>NC_059292.1:24404042-24514042 GCF_017591435.1 Portunus trituberculatus | reverse complement strand
GAATATATATTATATATATATATATATATATATATATATATATATCCATGCTATATATATATGTAACACTTCTTTGTACCACGGGATAGTCTCATGAAGAAGACAAGGATCATGATGGGATGCAGGACAAGCTGGAACTAGAAGTGTCGGTGCCATTGTCCTCAAAGGAGATGGTGTATGGTGTCACCCTCACACTCACATTCTACTATGTCTTACATGTAAGATGGTTTTCTGAAATTTTTACTAAATAAAAATAAGGCTTAGTCTGAAATTTTTGATTAGAAAAAAAAAGTAAGCTTCAGAGGCATGACTGCAATTTTTGTAATTTGCAAAATGACAAAATACCTTACAAATGCACTGATGATAATGGAATTATGTAGATAGAAAAGGAAATGTCTGAAATACTAAACCCTTATGTTTCAGTGATTAAACTATTTTCCAATATCCCATGACAGGTAAAAATGGTAAACCTAGAAATTGTCAGAAGACTGTTTGAATACTAATAATTATTTTCTCTGTTATTCTGAATACAATGTGTGATCCGTCAAGCAGAAACAGTTCGGTGAGCTATGACGCCACGCAAACTCTCTCTCTCTCTCTCTCTCTCTCTCTCTCTCTCTCTCTCTCTCTCATCTTGGAAGAGAAATTGTACACTTTCAATGAGAGAGAGAGAGAGAGAGAGTATTCTTTCACCCCTTTTCACATCAAGTTTCATGCAAATAACATGTAGGTATCATTCTCTCTCTCTCTCTCTCTCTCTCTCTCTCTCTCTCTCTCTCTCTCTCTCTCTCTCTCACACACACACACACACACACACACACACACACACTCGGTAGCTCAGTGGTTAGAGCGCTGGCTTCACAAGTCGGGCTTCGGCCGGGTGGAGATATTTGGGTGTGTCTCCTTTCACGTGTAGCCCCTGTTCACCTAGCAGTGAGTAGGTACGGGATGTAAATCGAGGAGTTGTGACCTTGTTGTCCCGGTGTGAGGTGTGTGCCTGGTCTCAGGCCTATCCGAAGATCGGAAATAATGAGCTCTGAGCTCGTTCCGTAGGGTAACGTCTGGCTGTCTCGTCAGAGACTGCAGCAGATGAACAGAACAGAACAGAATCAGAAAAGGAAAGATGGGGAGGGGGAAGTGGGGACAGAAGAAGAATAGATGGGTGATAAGAAGGAGCTTCAGTAAGAGGGTAAAGTCACTGGGGCTTGACCCAGGCGCAAGATGGACTTTTGTGGTTACTGAGCGCTACGTCTATTATAGAAGTTCTTTATGGAAGAGATGGAAGAGATGGACGCGGCAAGGGAGGCCGGCACCAGACCAGGGGGAGCCAAGCAGAGCGCATTACTACCGAGCACGCAAGAGCAGAGGACCGCCAATGCCATGGACGAGGGCGACGCACCCACACGGAAGTGGCGGCCAAATCTTTTCGTCTTCAGTGCAAACAACAAACACCGTGAAGCAGGAAGAGTGAAGTACGTGATAGTAGGAGGGGAAAGGATGACACATAGAGAGGATGGGGTGAGAAGTACTTCCGTATAGCGGAGGGACCTACAGTTTTACGTGGGTTCCGAACCACGGATAGTAGTAGAATTGGTGATTTTGGGGTTGTAGGATATGTTTTAACTTTATTAGCGAGGTTGGTGAGGGGGGTTATGAATATTTTATTTGTGATTAAATGCATGTGATGAATGGATATTGGTGTTTGGTGGTGTCCGCCGGGAGTGGTCCGGTCCTGGAGTATCAGCCTGTTCTGGGGATATCAACCTGCTATGGATATAAGTAAAGGATTAAAAATGTCAATTGGATGGAGATGGTTTGTTTTGTGAGGGTGGATGACGTGACGGCGAGATGACCGAACAGTTCCGCGTCCTCTGTGGAGGTGATGAAAATGTTCCCGCGTTTTGTGCGTTCACAGTACCTTCCATCAGTACTGGCCCCTCCATAACAGACGCGGGGGGGTGCCGCTGCCGGAACGTCATGTAGACGGCCGGGGGGCCCCATTGCCGCGCCGTCAGAGGGAGGGTGCGGTTGTTCTCGTCATTCGCCCAGCATTGGCCGCTCCCAACTACCTCTGTGGAGGTGATGAAAATGTTCCCGCATTTTGTGCGTTCACAGTACCTTCCATCAGTACTGGCCGCTCCGCAGTAACAGACACAGGGGGTGCCACTACCGGAACGTCATGCAGACGGCCGGGGCCCCATGCCGTGCCGTCACTGGGAGGAGCGGTAATGCTGTCCCCGACCCTTGGAGGTGGTCCGGTGCCCCCTTAAAGCCTAGGCTGCGAGACGGAAAAATAATGCATAAAAACAAAAAGATGAATACAAAGCCATAAGACAAAAATATGAAAACACCACTAGGCGTTGGCACGCGGGCCCACTCCGTAGGAAGGGGCATGTGATGGGGTGTGGGTGATGCCACTCTGACACCTGGAGTGGTACTGTTAGTAGTAAAGATAAGTGAGAGGAGAGTGTGAAAGGAAGTGAAAGGAGGATGGATGGAGAGAAAATAAAATAAGGTTTGTTAGTGAAGAAGTGATAGGGAGGATGGATAGGAGTAGGAGTTAGTTAATAAGAGGGAGTGAAAGAAAGGTGAGATGAGAGATGATGAAAGAGGGGAAGAGGAGTCCGTTATCTGTAGATAGGATCAGGAGGTTCATCTGTGGGGTCAAGGAGGGTGGTGTGGGGTAGACGTCTGTGTGGTCGTGGAAGGTTTTTCAGGAAGTTGTATGTGTCTGTGTGTCTGTCTGGAAACGTGTTTAGTTGTTTGTTTATTCTGTTGTAGAGTGTGATGTTTAGTGGTAGGATGTTGGACTCCTCATGAAGAGATGAAGAGGTCCGGAAGTCGAACCACTTCGTTCCAAGTGCGAAACGAACTGCTCGGTTCTGGACCTTTTGTAGTTTTTGAAGATTGGAAGGGGCTGAGAGAGACAAGGCAAGAGGGCAGTATGTTATTAGAGGAAGAATAAAAGCTTTATAAAGGTGAAGTTTCAGCTTAGAAGTACTGTCGCGAAAACGTTCCAAGTTGCTCAGGGCCCCTGAGGCAGTGGCGACTTTTTTACTTATATGGGTATGAAATCTAAGGTGATTGTCGATGGTGAGGCCAAGGACAATGTTGACTTTGCTTATTGGGATGGGTACAGGGTTTGGAAAGTTTTATAAAGTGAAATTTGGCGGGGCTGTTTGGATTTGGTGTTAAAGTAGGTAACCTTAGATTTTTCTGGATGGGAGTGAATGCGCCATTCTAGCTCCCATAAGCTTGTGGTTGTTAACTCTTCTTGAATTTTGTCAGTAAGGCGATCTAACGTTCTGGCGCGCGCCAATTGTGTTACATCGTCTGCATATTGAATTGTTAAGGAATCATTGTGGGTGGGACGGGGTAGGTCGGCGGTATACATGTTGTAGAGGGTGGAGAGAGGACGGAGCCTTGTGGGACTCCGGCCTGGGGGGAGAAATAAGCGGAGAAGACGCCCTGGTGTCTGATTCTAGTTTCTCGCTCGTCCAAGAAACTGCACAGGATTTTTGGGTTAGGGGGTAGATCAAAGTTATTGCAAATTTTGTATTTTAATCCTGTGAGCCAGACTGTATCGAAAGCTTTTTTCACGTCTTTTGTCACTAGTGCAGATTTATAATAGGGCGAGTTTCCATCTAAATACGTGATAATACTGTTAAGGGCGTCTTCGGTTGAAGCATTACTACGAAAGCCGAATTGCTGGGGACCCAGCAATTCGTTGCTTTCGAGGTATGATCTTAACCTTTGATTAATTAACCGCTCGAAAGATTTACCGAGTATTTCCAGCAAGCTTATGGGGCGATAATTTTCAGGAGATGTAAATTTTTGCCGGGCTTCGGGATGAGTGTTATGTTAGAAATTTTGAATGGTTTTGGGAAGTACCCGGAGGAAAGGGAGGCGTTGAAAATTTTTGTGAGACTGGTTATAATTTCTGGGGGAAGATTTTTTACCATTGGCCAGGTTATACCTGTTGGCCCGGGTGCCCGTTTTGGGGTGTGCCTGAGCATCTTGGAGACATCCTCCTCCTCAAAGGGTGTTGTGAGATAGTGGTTTGGATCTAAGCGTGTTAGCTGTGGTGTGTTGTGAGGCAGCGTATTTTCTAAGTGTTGTTGTACGTGTGTTGTGATGTTGTTGATGTGTTCGACACTGGGCCCGTAGGCAGGGAGAGGGTGAGGATGGAAGATGTTTTGCCAGTGTGTTTTGAATGTGTCGGCTACCTGGGCTGGGTCAGAGATGCGCACGCCGTCCACTAGGAGATACTCGAATCTCTCCGCTGGCATCCCTCAGCCTGTGCACCATGTGCCAGAACTGAATGGGGTTTTGGCAGCGGGCTCCGTCCAAACGGGAGACCATAGTTCTCCAGTGGGCGCTGTGGTCATCTAGCAAGCTGTTTATGATGTGTCTGCGGAGGATGTGTGTGTCTCTGTGGTTTTGAAAAAAGCGTGTTTTGTAACAGATTTGTAGTCTCTGTGTTCTGATAGAGGGTCTGAAGTCAATGTGGATTTTGTGGTGTTTTTTTGGGATGTGTCTGTCGGCTGATGTTATGATGTCGTTGTGAAGTCGCTCAAGGGCCCTGTCTATCTGTGTGTGTGGTAGGCCCTCGAGATGTGGTGTTTGATGTATGTCTGCAAGTGTTTCCTTGAAATGTTCCCAGTTAGTGGATCGGTAATCAGGGATGGGGTGGGAAGGAATAGAGATGGGGTTGGAGGATATTTTAAGGATGAGGGAACGTGGTCTGAGCCACAGGGTGGTCCGTGGGAGATGTGGTGATGGAAGGGTAAGGACTGGCGGTTGGAGAGGATGAGGTCGGGTCTGCCAGATCCATGATTGGTGAAGCAGGTAGGAAAATCTGGGCCAAGGAACCGGAGGCGTTTGAGTTGTGTGAGCATGAGGAGTTCTTGTCCGTGTCTGTTGTTGCTGTTGTGACGAAAGGCTGTGTGTGTGGCGTTGAGGTCAGCTAAAACGTAGACTGGTATGTTTGTGTTGTTGAAAAGGTTAGTTAAACTGTTCAGAGGAAGTCCAGTGTTTGGTCTTGCATATGTTGTGGCAACTAGGAATTGCCCGTGCTGAGTGTGAATTTTGGTTGCAAGGAAGTGTTCTGATGGCCAGTCGGTTATGTGTACGTGTTTTATGTTGTTTTTAACCATGACGGCTACGCCGTCATAAGGCGTTCCTATCGTGTATCGTGTATTGTAGCCGTAATGTTTGAGGGGTTTAGGAGGAAGACCAGTGTGGTTGAGGAGAACAATGTCTGGATCGGTAGATAGGATGGCTTCTGAGATAAGGTGTCTGTTATTCCAGAAGACGCGACAGTTTAATTGCATAATTGTTATCATATTTCTTTATATGTTTTTCCTTCCTCTTAACGCGGTACGTGTAGAGGAGGGAGGGTTGGGGTGGAACAAGGAGGTGTCGCTTTGTATCAAGGGTTGTTTTTTTTGTGGTGTTGGTGTTGTTAGTGGTGGTGTTGTTAGTGGCGGTGGCGTTGTTGTTGGTGGTGGTGTTTGTGGAGTTGCTGTTAGTGTCGGTGTTTGGAGCAGGTTCCGGTGGAGAGGGCTTCTGGGGCTGCGGTTCCCCAGATGTCTCTTCGGCAATAAGGAGGGCCGGTGGTGAGCTCGGACTGGTGTCACCAGAGGAGGAAGAATCCTGTGGTAGGAATGATGTGGTTGGAGGAGTTTTTTCCATTTGTTCTGTGTATTTTTGTTGGTAATGTTGTTTGTTGTTTTCTATGTACTGTTGTGGGAAAGATATTGTGGGGCAGCCGTTATGTTTTAAGAGAGAGTTCATTAGGTCTGTTTGTTTTTGTAGGTCCCCAAGAGAGAGGTGAATAGAGTATTTAATGATTGTTTCTGCTAGTAAGAGTTTTTCCGTGTTGGGTTGTGTTTGTGTAGGTGCTGTAGTGGCTGGTGCGGCAGAGGTGGTTGGTGTGGTAATTTGGGCGTAAGATACTGTGTTTGTGGCTGGTGTAGAGGAGTTTTGTTGTTTTTGCTGTTCCCGTTTAATCTGGCATTTAAATGAAACGGCTGTGTGATCACCGTCGCAGTTAATACATTTTAGTGTAGGTGCTTGGCAGTTCTTATAATCGTGGCCCTTAGCTGCGCACTTAGAGCACGATTGTTCCTGTTCCTTGCACTGGTTTGTCCGGTGAGTGTATTGGTAGCATTTGTAGCATTGTGTAACAGGTAGGTATTCCTCTATGTTTATGTTGTAGTGTGGGATGATCTGGGAGAAGGCTTTGATGCCCTTGTTTTTTGTGTTTTCTGCTTCTTGTTTATTGTTGAGTCTGAGTTTGATCATGTGTGCCTTGGGGATTATTTTTATGTCTGCGATTTTTATGTTGTTTTTGTCTTCGATTTCTTCTCTTAGAGTTTCGACACTCATTTGGAGGATGTAATCGTCGACACGGCGGGCAAGGATGGTTTTGGCAGATATTTGGTCTTGAGACTCAACGAGCTCAAAACCAAGGGCTTGAAGATTTCCGGTGGCAGCGCTGGTGGTGTGTTTGTCCCGGTCTGCTTCGCTGGCAACACCTACGATGATATAGGGTCCAGACTTGAAGCATTTCGTATGAGGTACCTTTTCCTTTAAAGGAATGGGAGAATAGCTTAGTTACCCCTAAATATACAAAGCTAGTGGCACCACTATGGGTGGAAAAAGAAGCCAGATACTTCCACTCGCCATCTGACTCGAGAAACCGCGCGTGGAGCTCAAACATGAGCCGCGAAAATTTTTGATTACGGGAACGATCGCCGTCGCTACGGACGCACTGATGCAATTGTTCATATACGATCGCCGGAATATAAGGGTTAATATAGTATTAGAAAAATGACAGTGAAGGAAATGCAGTATTGATATGCACAGGATTGAAAAATTGTTGAAATGACATTTATGGACTTTGTAACTTAAAAAGGGAAAGAAACTATAAAGTTGCAGTACAGTTTTAACACATTCCCTGTGATATGACCTACTGGTGGGTCATCATTTACTATCAACTGTTGCGATGCGATCCACCGGTGGGTCGTACAACAGTTTTCACACATATCACATTTTAATCTTACTATTAATAAAAATTGGATTATATAGTAAAAATGCAATAAACAGTATGTATAGGAGGGCATAATAAACATTGATTGGTAAATAATATGAAGCCTATTTCGTTTTTAGTGTTATAAAAATTATATGAAGAATAGTCTTGTTTCCATAATTTCTTTCTAATACATGTAAAAAAAACTATATTATCTTGCATTTTTTCTTTCAGAAGAATAAAACTTCTATAACAAATCATTGAAACATATCACAATTGGACTTTACTTGACAAGCTTCAATGATTTTTAATTGATTGTTTATATTTTTCTGGATATTATTTGGACAAATTTTAAAGAAAAGCTGCCACTGGTGACCCTTTTGAATTGCATAAACATAAGTAAAGAAACAAAACATAATAAATATAGAATATATCTGCTATAATAATTAAGTAATTTTTTTTTTCTTTTTTCTAATACATGTAAGAAAACTATATTATCTTGAATTTTTCCTTCAGAAGAACATCAAACTTAAATGTAACAAATAATCCAAACTTAGATATTGCAATTAGACTTTCCTTGATAAGCTTCAATAATTTTCTTTATTGATCTTTTCATAATTTCATAATTTTCCTGATATCATCTTTGTTATCTTATTTTATTTTCTCTTTCTTCTGTTGACTATAAAACCATGCAGCTTTCATTCTCTAAATATGTAAAACAAAGAAACAAAAATATATAAACAAATCTAGGAGAGGAAAAATATAGTACAGTTTAGTGACCCACTAAATATTGACAAATAAAATGTGTCCACTAGTGGGTTCTATCACAGATATCATATATTTTTTACGGTATGTGATGCAACCCACCGGTGGGCAAACACTTTGAGGTTGCTAGTTTGTTTGGGTGTTCTCTCAGACAACACTGCTCTTCTCACTTCTCTGGCTTGACCAGCACTGACGTGACGACAATTTATTTGTATCAGACTGTGGGAGAGCTCGCTGTGCTGGCAATGGCAGGGAACATGTTAATAGAAATTGTACTTGTGTAATTTACCTTGAAAGGAAGGAAGAGTGCCTGAAAAAATTACCAAAAGTAGCTATAGCACCAGATAGAAAAAAAAAGATAATGGCAATAGTAAGATTTATAAAGGTATGAAAAGAACAAAACAATGCAGTAATTGATTTAGTGGAACTATAAGATTTTTTTTTTTTTTTTTAAGAATTGAGTGCCAGAAGCAGTGTAAAGAGTGGTGGACAGCTAAAACAATTAACCTTGATAACTTCTGAACTGCTAAATTGTAACCCAGCATTCAGCTTCAATTAATGCAAAAATTACTAACCTCCCATAAATTTTACCCAAGATAAGATTAATTGCTATCATATATCTTACAGATATAGCTTGCCAATATCAAATGGTAATTGACATGTTTATAAATAACTAGGTGAACAAATTTGATTAAGCATTACCTTAGTCTTATTAGAGAATATTGTTTCTCTATTCACAGTTTCACCAGTCATGGATTTGCATAGTGATTTTTTGCAGCATCATTCCAAATATCTACAGTTCATCCACAGATTATCAACATCATCATAGTCACTACCTTCTTTGAGTACTATAGAGGAATCCTCAGCACCAGCCAGTGCACTGTGTTTAGCCCACATGGTTTTGAATATTTCAAATAATACTTCATTCTACAGATAGCAGTCATGTACACATAATGTGAGAAAAAGGAATAGAAATTCAGAATTCTTGAAGGTAGTTGAGTTTTGAGCATTTGTTTATTTTACTATTTGTCTATTTATTTATTCATTTTATTTATTAATTTTTCTACCTACTCTTTCATGTTCTTTTGCAACTCTCTTTTGCAGCAAAATCAAGTTGTATTGGAGGGCTTAGCTCACATACAGCATCAATCTGGAGTACCTCTAGCTGGTCTCTCCACCTGGGGAGACCTCACTCTAAATCAGCGCCATCCCTTGCCATCCACTGGCATCTATAACATCTATGATATTCCTGCTTTTCCCAGTTCTATCTCTTCTGCAGCTGATTGGAGGCTAGACAGCATTTTAGCTGATTATTGGGAGAGGAACAGTAAGTGAAAAGTGCATTTATTAGCTTGACTTTATAGATCTATCAATGAAAGAATCAAAACAAGCTTGCTTATCATCCATAACTTAATAAAGTAGCTAGCCATATACTTTGTTTGTGTGTATTGTTTCTGATAATTTTGTTTCTTGTTTTATGTCATAACTTAACATTGCAGATACAAACATGGCAATATTTTGTTTTTGCTCAAGAAGTTTCACTGCAATAGCCAAAATGTGTTGCAGCTTGGGAAATGTTTGTTAGTACAGGCAAATATGTTTTTAATTTTATAAGGAAAAATATTAAACTGACTAAAATTTGTGTTTCAGTAACTACAAGGGTGACCAATAGCTATGTTGTGGAACATACAGGAGCAGGTGGAGACATGTTTACTCTCAGGTTGCATCTTTACTACCCTCCCCAGCAGATCTGGATCATTCCAAGTCTGGCATTTCTACTTAAGAGTGCTTGGGTCCAGTATCTCTCTGTCCTGGTACTAGTAGCATATCTCACATCCTGCATCAAACACTGGGTCTTCTCCTCCCGTCTCCTTCCTGCCTGGATTCAGTATCCTCAGAATGCCCATCAGTTATTTAAGCGAGATTAAACACACACACGCATGCGGTCGAGGAAGGATGCGGTCCTGACGCTCCGAGCATCAGCTAATCCTCACTACCTGTTGTTTGTGTTTACAGTGGCCTGGGCGAGTAGTGTAGACTCGTTTTCATGAATACATTGTTAGAGAAGCATGAGTAAGGAAGTGGAATCATGCATGCTTTGGGGTCCGAGGGGTCTCCAAGCGCATGGGTTCGAATCCTGTCCACGGTCCAAGTATAGGTTAGGCTTCCTTACTCAGGGCAATGGTTTCCTAGCGGGTGGGCTTTGAGATAGGAGATACCCTAAAAAGTATCCCCTTTAGCCCATAAATTCCTGTGAAAAGTCCACATGGTATAAAAAAAAAAAAAATGCAGGTATGAGACCAGGGAAAGAATGTAAGAAGAGGATGAATATGTTAATGAGGGAGAGGGGAGATTTGGAGGTTTTGATGTGGCAAACACTGCCCTCCCATAAGAATGGAAAGTAGATACATGAATAAAGGAGAGTATGGAAATTAAAGAGAATGAAGAACAGGAAAAAGAGTTTCAGAACTTGAAAGAAAGGATAAAAAGAGTGGAAGAAAATGAAGCTAGGCTAAGAGCAGAAAATTAGGAACTGAAAAAGGAACTAGCTAAGTACAAGAAACAGATGGATGAAGGACTTGGTGAAGTAGAGAAAGAAAGTGAGAACCTTTAAGATCTAGTAAACAAAGAAGAGGAAAGAGTACAGGATGTGATTAAAAAAGAAGTACAGGCATGGAGAGTCCAAGATAAGAAAGACAAGGATAATTTTCAGGAGGTGATTCAGGAACAACTCAAAAAAAGAGATAAGAATATGGCAAACAAAATTATAGGAGTCCTTAAGGAAAAAGAAAATCTAGTAAGGGAAATTGCAGAAAAAAAAAAGTGTAATCATATTTGGACTGAAAGAAAAAAACATCAAATATAGACCAAGAAGGGAAAAAGAGGAAATGAAATCAGTCAAAGACCTACTAAAAAACCTAAACGACGAAGATAGGAAGAACTTAGAAGAGGAAGTAGAAGAAATACATGGAATGGGACCTTATCAAGAAGGAACAATGAGACCAATTAAGATACTACTAAAATCACAAGCAGCAACAGAAGAAATATTATATAGAACAACAAAACTCAGAGAAACAGAAGGATGCAAGGATATATATATATATATATATATATATATATATATATATATATATATATATATATATATATATATATATATATATATATATATATATACAGTAAGCCCCCAAATATAGCGATCCTATTAGTCTGCCGAAACCATCGCTAAATTGGAATTTCGCCAAATTTGAATACTACTTTAAATAGGGAAAAATACCAATCAGTCTTTCGTCCGCCAAAAGTCCCCATTTCGAGTCTCCATTTACACCTGCAACATCACCACCTTCACGAGAATCAGCACCTCCTGAACCACTAGTGGAGGCCATGGTGATAGCGAAACTCGCTAAACAGCGAGGATGGGAGCACAAAAAATGAGTTCACACGCTGGATTAACACACACAATAGCTCATGTCGAGCGGGAATACCGGAGGCACTGTGGGGCTGACGTCACGGCCAAACAGACATGCGATAGGCTCAGAGCGAGCGGGAGTGTAGCTCGGTACATTCCCTAAATATGAGAGAAAATCGCTAAACTTGAGGGCTTGGCCTGATATTGTCATATGTTTGCACTTTTTCTTTGGTTCACACACAACACTATCACTTTCTGGTCACTTGGAAACCATGTTTAGGGGCAAATATTACAGAAAAAAAATGTTTATGCACCTGTGGGGGTGGTGATTGCAATGAGCGGCAGTGTTACTGATCCAAATTTGACCCAGAATGCCCGGGCTCCAAAACAGTACAGCACCGCTGTGTCCTAGCGGCGGTCCGGCAAATTACTCCGGCCAATTAAAAAATTCCACCAAACAAAAATTTTGCCGGATTATAGGTGTTGCCTGATGAAAGAATACCGGATTAAGGAGGTTAAACCTTTATATATAAACGATATGCCAGAAGGAGTGAACAGCTACATAAAATCGATGCAAAACTGTGCAGAGTTATAAAGCAAAAAGAGGATTGTAGAGATACTGGAGGAAGACCTAAATAAGATCTGGGAATGGAGTAAAAAGTGGGAGATGGAATTCAATGTGGACAAAAGACATGTCATGGAAATGGGAAAGAGTGAAAGACAACCCATGGGAATCTATAAGATGGGAGACAGAGTAGAACTGGAGAAAGTGAAAAAGGAAAAGGAATTGGGAGTGACAATGGAAGAAAACAATCAACCGGTAAGCCATATTGATAGAATTTTCAGAGACATATAATTTGCTAAGGAATATTGGATTAGCATTTCACTACATGGACAAAGTAATGATGAAGAAACTGATAAGTACTATAAGACCCAGATTGGAATATACAGGAATAGTGTGGACCCCTCATAAAAAGAAACACATAAGGAAGTTGGAGAGAATACAAAAAATGGCTACAAGAATGGTTCCAGAATTTGAAGGGATGACATACAAGGAGAGACTAAAGGCTATGGATTTACCAACCCTGGAACAAAGAAGGGAGAGAGGGGATCTGATACAGGTTTATAAATTGATCAATGGAATGGACCAAGTGGATAATGAGAAACTGATCCTGAGAGAAGAATATGACATTCATAGAACAAGATTGCATAGTAAAAAGCTGAGGAAGGGAAGATGTCTGAGAGATGTTTAAAAATATAGTTTCCCGCAAAGATGTGTTGAGACGTGGGACAGTTTGAGTGAAGAAGTGGTGTCAGCAACGAGTGTGCATAGGTTTAAAGAGAAATTGGAGAAGTGTAGATATGGAGACGGGGCCACATGAGCGTAAAGCCTAGGCCCTGTAAAACTACGACTAGGTAAATACACACACACACACACACAGCCTGGTAGCTCAGTGGTTAGAGCGCTGGCTTCACAAGCCAGATGACCAGGGTTCGATTCCCCGGGCGGGTGGAGATATTTGGGTGTGTCTCCTTTCACGTGTAGCCCCTGTTCACCTAGCAGTGAGTAGGTACGGGATGTAAATCGAGGAGTTGTGACCTTGTTGTCCCGGTGTGTGGTGTGTGCCTGGTCTCAGGCCTATCCGAAGATCGGAAATAATGAGCTCTGAGCTCGTTCCGTAGGGTAACGTCTGGCTGTCTCGTCAGAGACTGCAGCAGATCAAACAGTGAAACACACACACACAAAAAAAAAAAAAAAAAAAAAAAACCTGGGAGGACGGTTTGCTGTTACAGGAAGATATAAACAAAACTTCTGAGTGGAGTAAGAAGTGAAAATTGGAATTCAGTGCCAAGAAATGTCACGTAATGGAACTAGGAAAGAGCAAAGAAGACCAGTATGGAACTATCTGATGGGAAAGGGACAAATAATGAAGACTAAAGAGGAAAAAGATCTAGAAGTGATTATACAGGAAAATCTGAATCCTGAAAAATACATGAGCAAGATACTTGGATTATCATATTGTCCTGGTACCGCTGGCACCATCAATATGTTCTGGTGTGGCTGAAGAGAAACACTGGGGGAGCTTCCCTGTGTTTATTGTAGGATACAAAATGTACTGGAGGCTTGGTAGCTTGGCAGTGAGCGGCCATGGAAAGGCTTGAGAAGTAGCCAGCGGCCAGAGAGAGACTTGTAGTCGGTAGCGGCTAGATGGAGCTTGTAGCAAGCGTGATGATGTATAATTACAGTCTACACACTGGAGTGTGACTGTAGACAGTAGACTGTAGAACTAGACTGGCTGTGCAGGACAGGAGGACCAGTCAATATAAAAGCTGACTTATATAAGAGTGGCATTTAAATTCATGGACAAAGATATGCTGAAAGAAATTATCGCAAGCATGATACATCTAAAGCTGGAATATGCAGTTGTGGTGTAGTCTCTGAGCTCTAAAAAAGATATAAGAAGATTACAACGGAAGATTGTTACAAAGATGGTGCCAGAACTAAAGGATCTAACATTGGAAGAATGGCTGAAGGAAAGGGCCCCACCAACCTTACAAGATAGAAGAAAATGAGGAGACCTATTAACAATGTACAAGATAGTCAGTCAATGGCATTGAAAAGATAGACTAGGAAGACGTGATACTGGCGACAGAAGAAGATAGGGCAAGAGGACATGTAAAGAAGATCAGGATGAGGCAGTGTGTGAAGGATATTGGAAAATACAGTTTTCCACACAGAACGGTGGAAAAGTGGAATGCATTGAATAATGAAGTTGTTACAGCACATAATGTGCATAACTCTAAGGAAAAAATTGGATAAATGTAGACATGGAGATAGGACACTATGAGCCTTGCTCAAACCCTGTACAATACAACTAGGTAAATACACTAATTTCCACTCTTGGCTTCATTCCCAGATCTTGTCAATATCTCTCTGCAATTGTATGGAATTGTAAAAAGATATTGATAAGATCTGGGAATGGAGCCAAGAGTGGAAATCAGAATCTAATGACAAAAAATGCCATGTGATGGAAATAGGTAAAGGTAATAGAAGACTACATGGGAATACAAAATGGAAGAAGAGATTATAATGAAGAGGAAGGAAGAGAAAGACCTGGCAGTCATTATACAAGACACCTTGACCCCAGAAAGACACATAAATGGGCCATTTGCTTCAACATACAAGACACCAACAAATATCAGAGTGGCATTTAATCACTTGGATAAAAGTATTATGAAAATAAATCATAACCACTATAAGACCCAGACTTAGATATGTAGCAGTGGTGTGGTTGCCACACATGCCAAAGGATATCAAAACTAGAAAGAATCCAAAGACAGCTACAAAGATGGTGCCAAAAATAAAGAACCTCACCAATGAAGGAAGACTGAAGGAAATGGGGCTACCAACTTTGAAGGATAGTCAGGAGAGAGGAGATCTTATCATGATGTATAAGATAGTAAACTGTATTGAAAAGACAGACAGGCAAGACATGGTGTGTGACTGAAGATGGAGATAGACAGACAAGAGGGCACTCTAAGAAGATCATGACAAATCACTGTTTGAGAAACATTAAAAAGTTTAGCTTTCCAAATAGGATGGTAGACATCTGGAATGGATTAAGTGAAGAGATTGTAACAGCAAAACGTGTGCATAAATTTAAGGAAAAGTTGGACAAACATGGACATAGAGACAGATCACTATGAGCCCCATTTGAAGCCTTTGAAATACAATTAGGTAAATACAACATCAACTTCTCTCCCCTGACTGACTGTCTTCAGCCTCTTTCTCACCACCACTGTTACATCCCTTGGTATCTTTTACTGCTGTTTTCGTGCTAACTGCTCTACTGATCTTGCTAACTGCATGCCTCTCCTCCTCCTGTGGCCTTGCTGCACAAGGCTTTCTTCTTCCTCTCACCTCTATTCTGTCCAACTCTGTATTACAAGAATTAACCAGTGTTCTCATCATTCATACCTTTCTCTGGTAAACTGGAACTCCATCTGCTTGTCTTTCAATCTTCTTATGACTTGACTTCTTTTAAGAGAAGGTTTTCAAGACATTTGCCACAGACTTGACTAATTCTATGACTCTTAGGAAACTGGCAATCAAGTGGGCCTTTTTTTTTTTTTTTTTTTCCCCTTGGCCAACTTTCCCTCTTGCATAAAAAAAAATACACAGACTGTGGCAAGTTTAGGTGTAAGAAACACAACCTTAACCCAAGGCTTTACTTAGCACTAAAACCAGAGCTAACATCTGTGTGTACAGGCAGGTAGGCTGGAGTGAACTTACCTCCTTGCGAAGCATTGAAATTACAAGAACTCCGATACAGGTTCGTAGTTTCAGAAACATAATGAAAACATGAACAGATCGAGACAGTATCGAACAATCGCTATACCTAAAACATATGAATACCATACACCAATCACATACCAGACTATTACATTTACTTAACTATACCACAATCTCCCCATCTTAGAAAATTTTTCTTAATATTAAGGACAAATAGTTTCAATACCCAAACCTAACAGGAGGTTTACTAACTCGTGGAACGCCTAAGTAGTTCAGATGGCTTGCTCACAGGAGATGGACTACTGTTGCCAGGTACACAGTTTTCACTCAGCTCCACTAGGTCCGGTGATTCAAGGTTATGGTCCTCAGCTACAGACTCGGGTCTTGCTATGTCCTGGTTATCATTCTCTGCTGAAACCAGCATAGTCTCCTCAGATGAAGATGAACACTCCTGACCCCTCAGACTCCAAGCCAAATCTCTTGTGGAGACTGTTGACTGTCTTCCGTCAGGATAACATATGTGAGGTAAGGGTTGGCATTCTCCAGCTCTACTTCCTTTACCAACGGGTCAGACTTATAGAAGAACGAACAAATTTCCTCAGTAGGACAGGTCCAGGAGACGTGAGCCAGGATGGCAAAGAATATCCATTAAAAGACCTCCTATGGAATGAAAACAGTCTCTCATGAGGAGTTTGGTTAGCTGAGGTACATAGAAGGGAACAAATGGAATGTAATACCTTATCTAGAACTAGTTCCCATTAACACTCCGCTAGTTTAAGTGACCTCAGGGCTAAACGAACAGTTCTCCATATGGTGCCTATTTCTCTTTCACACTGAATTACCAGTAAGATGATATGGAGTGGAATGGGTCATAACAACACTGTGACTCATCAAAATCTCTGAAACCTCCTGAGACATGAACCGAGTTCCTCTGTCTGAGTGTACCAAGGAGGGGCAACCAAGAATAGAGAACAGTTTTCTGAAGCAAGATATAACAGTTTGAGCCAACATTTCTGGGCACGGAAAGGCAAAGGGGAATCTTGAATATTCATCAGTCATGACAAGGAGATACTTATTCTTAGAGGATGATAATTTGAAGCCTGTGAAGTCAACAGAGATACAGTCAAAAGGTTGCATGGCTCGAACTAGTTTAATTGGCAGGAGGTCTATAGAATGTAGGTTTTAGTTCAGAGAGAGAGCGAGAGAGAGAGAGAGAGATAGGGGGGGGAGAGAGAATTTAGAATTTATTGCCATATTCCATTATTACAATGGTTTTTCTCACATGTATATAAGAAATTCAGCGATAGGGCTACAAAAGAATAATGAGTCAAGTTCACATGAGTGGTAAAGTTTACACATAAGAAGTGAAACAAATACAAGATTAAAACTTGAAAAAGTAAAAACTCAAAGAAAGAGATTAAAAACAGTAAATTAAAATTCTAAAGCAATAAATTTACGGGAAGGACGTAAAAAGAGAGAGAGAGAGGGGAGGGGAGAGGAGAGAGAGAGAGAGAGAGAGAGAGAGAGAGAGAGAGAGAGAGAGAGAGAGAGAGAGAGAGAGAGAGAAGCATTAATAGCAGAAGCTACTAAACAAAGAGGATCATACGCAAGCAGTATCATGAAAAAGGAACACTTCCAAGCAGCCAAGGAATTTCGCTGGTGTTGACATTATTATAAGGAAAGCTGACAAAACAGCTACTTATGTCCTGATTAACAAAGAAGAATATTTACAAAAGATAGAGAACATCTCTCCGACACCTCCAAGTTCTCCTGGATCAAGTGCAACCCTACAGTTGAAATCAAGAAGAAAATCAACACCACTATCAAAAGCCATAGGCTCAAAAACCATAAAATTGCCTACACTTACTGGGAAGTTCTCACCAGGATATGCAAACAGAACTGTCAGGATCCTTAAGCAATGAAACTCTCTTCACCTACAGGTACGTACAGCATTGCCAAAAAACTCAACACTATCCTGACTTCCTACATCTCCTCCAACTATACACTTCCTCATCCAGTGAATTTTTGGAGCTACTTAAAACAGCTCCTCCTACCAACGACCACATCATCACCTCACTGGATGTAGAAAGCCTCTTCACCAACGTGGCCATTGACAAGACCATAGAATACGCCCTGGACCACATATACAGAAACAAGAATGCCCCAGACCTTGACATCCCTGAAAACCAACTTAGAACACTCCTGGAACTTTTCACAAAAGAACCCCCCTGGCAACATATATAGCCAGATAGACGGAGTCGCCATGGGAGGCCCTCTTGAAGTGCTTTTTGCCAACTTTTTTTACAGGCACAATAGAGGAATCCATTTTGAAAAACAACAAACTGCACATCTATGGATGCTATGTGGACGACATTTTCATCTGCATAAAAGACCAACGTCAACTCCAACAGCTCAAACAACACCAAAGTGAAGCCTCCATACTCACCTTTACCCACGAAGTTGCAGTTAACGGCAACCTACCTTTCCTTGATGTCCTCACTACTGCTACCAACGTAGGATTCATTACTACAGTCTACACTAAACCCAGCAACCAAGGATCCTGCCTCAATGGTAAAAGTGAATGCCCCCAACACTACCGCAACTCCACCATCAACACTTACATCAGATGTTTCCTAACACACTGCTCATCATGGAACAACACTCACCGAGAATTGGAACGCATCACACAAGTACTTATTAATAACAGATATGGAAACACAGAAGTCAATGACGCCATCAAGAATGCTATAAATAAATGGTACAAGAAAGAAGACCCAGTGAAAAATGACAAGATACTACTCTGCTACAAAAACATCATGTCCACAGAATACAAGACAGATGAACACATCATCAAAGACATTATACAACACCATGTCTACAAACGAAGAACACACCATTTTACTCATTATATACAACACCAAGAAAACATCATAGCTGCTGATAAAGAACAAAACAACTACAAAAAAATCCTCCCTACAAGAAGACCATGTCATTTACAAACACATCTGCAAAATTGAGGACTTGGATCTCAAATTTATATTGGGATGACACTGACAACCTTGTCAAGAAGACTCACCTGCCCACCTACAGAATAGTATGATCATTAACCACTACTCCACAGCACATAAAACCACTGCTACAAGGAAACACCTGGAAGAAAAACACTATCATCATCATTGTCTCCTGTGGGTACTTGGGGTGGTACAGGCCTGCACCTGGTCAGAGCCTCACCTTACCTCTGTGGTTTCCAGTAACATTAAATGTATCTTTGTCACTCCACAAGACGCTTTTCCACTTCCTACTGTCGCACTTCAGATATATCCAAAAAAAATTGTACATGTTTTTGCCTCTGTGCCTCCATTAGAATGGATTTATGTTGTGCTGCCCAGTGCTCATAGCAGAGGTCATCTTTGAGGCAGCGTTCGATTATCCTAACAGATACCTGTTGCAGGAGTTGAGGATTCTTTTCTTTTTAGTTCCATAGCTGTGATTCTAGGTTCAGCTTCCACCTGTCACTGAAGCATCTTAAGAGTCCTCTCAGACTGTCTTCCTAGCCAGTCCAGTCCTCTTGACTTGGAATGGTAGGTCATCACCTCCCACAGCCTAACATTTCTTTGTCCATCTCTGGAGAATGAGTAGTGCTATGCCAGTCTGGATTGAAATATCACTGTTGCACTTTCCTGCCACACAGAGTGATGATATTGCTGCATTTTGCTCCCTTGTCAGCCCTGGATCTTGTGGCATTATCTCACAATGTGTAAAAAAAAAAAACACATGGGTCACGTGACAAAAAACATTTACCATGAAACACAGCAGGACCTGAGACCACCTTTCTTTTTGTGGGACTTATGTTCTGCCCACTCTATCTCGTTTGTGCACCAATAATATCATTGTCATTTTTCTTAGGTGGCTACAAGGGGGTCCTTGATAATTCGTCATAGGTATTGACGCCTTTAATGTGCAACTACATGTTCGAAGCATTTTCAAGAGAATTAAGGTTTTACAACAAAATTACAATAATACTGGGATTTCGTAGAAATCCTTCATGTTACTATATAAGAAAATTAAGTATTACTACATTTTTGTCTGCAAGCTAATAAATAATTAATCCTTAGTAACATGGCCCAGTTTCATGGACACTTTAAGCCTCAATATTATGTGGAAAGCATTTTGTTTTACTTGTAAGCACACATTTTTATTACTACTGTTATAACATTTATGATCTTATTCATAGTTTCACTCTGTAACAAGATGAGATTTGTATTGAATAGGTATGTAAGCCAAAAGAAGAGATCTGGTGACTAATAATAAGGTAAATTTTACTAACATGGTAAAGGAGAGAATGGTAATATATTTACTCCTTTACCAAACTGCACACCTGCTGACTTGACTGAATCTATCTAACATATCAGTGGTTCCCAACCTGTGGTATGCTTACCACTAGTGGTACGAGAAGGCGTTTTAGTTGGTACAAGAGCACTTTCAGAATCACATGAGATTTTCAGTTAGATTAAATTAATTCATTCCTCAGAAAAATTATTATTGGTTTACACAAGATAATAGATAATTTAGCATCGATCAGCTGGTGGAGAAGAAACAAATGCATCTTTCACATTAAACTTAGTTGTATTCCTTGTTGTTTGATCATTTGTATTCTACTTGTGAATAAATTGACATTTCCTGGAATTAGGCAAGTCTTTCTGGAACCAGGTGGTACATGAGCCTGTACAGGATCTCCAAATGGTACTCACTCAGGTAAAGTTTGGAAATCACTGTATTACATGGACCAAAGACTGCTCCTGGTCTCTCCAGGAATGATGCAAGAGGGTTTTCATATTTGTACCTGCCTTGCAGCTTTTTTAATATCTTTAACATAATGCATGTTTTATCTGCTTTACTGGAAAATTATCTAAATTGTGCAGGTCTCACATACAGTGTTCCCTTGCTATTTTGCAGTTCAACTTTCATGGCCTCAGTGTTTTGTGGGTTTTATATACAGACACATTCTGTGGATTTTTTGCCATAACACGGGATCTGTGGTGTCACTTACATGTATTGTTCATATACATACATAGTACCATACACACATGTTTAGCCTACAAATATGTCTATAAGTGTGTGAGGAAGGATAATTCATAAGAGGGAATGGTTGATAAGAGTGTGGGGAAGGTTTATACAGTGGTAGGAAGGGCTGATAGTAGTGTGGGGAGGTTTGAAATAGGATTGTTTAATATAAAATCCATTTTTATATACATACTTACCCATAATTATTAATAATTGCTTAAACCCCCATTCCCACAGCAAACTTACATCGTGTCTAACAGCTTGAGGAAAGAAACAAAAGAAATACTTGGTGCCCTTTCTCGTTTTCTTTGCAAAGACACTCCCCACCCGTTTTCTATTCCTAGGTATCAGCCATCACGCCGATTCCCTCATTCTCCTCTATCCTAAAAGGTCATAGAGGGGAGGGAGGAAGGGAAACTCAATTATAATTAATAATTATGGGTATTAAGTATGTAGATAAAAATGGATTTTACATTAAAAAATCCTATTTGTTATTGCACATACTACTACCCATAATTATTAATTATTGCTCAAAAACTGAGTCCCAAGTATAGGAGGGAGGATGACCTCACCCGTAAGAACAACTTTCACTCCCCAAGACAAACACCCTTACAAAACCAAAACTTACAAGGCAGAGGCCATATCCTGAGGTGGGTGCAGCACTTGTATCCCATGACAGAGGGACAAAACCATAGAAGTGAGAGGAGCATAATGACTCTTGCCCTGAGAATGGTCCAAGGGCCTTGAACCCCACAGAGGACAATGCATAGAAGTGTATGTATAAGGAACCCAAAAGAAAAATTAATGAATTACACTGAAAGCCGACACAACAGGTTCCAGAGTAAAGGTATCTAAATACCAATGAGTAATATCCCTGAGATAAAAAGAAACTTAAGTGGACACACCCTTCCAGGTTCCCGCCCGAAGAACGGCAGAAATACTCCAAATCTTCCTGAACAAGGCACTCGTCGCCACTGCTCTAACTTCATGTGCCTTCACCCGAACCGAGCACATGTCCTCCTCAGACACATCGACATGTGCATGCTGGATAACTTGACATATCCAGTGGGAAATAGTATGAGGGTGCACTACACGCTGAGGCTCAGTTACTGTCACAAAAAGGCGGGAGCATCTAGACAGTCCCTGGTCTTACGAAGGTACTCCCTGATGGCTCTAACTGGACACAAAAGACCGTCCTCTTCCGAGTCGCCAATGTATTCCATAAGAGCAAGAATGGTAAAGTTGGACTGGGGTACATCACCTGGGGGTTCAGTCTTCGCTAGAAAATCCTGGGCTAGAGAAAAAGTCATAGAAGCCCAACCCTTCGAGTGACGAACTTCAGCTGACAGCCCATGCAGTTCACTAACTCGCAAGCAGATGCTAAAGCCAACAGAAAGGAAAACTTTAGTGCAACGTCCCTTAATGAAGCTAAACGCAGAGGCTCATAAGGGGACTTCATTAATGAACGTAAAACTAAGGATGTCCCACGCAGGAATGCGTGGTGAATGAGGGGAAGCCAATTTGGCAAACCCCTGAAACAGAGCTGACAGATCCTTGTCTTGTGAGATATCCAAGCCAGCCTGCTGAAAAATGGGGTCCAAAGCGGAACGATAGCCCTTAATGGATGGCAAGGACAAATGCTTAGTGTCCCAAAGAAAAATAAAGTCTGCTAAGTCCATTACAGAGGCCGAGAGAGGATGACAACCCCTCAACTCACACCAACCACAGAAAACAGACCACTTTGCCTGATAAAACTCTGGCAGAGGACTGTCTGACCGGACGGGCCATAAATCTAGCAGCCTTCCAAAAAGCCTCTCTTTTGGAAGAGACGCTGGAGAGTTTCCATGCGTAAAGGTGAAGATCCCCTGGAGACTTGTGAAAGAGGTGGTGATGAGGCTGGCGGAGCAGAGAGGCCCATTGCGGCAACACTCGAAGATGGTCCACAAGCACCTTCAGAAGTAGAGGAAACTAATCTGCCTGATGCTACCGTGGGATAATCAGAGTCACGAGAACACAAGCAGACTCTCTGACTCAAACTAGTACCCGCCAAATGAGAGAAAAGGGAGGAAAGGCAAACATGTCCTCTTTTCAAGCTCCTGGGTCGGGCAGGGGAGACACATACAGAGGTCACTGGTGATTTAAGGCAGTGGCAAACAGATCCACTGGTGGTGTACCCCACACCTGGAAGACCTGCCTGCACACTATGGGATGCAGGGTCCACTCTGATCCCACACACTTGAGATTGAGGAAGTCTGCCACTGCATTGTGCTGTCCTGGCACGAACCTGGGGTGAAGAGAGACCGAGTTGTCCTCACACCACTGGAGAATGTCCCTTGCCAGACTTGAATCAGGTGCCTCCCGAGTTCCTCGAATAGGCCACCACTGTCGAATTGTCTGATATGAGAGACACCACTGTGCCTGTGACTTCCTGCTGAAAGGACTGCAGAGCCCGGAAAACAACCATCATCTCCAGGTGGTTGATGTGAAACCTCTGCTCCCGTGGAGACCACACCTCGGAGACGAGAGTCCTCCCCAGATGACCACCCCAACTGTGAAGGGACGTGTCGGAAAACAGAGACTGTTCTGGAGGTGCCATCACAAAGGGAGCTCCCTTGAGTAAATGATATAGATCCATCCACCAGGAGAGGTCTGCCAGACACCACTGTGAAGGAGGAACCCGCCACCAGGGAGGGTCCAACGCTGCCTTCCAGTGTTTTTTCAGACACCACTTAAGGAATCTGGCCACCTGGGACCAGCCTCTCCAGGGAAGCCAGATGACCCAGGAGTGACCTCCATAGAGACACCGTAGGGGCTCTGTCCTCTAGAAAATTCTGTGCCACAAAAAGAAACCAGCTGACCCTTTCTGGCAACGGAAAAATAAGAGCCTTTACTGAGTTTAGCACCATGCCCAGGTACTGCTTCCTTTGGCTGGCTATTAGGTCTGATTTGGGCAGATTGATCTAAATACCCAAGTGAGCTTGCAGCCATAAAACAGCCTGGATGGCGCCTATGCATCCCTGGAGGGTCGTCCCTGTGACCAACCAATTGCCCAGGTAAAGGCCCAGGGAGATATAGTGTCAATGACCCCATGAAGACACGAGCCATCACCTTGGTGAAGACCTGTGGGGCAGTGGAGAGGCCAAAACAAAGAACTTTGACCTGAAAAACCTTGCCTCGCCAAACGAACTGCAGGTACTTGCGGGAACACAGGTGGATTGGAACTTGGAAATATGTGTCCCTCAGATCCAGAGACACCATCCAATCCACCACGTTCGAAGACTCCAAAACTGACTCCACTGTCTCCATCCAGAAGGGGCTGACCACTAAAAACTTGTTCAGAGTTGAAGTCAAACACAGGTCTCCAACTGCCTGTTACCTTGGGAACAAGGAACAGATGGGCATAAAAGCCTTCTAGCTTGCCCCCCAAAAGCTCTATAGCCCCTTTGGCCAACATTTCTTGTACCACTAAGTCCAAGGCTACATGACAATCCAACCCCTCTGCATAACTCACAAACTCTATTGGTCTGGCCGACAAAGGAGGAGGACACAGAAAGGGGAGGACATAATGCAGAGTATTCACTACCCACTCTCCAGTGCCACTGCAGGCAAGCGCCAGCAGGTACAGGAGAGCAAACTACTTCCCTAGCGAGATCTACCTCGGCCATGGGGTCCACCCCAAAGGATCCCCCTGTAGCGGAGGGCCTTGGGACCAAAGCCGACGAAGAGGAACTACGAAACGCACCCCTCCTTGTCTGTACTTTTATCTTGCTCCCCTGGGGCCCGGAGAATGACCCCCAAAAAGAAGAGGCTAACCCCCACACCACGGAAGAGAGTGCACATTGCTGAGGAGCTAAGTGCTCTTCTTCCTGTACCATGGCCACCACTGCTGGGTCAAATAGCACATCAGAAAAGGGAGAAGAAAGGAGCTGGTGGTTCTCCCTGTCAGAAAAGGTACAAGGCAACGAATCCACTACTGCCTGCCTCCATAACATAAGGAGTCTACAATGTAGCTCCTCAGCAGGACGAAGAATGTCCTTATATTTATTTGCTTTGGCCAGTGCCAACAAAAATTCCAAAACAGAATGTTTCTTGTTCGAAACGGCACCAGCCCATGTAGCCAACACCTGATCTGTCCAAGAGGCAGTGTCAGCCATGGAGCCACACACTTTCTCCATTTGCGCCAAGAGGTGGGAGGAGACAGAGGCTGCTGGGTTGCCCAACAGCCATAGACTCCTTATTAACAGGAGGAGCCAGAGAGGCCCCTTCAGGTAGATAAAAAAAGACCTGGCCCAGCCATACCAGTCCCTACACAACTGATAATTTGCAGAGCAATGCTTAAGCTCCTTCAGGGGCCTGCATTGGACTTCCTCATGGACAGCTTGAGTCATAAGTGACTGTGGGAGAGAAAAAAAAAAGAGGGCTGATAGGGCAAAACTGAGCCCTATGCCCTTTCTACCCCCATAAGGTGGGACAAGGAAGGAGCCTCAGGAGCAGGCAGATGAAGACAGGCTCTCACCTAACCTACTAGGTGCAAAAAAGGCGAAACACCTTCTTGATTGGGAGGCGCACGTCCTCCTCATCATCCTCACAAGACTCGACTGTGGAAAGAGGATGGCCAACTGGCATGGGAGCCGAGACTTTGGCCCACCCCACTGCCACCAGGCACAGCAGCTGGTCGGTCAGCCTCAACAGAATCCTCCTGAAAAGTGGAAAACTGTTCGGCACAGATTTGCCATGGTCCATATGATTCACACCACTGCGAGGAAGGGGATGACTGCCAGGCATGGGAGCTGAGGGGCACACACCAACCCCTACACAAGGTACATGAGTCTGATTGCCCAGCATGGGAGCCTTGTGGTTGGCACCAACACTCACATTCTGGGAAGGGAGAAGTCCATCAGACATAATAGCACCAAGCTCCACCCCCAAAGTACGTGGAATGGTCTCACTTACACCTAATCTACGTGAGTGGACGATGAGCTGGCCGCCAGGCATGGGAACCATATGGGAGACACCAGCCTCAACATCCTGGAAAGGAGTCTGCCTGCCAGGCATGGGAGCTGTATGGCAGACGCCAACCTGCATTTTCTGTGTAGTGGGGCGGCCACCGGGCATGGTAGACCTATGGATGTCGCCAACCCCACCCCATAAGCACTACCAAAGGTACCAGAAGCACCAGGCATTTCCTTACCTGAACTGCGAATAAAACCACGAGAGGGGATAAAAGGTTGGCCGCCAGGCATGGGTGCCGTATGGCAAATGCCACCATCAATATACCAGATAGGAGTCTAACTGCCAGGCATGGGAGCTGTATGGCAGTTACTGACCTCTGTATCCCAGGTAGTGGGGTGGTTGCCGGGCATGGTAGACTGATGGCTGTCGCTAACCCCACCCCCGTAAACAGTGTGAAAAGTACCAAGGGCACTGTGCACTGCCTTATCTATGCCAGGAACTGCGGCATGGCAGCCACCTGTTGTTGTTGACTTTGTGGTGGACGCCAGTACCATCTCAACCTCGTGACTGTCGGCACCAGCTGGTCCCACTTGCCCTGGCCTCTGCATAGCCCCACTCGTACCCGGCTGGGAATCGTCTACCTGTGAAGCTAGAGATTGGAAAACAGAGAAGGGGGAACCTTGGGCAGAGGAGAGAAAGAGGGAAAGCCAGCCCAACGTCTCCTCTGTCTTGCACATGCATTTATGCAGCTGCTGTGACAAAGGGGAAGACTTGCACTAACTGGAAGAAGCCTTCCTCCCCTCAGTACGATCTTTAATACTATCCAAAAGACATAGAAACTGGTCATGTGACAAGGCCTTGCAGCAATCACAATGGAAAGCAAGGCTACAAAGCATCTCCCTACATGACAGACACTCCCCATGAGGGTCCACCATAAGTGATGGGAGGGAACAAGAACACATCACACAATTATGTGGCATTATAACACACTTACAAACTCCCTGTAGAAGATAGACAAACCAAGGAGTGACGAAAGGCAAACCCAACCGCTGCTGAAAAAGAGCCAGTGAGAGATGAGCTAAAGACGTGTAAGCCCTGTGACAGCAAAGAGGCAAATGAGGGAATCAGCCTGATGGTTGATACCTGGGAATAGAACATGGGTGGGGTGTCCTCTCAAAGAAAACGAGTAAGGGCACCTCAAGTATTTCTTTCACTTCTTTCCTCAAGCTGTTGGACATGATGTGAGTTTGCTGTGGGAATGGGGGTTTAATAATTGTGGGTAGTAGTATATGTAATAACAAATGTTATGTATATAGTGGAGTATATAATTATAGTGTCCCTACTTCGTGGATTTTCACCTTTCGCAGGTAGTTACAAAACACATCTTCCACAATAAACAAGGGAACACTGTATATACAATCAACAGTCCGTCCCTCTCTTCATAGGTCTTAATATTGTTAATTCCCAACATTAAACATTCCCAACATTAAACAGAGAATGAGGGAATCTTATCAAGAGAAGGTAATTAAGAAACACCTAAACAAAATGGAGGTTTTATTTGATACACTTATAGAAATTAGAAAGTGGTAACACTTCTTGACATAGTAATGATATCAATGATAATAGAGGAAGTAGTAGTAGTAGTAACCTATTTAACAGCTCCACAAAACAAGAATAATGAAAGAATCCATGAAAAATCCATCCATTTCTACCCACTTTCAAGACACTGGAATCCACTTCGTAGTGAACTTTACAGGCCTGAGATAATCTCCTCCACCTGGCTTTGTGGATACCTGTGGAAGCCTTTGTCAGGTGTCACCACAGCCACCTCCACATTTGATCCACTCACCTTTTCCTCCATCACTTGCTTGAGTACAGTCAGGGCAAGTTTCAGGGCTTCTTGTAGCTTCATGGACTGAGAGAGAGAGAATATAAGCCATCTTAGCACCCTTGTTACTGGATGTAGATACAGAGACTATAAAAAAAGAGAAACTAATCCTAATCTCAAAAAGATTAATCTTTTTATGCTTCCATGTACCCTACCACTCAAAGACAGACACACACTATGAAATGGCATAGTGCAAAAAGAACTGAAAAGGTTTGTGGCATTATGCAATATCCATCTCAATCCTTTCTAGCAAATCAAACTTAATTTAAATTTATGCAAATTCTAAACCCTCCCAAAGCCGCACAAACCTTTTTTAAAACATCCAAATTCTCTCAAGAAAACCTGCCCATCCATATACAATTCCATGCTATTTACCTTGTGGTATGACTCCTGGAGGGACTGTTGGGCACCTTCAGAGCCTGATCCAATAGCCTTTGCACCAAACTCCAGGAAAGTGCCACTTGGGTCCATATGGTACAGCTGCGCCCCACAGTTATCAATCCCGGCAAATAGCATAGCCACTCCAAATGGACGACTCTGAGGAGGAAAAGCCAGAGTGTGTGTGTGTGTGTATGCCCCTCTTAGCTGGCTGTAGTCTGTGCACTGCGAAGGTGCTGAAGACT
The DNA here is from genome assembly GCF_017591435.1 of Portunus trituberculatus. Taxonomy (NCBI): domain Eukaryota; kingdom Metazoa; phylum Arthropoda; class Malacostraca; order Decapoda; family Portunidae; genus Portunus; species Portunus trituberculatus. The sequence continues at coordinate 24,486,013 of NC_059292.1, read as the reverse complement.
TTCAACAAATACCAAGCACTTACCCAGTATCTTCCTTAAACAAGGAGTGTATGAAGCATGAAAACTCAGCCTTACCCATATACAAATACATATGTTAAAAGAAGAGGCTCCCAGAGTTTACCAGTAAAGCAGATGAAAGAGTGAAGGTATCAGTTAACTTTTGTCAGTAAAGTGAACAGAATAATGATGGGAGGAAGTGATAAGACTTGTACAGCATAGCCATAGGAGATGGAATAAATTGGGTAGAGATGACTCAAAACATCTTACTTTTTGTGAGAGAACAGATGTGAAATTTCAAAGTTTGTTCAGCACTGAGAAGAAAGAATATCTGGGAGATAGAATAGAACTGGAGAAAGTAAAAAAGGAAAAGGATTTAGGAGTGACGATGGAAGAAAACAATCAACCAGTAAGCCATATTGATAGAATAAAACTGGAGAAAGTCAAAAAGGAAAAGGATTTAGGAGTGACGATGGAAGAAAACAATCAACCAGTAAGCCATATTGATAGAATTTTTAGAGAAACATAATTTGCTAAGGAATATTGGAGTAGCGAATTTCACTACATGGACAAAGAAATGATGAAGAAATTGATAAGTACTATAACAAGACACAGATTGGAATATGCAGGAGTAGTGTGGACCCCCCATAAAAAGAAACACATAAGGAAAGTGGAGAGACTACAAAAAATGGCTACAAGAATGGTTCCAGAATTTGAAGGGATGACATATGAGGAAAGACTAAAGGTTATGGATCTACCAACCCTGGAACAATAAAGGGAGAGAGGAGACCTGATACAAGTTTATAAATTGATCAACGGAATGGACCAAGTGGATAATGAGAAACTGATCCTGAGAGAAGAATATGACATCTGAAGCACAAGATCGCATAGTAAAAAGCTGAGAAAAGGAAGATGTCTGAGAGATGTTAAAAAATCTAGTTTCCCGGAAAGATGTACTGAGACATGGAACAGTTTAAATGAAGAAGTAGTGTCTGCAACGAGTGTGCATACTTAAAGTAAGATTGGACAAGTGCAGATATGGAGACGGGGCCACACGAGCATAAAGCCCAGGCCCTGTAAAACTACAACTAGGTAAATATACACACACACACACAATCAACCAGTAAGCCATATTGATAGAATTTTCAGAGAGACATATAATTTGCTATGGAATATTGGAGTAGCATTTCATTACATGGACAAAGAAATGATGAAGAATTTGATAAGTACTATAATAAGACCCAGATTGGAATATGCAGGAATAGTGTGGACACCTCATAAAAAGAAACACATAAGGAAGTTGGAGAGACTACAAAAAATGGCTACAAGAATGGTTCCAGAATTTGAAGGGATGACATATGAGGAGAGACTAAAAGCTATGGATCTACCAACCCTGGAAGAGAGAAGGGAGAGAGGGGATCTGATACAAGTTTATAAATTGATCAACGGAATGGACGGAGAGAACGGAATGGTGGAAGACCCAAAAAGTATGGCAGAACTGTTAAATAGTAAATTTCTGAAGGTCTTTTACTAAGGAATTCAAATTTGAAAGACCACAGGGTAATAGAGAGAATGTCCATATGAAAGAGATTAAAGTAATCAAGCTTGAAATAAAAAAAAGTTGATGATGGAATTAGATGAGAAGGCAATGGGACCAGATGAAGTCTCAGGCAGAATACTGAAAGAATGTAGGGAAGAACTAGCAAGTCCTATATACAACATCATAAAATGCTCAATAGAAAATGGAACAGTACCAGTGGAGTGGAAAAGAGCTGAGGTGGTTCCTATATATAACAGCGGAAGAAAGGAAAAACCTTTAAATTACAGACCGGTATCACTAACTAGTGTAATATGCAAGATGTGTGTAAGAATAATAAAGAAGCAATGGATTGAGTTTCTTGAAGACAACAAATTATTATCAAATAGCCAATTTGGTTTTAGAAAAGGTCGGTCATGTGTAACAAATTTATTGAGTTTCTACTCTAGAACAGTTGATAAAGTACAAGAGAGAGAGGGATGGATTGACTGTATTTATTTAGATTTAAAAAGGCGTTTGATAAAATGCCACATGAAAGATTACTATGGAAGTTAGAGGAGAAGGGTGGCTTAAAAGGAAGCACAGTGAGATGGATGAAAAATTACTTGAGGGGGAGAGAAATAAGGACGATAGTTAAAGATATGAAGTCCAAGTGGAGAGTAGTAGACAGCGGAGTGCCACATGGGTCAGTATTGGCGCCAATACTTTTTCTCGTATATATAAACAACATGCCAGAGAGAGTGAACAGCTACATAAATGTGTTTGTGGATGATGCGAAACTGTGCAGAGTCATTAAACAAAAAGAGGATTGTGAAATACTACAGGAAGACTTAAAGATGATCTGGAGATGGAGTAAAAAATGCGAGATGGAATTCAATGTGGACAAAAGTCATGTCATGGAAATGGGAAAAAGTGAAAGACGACCAGTGGGAATCTATAAGATGGGAGATGGAGTAGAACTAGAAAAAGTAAAAAAGGAAAAGGACTTGGGAGTGACAATGGAAGAAAACAATCAACCGGTAGGTAAGCCATATTGATAAAATTTTCAGAGAGACGTATAATTTGCAAAGGAATATTGCAGTAGCATTTCACTATATGGACAAAGAAATGATGAAGAAATTGATAAGTACTAAAATAAGATCTAGATTGGAATATGCAGGAGTTGTGTGGATCCCCCATAAAAAGAAACACATAAGAAAGTTGGAGAGACTACAAAAAATGGCTACAAGAATGGTTCCAGAATTTAAAGGGATGACATATGAGGAGAGACTAAAGGCAATGGATCTACCAACCTTGGAACAGAGAGAGAGGGGATCTGATAAGTTTATAAATTGATTAATGGAATGGATCAAGTGGATAATGAGAAACTAATCCTGAGAGAAGAATATGACATTAGAAGCACAAGATTGCATAGTAAGAAACTGAGGAAGGGAAGATGTCTGAGAGATGTCAAAAAATTTAGTTTCCCACACAGATGTGTTGAGACTTGGAACAGTTTGAGTGAGGAAGTGGTGTCAGCAAAGAGTGTACATAGTTTTAAAGAAAAATTGGATAAGTGTAGATATGGAGATGGGGCCACACGAGCATAAAGCCCAGGCCCTGTAAAACTACAACTAGGTAGGTAAAAAAAAAAAAAAAAAAAAAAAAAAAAAAAAAAAAAAAAAACACACACGGCCCAGTAGCTCAGTGGTTAGAGCGCTGGCTCCACAAGCCAGATGACCGGGGTTAGATTCCCCGGCCGGGTGGAGATATTTGGGTGTGTCTCCTTTGACGTGTAGCCCTTGTTCACCTAGCAGTGAGTAGGTACGGGATGTAAATCGAGGAGTTGTGACCTTGTTGTCCTGGTGTGTGGTGTGTGCCTGGTCTCAGACCTATCCCAAGATCGGAAATAATGAGCTCTGGGCTCGTTCCGTAGGGTAACGTCTGGCTGTCTCGTCAGAGACTGCAGCAGATCAAACAGTGAACACACACACACACACACACACACACACACACACACACACACACACACACACACACACACACACACACACTAGCTCAGTGGTTAGAGCGCTGGCTTCACAAGCCAGATGACCGGGGTTCAATTCCCCGGCCGGGTGGAGATATTTGGGTGTGTCTCCTTTCACGTGTAGCCCCTGTTCACCTAGCAGTGAGTAGGTACGGGATGTAAATCGAGGAGTTGTGACCTTGTTGTCCCGGTGTGTGGTGTGTGCCTGGTCTCAGGCCTATCCCAAGATCGGAAATAATGAGCTTTGAGCTCGTTCCGTAGGGTAACGTCTGGCTGTCTCGTCAGAGACTGCAGCAGATCAAACAGTGAATCACACACACACACACACACACACATATGGTCCAGGTAGCTCAGTGGTTAGAGTTAGTTAGATGACTGGGGTTCGATTCCCCGGCCGAGTGGAGATATTTGGGTGTGTCTCCTTTCACATGTATCCCCTGTTCACCTAGCAGTGAGTAGGTACGGGATGTAAATCGAGGAGTTGTGACCTTGTTGTCCCGGTGTGTGGTGTGTGCCTGGTCTCAGGCCTATCCGAAGATCGGAAATAATGAGCTCTAAGCTCGTTCTGTAGGGTAATGTCTGGCTGTCTCCTCAGAGACTGCAGCAGATCAAACAGCGAAACACACACACACGGCCCGGTAGCTCAGTGGTTAGAGCGCTGGCTTCACAAGCCAGATGACCGGGGTTCGATTCCCCCGGCCGGGTGGAGATATTTGGGTGTGTCTCCTTTCACGTGTAGCCCTTGTTCACCTAGCAGTGAGTAGGTACGGGATGTAAATCGAGGAGTTGTGACCTTATTGTCCCGGTGTGTGGTGTGTGCCTGGTCTCAGACCTATCCCAAGATCGGAAATAATGAGCTCTGAGCTCGTTCCGTAGGGTAACGTCTGGCTGTCTCGTCAGAGACTGCAGCAGATCAAACAGTGACACACACACACACACACACACACACACACACACACACACACACACACACACACACACACTAGCTCAGTGGTTAGAGCGCTGGCTTCACAAGCCAGATGACCGGGGTTCGATTCCCCGGTCGGGTGGAGATATTTGAGTGTGTCTCCTTTCACGTGTAGCCCCTGTTCACCTAGCAGTGAGTAGGTACGGGATGTAAATCGAGGAGTTGTGACCTTGTTGTCCCAGTGTGTGGTGTGTGCCTGGTCTCAGGCCTATCCCAAGATCGGAAATAATGAGCTTTGAGCTCGTTCCGTAGGGTAACGTCTGGCTGTCTCGTCAGAGACTGCAGCAGATCAAACAGTGAATCACACACACACACACACACACACACACACACACACACACACACACACACACGGTCCGGGTAGCTCAGTGGTTAGAGTTAGTTAGATGACCGGGGTTCGATTCCCCGGCCGAGTGGAGATATTTGGGTGTGTCTCCTTTCACGTGTATCCCGTTCACCTAGCAGTGAGTAGGTACGGGATGTAAATCGAGGAATTGTGACCTTGTTGTCCCGGTGTGTGGTGTGTGCCTGGTCTCAGGCCTATCCGAAGATCGGAAATAATGAGCTCTAAGCTCGTTCTGTAGGGTAATGTCTGGCTGTCTCCTCAGAGACTGCAGCAGATCAAACAGCGAAACACACACACACACACACACGGCCCGGTAGCTCAGTGGTTAGAGCGCTGGCTTCACAAGCCAGATGACCGGGGTTCGATTCCCCCGGCCGGGTGGAGATATTTGGGTGTGTCTCCTTTCACGTGTAGCCCTTGTTCACCTAGCAGTGAGTAGGTACGGGATGTAAATCGAGGAGTTGTGACCTTGTTGTCCTGGTGTGTGGTGTGTGCCTGGTCTCAGACCTATCCCAAGATCGGAAATAATGAGCTCTGAGCTTGTTCCGTAGGGTAACGTCTGGCTGTCTCGTCAGAGACTGCAGCAGATCAAACAGTGAATGACACACACACACACACACACACACACGGCCCGGTAGCTCAGTGGTTAGAGCGCTGGCTTCACAAGCCAGATGACCGGGGTTCAATTCCCCGGCCGGGTGGAGATATTTGGGTGTGTCTCCTTTCACGTGTAGCCCTTGTTCACCTAGCAGTGAGTAGGTACGGGATGTAAATCGAGGAGTTGTGACCTTGTTGTCCCGGTGTGTGGTGTGTGCCTGGTCTCAGACCTATCCCAAGATCGGAAATAATGAGCTCTGAGCTCATTCCGTAGGGTAACGTCTGGCTGTCTCGTCAGAGACTACAGCAGATCAAACAATGAATCTCACACACACACACACACACACACACACACACACACACACACACACACACACACACACACACACACACACACACACACACACACACACACACACACACACACACACACACACATTGGATGGGCGGACGCAGTATATCTTGACTTGAGAATAGCTTTTTATCAGGTACCACATCAAAAATTGTTATGGAAGATAAAGGAGTATGGAGGCATTGGTGGAAGATTACTTGACTGGATGAAGGATTATCTTAATGACAGAGAAATGAGAACAGTAATATTTGACTAGTGTTCATGATGGCTTAAGGTAACTAGTGGTGTCCCACAGGCATCTGTGTTGAGACCACTACTGTTTGTTATCTACGTTAATGACTTGAGTGAAGAAGTTGAAAGTTATATAAATCTGTTTGCTGATGATACAAAACTAATGAGGAAGGTAAAGAAAATGTGAATGACTGTAAAGTGCTGCAAAGTGATTTAGATAAGATTAGTAATTGGAGCAGAACATGGCAAATGGAGTTTAACTAATTAAGTGTAAGGTAATGGCAAATGGAGTTTAACTAATTAAGTGTAAGGTAATGGAGTTTGGTAAGAGTGAAAAGAGAATATGATACGACTATAATATGAATGATGTCAAATTGGAGATATCAAAAGAGGAAATGGATTTGGGAGTGACTGTTACAGATGACTTGACTCCAGACAAACATATAAATAGAAGTGTTAATGGTATGATATGATGAATTTATTAAAGAGGGTGAGAGTGATGAAAGGATGATTAAGAGGATATTGATTTCTGTGATACAACTGAAATTGGAATATGCAGTGTGGTCTCCTCATAAAAAGAAAAATATTATGAAATATTATGAAGTTGGAAAGAGTGCAGAGAGCAATTACAAAGATGGTTCCAAATTTAAATACTTTAACCTATGGAAAAAGACTGAGGAAATTGGACATTACTGCATTGGAAGAGAGAAGGAAAAGAGGAGATTTGATACATGTTTATAGAATGGTTAATGGTATGGAGGATATGGATAAAGAAGACTTTTTACTACTGGACACACACAATACATGAGAACATGGTTTAAAGTTGAAAAAGGATTTTTTTGTAGAAGAGATGTCAAGAAGTATAGTTTCCCTCAGAGTTGTGAACAATTGGAATGAACTTGATGAGGAAGTTGTAATGACTGGGATTGTGAATATTTTTAAGAAGAAATTTGATAAAGATATAGACAGGACACCATGAGTTTACTCTCTTCCTGTAAACCACAACTAAGTAAATACACATGTAGTGTAGTGGTTAGCACACTCAGCTTACAACTGAGAACGCTCAGGTTCAAGTCCTGGGCGCGGCGAGGCAAATGGGCAAGCCTCTCTTAATGTGTAGTCCCTGTTCACTTAGCAGCAAGTAGGTACAGGATGTAACTCGAAAAGTTGTGGCCTCGCTTTCCTGGTGGAGTGTGTTGTGGTCTCAGTCCTACCCGAAGATGGGTCTATGAGCTCTGAGCTCGCTCCGTAATGGGGAAGGCTGGCTGAGTGATCAGCAGGTAACTGTGGTGAATTACACACACACACACACACACACACACGACCTATGGGAATCTATAAGATGGGAGATGGAGTAGAACGGGAGAAAGTCAAAAAGGAAAAGGACTTAGGAGTGACGATGGAAGAAAACAATCAACCAGTAAGCCATATTGATAGAATCTTTAGAGAAACATAATTTGCTGAGGAATATTGGAGTAGCATTTCACTACATGGACAAAGAAATGATGAAGAAATTGATAAATACTATAATAAGACCCAGATTGGAATATGCAGGAGTAGTGTGGACCCCTCATAAAAAGAAACACATATGGAAATTGGAGAGGCTACAAAAAATGGCTACAAGAATGGTCCCAGAACTTGAAGGGATGACATATGAGGAGAAACTAAAGGCTATGGATCTACCAACCTTGGAACAAAGAAGGGAGAGAGGCGACCTGATACAAGTCTATAAATTGATCAACGGAATGGACCAAGTGGATAATGAGAAACTGATCCTGAGAGAAGAATATGACACCCGAAGCACAAGATCGCATAGTAAAAAGCTGAGAAAGGGAAGATGTCTGAGAGATATTAAAAAATACAGTTTCCCGCAGAGATGTATTGAGACGTGGAACAGTTTAGATGAAGAAGTAGTGTCTGCAACGAGTGTGCACACTTTTAACGAGTGTGCACACTTTTAAAGTAAGATTGGATAAGTGTAGATATGGAGACGGGGCCACACGAGCATAAAGCCCAGGCCCTGTAAAACTACAACTAGGTAAATACAACTAGGTAAATACACACACAGATGCAGCAACAGAAGAAAAAAAAAAGAAGTCAATAAAAATAAAGATAAAAACTCACCATTGCAGGGCCATCATCATCTGAGTCACCAAACCGGATAGCTAAGTTAGACACAGCCTGAGCAACACTCTCCACCTTCATATCTGCATTGTACACGAACCAGTGGTTGGCACACTCCACCCGTGCGTGGTCCACCAGGGTGCGGGAGTCTGCTACCAGGCCAGACACTGCACATCCTGTACAGACACACAAAAGTGTTGATATCAGTGTGTTTGCTTGACATAATTTTTCATATCTCTCTTCTTCCTTTCATGTTCCATTTTTCAATTAGATAATCAAGAAAACTCGTATTACAAGTGAAGAATAACATTACGAATTGATGCATGGTGAATAAGCAACTAACAAGAAAATGGGAAGCTTAGCATGTGCTATTTTTAATACAATTAAAAGGGTTTAGAATGTCAAAATAAAGTAAAATAAGTACTTTGCAAAATAGTCTTTTGATACCTGAGCATCAATGTGGGCATTGGTTTGAATCTGAGCTAAGGCAATTAGTTCATGGCACATCCTTTCACTCTGTCTGGTTGATAAAGGAGTGCCTGGTCTTTTCTTTCCTCACATACTCACGTGAACAACACATACACACACACAGTCCGATGATATTGAACACAAGGATATATGGATAAAAAGAGATATGAACTCAGAGGAGAGGGAAAAGGAGTAAGTGCTAAGAAGTGAAGCTAAAAAACAGATAGAGAAGAATTTTTACTAGGGTGTTCTGGATATGAGACTAAAGAAGTGGTACCTAAGGAAGAAAGAGGAGATCATGGAGGAGGCAAGAAACTAAGAGTGACTTACACTAATATAGATGGGTTGTTATCAAGCATATTTGAAGTTGGGGATTAATTGAAAGAGAAAAAGCCAGATGTAATGTGCATTGTTGAAACAAAACTGAGAGAAGGGATCCATGTCAACCTGGAGGAGAGACAGGAAGTATAAAGGGGAGGAGGAGTGCTAATAATGGTTCATGATAATATATGTGTGGATGATGTGCAATATGGTGAGGACAAAGTGGAAGTAATGGGAATAACAATCAAAACAGAAGATTTTAAGAAGAGAAAAATTATAGTTACATATGTTCCACCAAAGACTAATACATGGGGAACAGAACATAAAGATATGCAAAGCAAGGTGATAAAGTGCCTATATAACATGAGATAGAAGAGATAGAAGAATACTTTTAGTTGGAGACTTTAACTATAAAAAAGTAAACTGGAGAGAGATGGAAGTAATGGATAATGCTGGACAGTGGAACGAGAAAGTGTTACACTTGACTATGGTTAATGCAATGGACCAGTCGGTAGAGGAGTCAACAAGGTACAGAGGGGAAGAAGAACCATCACTGCTTGACCTAGTATTCACAAAGAAACCAGAGCCTCCTCCAGTCATACAATAACTTAGTCCAATGGGGAGAAGTGATCATGTGACATTAAAGATACAAATTCAGGAGGAAGATAAGTTACAGAGATGACTATAAAGGAGAGAAATTAAATTATGCAACAGCAGATTTTGAAAAATTAAGGATCTATTTTGCTGATATTGAGTGGAGTAATATTATCTACAGAAAGACTGTACAAGGGAAATATGACATATTTTTATAGAAATATAATGAGGGAGTAAAAATTTTTTTTTTACCTGTTTATAGTTATAAAAAAAAAAAAAAAATGCATGCTTGGTACAATGCTAGTGCATACAAACTCAAAAGGCAAAAGATAAAGTGTGGAAGAAACTCATAAAACAGGGAAATAACTGTAACAGACAGCAGTTCAAAGATGCCAGAAATGAATATATTAGAGTAAGGAGAGAGGAAGAAAGAAACTTTGAGAAAGATGTAGTGAATAAAAGCAAAGATGAACCCAAACTTTTCTACAAGTTTATCATTGGCAAAACAAAGAATAAGGAAACAATTGAAAAAAATAATTAAAGAAGGGAAGGCATACCAAACAGAAAAGGAAATGTGTGAAATAATAAATAAGAGCTTCAAAACTGCAGATGATTTCACAGAACCTAATAAGACATGGGATTGCCAAGATTACAGGAGATTGCAGTGCACAAGGAGGATATTGGAAGATTATTGGATAAGTTGGAAGTCAGAAAAGCAATGGGGCCATATGGTGTATCAGGCTGGGTGTTAAAAGAATGTAAAGAGCAACTACTGGATCCAATTTGGGAAATAATTACAAGTTGAATAAATGAAGGGAAAGTTCCACTAGAATGGAAGAGCAACGTAATACCGATATTTAAAGGAGGAAAGGCAACTGAACCACTAAACTACAAACCAGTGCCACTTACAAGTGTCTTGGGGAAGTTGTGCAAAATAATTATCGAAGAAAAATGGGTTCAATTTCTAGAAGAGGAGTAAGTCATTTTGAACAGACAATTTGGGTTCAGGACAGGGCGGTCATGAGTATCAAACTTATTAAGCTTCTACTCGAGAGTTATTGCAGGACTTGAAAACAGAGATGGATGGGTAGACACAGTATACCTGAATATTTGAAAGGCTTTTGATGAAGTCCCTCATGGAAGACTACTTTGGAAACTAGAGAACATAGGAGGACAGTGAGGAACTTTGCTAGAATGGACAAGAGATTATTTGAAGGATAGGGAAATGAGAACTGTGATCAGATACATACTCAATTTGGGGTAAAGTAACAAGCGGAGTGCCACAAGGGTTAGTGTTAGCCCCCATTATGTTTCAGATTTATGTAAATGACATTCACATCGGGATAAACAGTTATATAAATTTATTTGCTGATGATGCAAAGCTGCTAAGAATTATCAAAACCAGAGAGGACTGTCTGCTGTTGCAGGAAGATATAAACAAGATCTATGAGTGGAGCAGGAAGTGGAAATTGGAGTTTAATGCCAAGAAATGTCATATAATGGAACTAGGAAAGAGTAAGAGAAGACCAGTATGGAACTAGTTGATGAGAGAGGAACAGATAATGAAGACTAAAGAGGGAAAAGATCTGGGAGTGATCATACAGGAAAATCTGAGCCCGAGCCCTGAAAAACACATAAGATATTTTGGCTATCATATAAAATGTTGACTAATATAAGAGTGGCATTTCATTACAAGGACAAAGATATGATGAAAAAAATCATCACAAGCATGATACGTCCAAGGCTGGAATATACAGCAGTGATATGGTCTACCGAGCTCTAAAAGGATATAAGGAAATTGGAAAGGATACAGAAGATTGCTACAAAGATGGTGCCGGAATTAAAGGACCTCACATATGAAGAACGACTGAAGAAAATGGGACTGCCAATCTTATAAGATAGAAGAGAACGTGGGGACCTAATGGCAATGTATAATATAGTAAATGATATTGAAAAGATAGACAAAGAAGACCTGGTGCTGTTGACAGAAGAAGATGGAAAGACAAGAGGACATGAAAAGATTAGGATGAGGCAGTGTGTGAAGGATATTGGAAAATACAGTTTTCTACACAGAACGATGGAAAAATGAAATGCATTGGATGATGAAGTTGTTACAGCACATAATGTGCATAACTTTAAAGAAAAATTAGATAAATGGATATGGAGATAACACAATGAGCCCTGCTTGAACCCTGTACAATACAACTAGGTAAATAAATGCTTCTGACACCGCCTAAGAAGACGTGCTGAACGGCTTCCAGGGAAAGAGGTTCATCAGGCATTGGAACCTGACCTAGACATATGTACAGCAGGGTAGGGGGCCATAAGGTTCTCCAGTCTCCATAATAAATAAGTTTTTGGATCGTATAGATGGAAAAATGGAGAGAAAAATGGAACTGAGTGGTGCGGCCAGACGTATGACATCAAAAGAAATGCCATCTTGTGAAAATCTGTGAGTTATTGAAACATCTGTTTGACTGAGGAGATTGACTGAGGATAATATGGATAAGGACTTTTCTGGATTTAGAGATGAAAGAGGAAACATGAGGAAGTAATGTTGAGTTTAATGGACAAGCAGGACAGACTGATAAAAGACTGAGATTAGTTGAATGTGTAATCAATCAGGGATTAAAGGAGGAGATACAGGAGATAAAGAAACAAAATGATTTACTAAAAGCTACATGTCACGACTACGAAAACTTCCTTACGAAGCCTACAGAAGAAAGTACAGGATGGGATGGAGGACAGAGTACAAGTTGGATTGGGTGAAAACAAACTGGAGGAATTATAAAATGCATGGAAACAATAAGAGGAAGAGGAAAAAGTTAAATTTTCAGAGGTAGTAGAGACAAATTCAGGAAAAAACAACAAAAGATGCTGTTATACAAGTAATTAAGGAGAAAGAAGATCTAGTGAGTGATACAGTAGATAAGAGGAAATATTTTGTAATTTTCGGGATGAAGGAAAAAAAAAATCCAAACAAGTTCATAAGAGAGCGTGAAGAGAGAGAATTGGCCAAAACTATTATTAAACAGGTCCACGACAGCACACAGGAGCTGGATCAGGAGGTGGAGGATGTGATTAGGTTGGGAAGATTTAGTGAAGGCGGTAAGAGAACAATGAAAGTGAGAATGAGATCATGGTGGTGGAGAAAATTATGACAAGGAAAGGGAAGCTGGCCAATGATACTGAACATGAAGACATATGAATAAAAGGAGATATGAACCTAGAGTAAAGAGAAAAAGAGAAAGTGCTAAGAAATGAACCTAAGGAAAAAAAACAAGAAAAGGACAGAGATTGAGAAAAATAATTTCTACTGTAGGGTTCTGGATATGAGACTAAAGAAGTGGTATCTACAGAAGAAAAGAGGAGGTTGTGGAGGAGGCAAGAAATTTAGAGCATGTTAAAGCTTAGGGATTATTTGAAAGAAAAAAAGCCAGATGTAATGTGAATTGCTGAAACTAAACTAAGAGCAGAGATCCATGTCAACTTTAAGGAGGAGGGATACAATAGCTGAAGAAACAGGTAGGGTAGAGAGGGAGGAGCTGTGCAAATAATGGTTCATTATAATATATGTGTGGAGGATGTTCAATATGGTGAAGGCAAGGTGGAAGTAATGGGAGTAACAATCAAAATAGAGGTATTGAAAAAAAGGAAAATCATAGTTACATATGTGCCACCTAAGACAAATACATGAGGAACTGAGAAACATAAAGATATGCAAAGAGAAGTCATTAAGTGCTTAGATAATATGTTGAGAAGAGATGGAAGAATACTTTTAGTTGGAGACTTTAACTGTTAAAAAAATAAACTGGAGAGAGATGGAAGTAATGGATAATGCTGGACAGTGAAGTGATGAGGTGTTACAGTTGACTATGGTAAATACAATGGACCAGTGGATGGAAGAGTCAACAAGGTACAGGGAAGGAAGAACCATCGATGCTTGACCTAATATTCACAAAGAAACCAGAGCCCCCTCCCAGCATACAATACCTTAGTCCAATGGGAAGAAGTGATCAAGTGATATTAGGGCTGGAAATACAGGAGGAGGATGGAATAAGATATAGGGATGACTACAAAAAAAGAGATTAAATTATGCAAGAGCAGATTTAGAAAAATTAAGGAACTTTTTGTTGACAGTGAACTGAGAAACATTATGTACAAAAGGACAATACAAAGAAAATATGAAATATTCTTACAGAAATATAATGAAGGAGTAAAGAAATATGTACCTTTTTATAGTTATGAAAAAAATACATGCTTGATACAATGCTAGATGCACAGAAGCAAAAAATGAAAAAGATAAAGCTTGGAAGAAACTCATAAAGCAGAGAAACGACAATAACAGACGGCAGTATAAGGATGAGGAGGAAGAAAGAAACTTCGAGAAAGATGTGGTGTAAAAAATCAAAGACGAACCCAAGCTTTTCTACAAATTCATAAATGGCAAAATGAAGAACAAGGAAACAATAGAAAAAATAATTAAAGGAGGGAAGACATACCAAACAAAGAAGGAAATCTGTGAAATAAGGAATGAGAGCTTCAACACGGTGTTCACTGTAGAAGATTTTACAGAAACTAATAGGACATTGCATTGCCAAGGATTACATCAAATCACAGTGCACAAAGAGGATATTGGAAGATTATTGGACAATTTAGATGTCAGAAAAGCAATGAGGCCAGATGGTGTATCAGGCTGGGTGATAAAAGAATGTAAAGAGCAACTACTGGATCCAATTCGGGAAATAATTACAAGTTCATTAAATGAAGGAAAAGTTCCGTTAGAATGGAAAAGAGGCAACATAATACCGATATTTAAAGGAGGAAAGGCAACTGAGCTATTAAATTACAGACCGGTGTCACTTACAAGCATTATGGGAAAGTTGTTTGAAATAATTACCAAAGAAAAATGGGTTAAACATCTGGAAGATGATTAAGTCATATCAAACAGACAATTTGGGTTCAGGACAGGACAGTCATGTGTGTTGAACTTATTAAGCTTCTTCTCGAGAGTAATAGAAGGAGTGGAAAACAGAGATGGGTGGGTGGACACAGTATACCTGGACAGAGAAAAGGATTTTGATAAAGTCCCTCATAAAAGATTACTTTGGAAACTAGAGAACATAGGAGGACTGCGAGGAACTTTGTTAGAATGGACAAGGGATTATTTGAAGGACAGGATGAGAACTGTGATCAGATACATACTCAACTTGGGGTAAAGTAACAAGCAGAGTGACACAAGGATCAGTGTTAGCCACCATTATGTTCTAGATTTATGTAAACAACATTCACAATGGGATAAACAGTTACATTAATTTATTTGCTGATGATGCAAAGCTGCTAAGTTATCAAAACCCAGGAGGACTGATTGCTGTAATGGGAGTATATAAACAAGATTTATGAGTGGAATAAGAAGTGGAAATTGGAGTTCAATGCCAAGAATTGTCACATAATGAAACTAGGAAAGAGCAAAAGAAGACTGGTATGGAACTGATAGGAGAGGAACAAATAATAAAGACTAAAGAGGAAAAAGATCTGGGAGTGATTATACAGGAAAATCTGAACCTTGAAAAACACATAAGCAAGATATTTGGATAATCATATAATATGTTTACTAATATAAGAGTGGCATTTCAATTCATGGACAAAGATATGATGAAAAAAAAGTCATCACTAGTATAATACGTCCAAAGCTGGAATATGCAGCTGTGGTGTAGTGTCTGAGCTCTAAAAATCACATAAGAAGATTAGAACAGATACAGAAGATTGCTACAAAGATGGTGCCAGACCTAAAGGACTTAACATATGAAGAACAACTGAAGGAAGAGAACGAGGAGATCTAATAACAATGTACAAGATGGTCAATGGCATTGAAAAGATACATAAGGAAGACCTGGTGCTAGTGACAGAAGAAGATGGACGGACAAGAGGTCACGTAAAGATCACGATAAGGCAGTGTGTGAAGGATACTGGAAAATACAGTTTTCCACACAGAATGGTGGAAAAGTGGAATACATTGAATAATGAAGTTGTTACAGCACATAAAGTGCACAAGTTTAAGGAAAAATTGGATAAATGTAGACATGGAGACAGGAGACTATGCACCCTGCTCGAACCCTGTACAATACAACTAGGTAGATACAACTAGCTAAGTACACACACACACACGCATGCACGTATGCATGCGCACACGCGTGCGCGTGCACACACACACATACACACACCAATGTGTTTGTCGATCTGCACAATCTTCTCAATTGTGGAGGGTATCATGAGTGGCGAGGTGATGCGCTTCTCCACTGCCAGCACCACACCTTCCCCTGTCTGAATACCGATGGCAGTGGAACCCAGCTTGATGGCCTCAATGGCATACTCCACCTGTGGCACAAGAAATGGAAAGGAGGGAGGATGGGAAATAAAAGTGCAACTGAGTTGCATAATTAGTACAAATGAAAGTGTAAAATATCTTTCTTCCTACTAAGGGAACAAGAGATACTATGAGATCAGCACTGTTTGCATCTCAACCTGGGTGCCACATGGCAACAAATGGCCATAGGCTGTGGTGCCAACTAATCTACACTGGACTTCACACAGCTTTTAACAAATTATACCTTTTTAATATTATAAACTCACTAGGTATGCTAACTGTTTTATGTGCACTAGGCTGTAATACTTCTTTACAAGCACTGTATCAACTTCAGTATTGAGATTCAAAAAAGTAAAAATATGTGATCAAGAAAAAATATATTTGGAATGAATAAAATTACAGGTACTTCGTGTTTTTTATGTATTAACAAAATTTTCTCCCTCCCACATTCTTTTATCAACAATTCTCTCTCTCTCTCTCTCTCTCTCTCTCTCTCTCTCTCTCTCTCTCTCTCTCTCTCTCTCTCTCTCTCTCTCTCACATCCTTACCTGGAAGAGACGTCCTTCTGGAGAGAAGGTGTTCACTCCTCTGTCATACTCGCTTCGGGTCAGAAACATCTACAAGGAACATATATCAATATTAGGTCAAGCCACTATTAAATAAAAAATTCTAGGACAGGTGCCTGTCCATACCCAAACTCGCATGGGATTCACCAGATATCGCAATATTTTACAGAAAAGGTCGTCAGCTAGATATCATATATTTTTCAATATACTACTACAGACATCCTCTTTTACTGCGCACCTCAATTAATGCGTTTCTGGCTTAAAGTGCACTCTCACTTTTTTTTCCATCACTCGTAAAATGCGCAAAATTTCCGACTTTATGTGCATTTAGCGAAAGAAACTTTCATTTTGAGAACAAAATATATTTGGTATAAAATCAAATTTTCTGCCCAAAAAACAATAAAACAAAATAAATTTAGAAATTATATTTCAACAACAAAAATAATAGTTAAATGTCAAAATATGTAAATTATACATTACCTAACAAAGAACAACAAAACAGTTCGACACCGTGTTTTATGTTTTGGTCCAGCCACGTTGTTCCAGCTTGCCAGTTTTATGGTTTCTTGTTTCACGTTTCCTAAGCATTATGACATTTTTAACTTTTGTAGGTTGGTGATACGTAATATTTGTGATCTTTCTAGGTTTGCAAATATGACTCCTTCCAAAAATACAGAAGAGATGAGTGTTACAGGTAGAGCTTATCAAGAAATGTAAAATATTTTTGCTTCAAAATTGAAGCAGGTGAGAAGGTCCGTGAAGTAGGCAGATTTTACTCTATTAATGAGTCCACAGTGTGTAACATAATGAAATGTAAAGATGCCATAAAGAATGCAGTGCAGGTATGATAGATGTGGGGCCCTTATGGGGGACTCCTCGGGGTCAGTCATGGTGGGTCCCAGTCCCAATCTTATTTATAACATAGGGTTCTATTATTCAGTTAATGCATTTTTTATATATGCACACATTTTCTCAATCCCTTTCCTATGCATTAAGGGAGGACCCCTGTATCGCATAGCAATGTACAGGAAAGGGATCAAGAAAATTTGCACATATATAAAATATACACTAACTGAATAATAGAACCCAATATTATAAATAAGATTGGGACCGGGACTCACCAAGGCTGACCCCTGAGACCCGTTATAACTGCGCCCAAACTGATCACTCCTGAAATAAAACATTATTATTCCACACACAACAAAGCTCTTACATATAGTGGCTGGACAGTGAGCTTGCAGGGGAAGTTGGGGGTCACAATATTATCTTTAACACAAGGTGATGGCCTACTACACTGCATTCTTTGTGGCATCTTTACATTTCACAATGTTATGCACTGTGAACTCATTATCATTGTAAAATCTGCCTATTTCACAGAGCTTCTTACCTGCCTCAACCTTGGCAAATGTGAAATATGAAACCGTAACACTAGCAAGCTGGAAAAACGTGGCTGGACCAAAACATAAACATGATGTCAAACTGTTTCATTGGTTCTTTGTATGTAATGTTTAATTTATATATTTGACATTTAATTATTATTTTTGTTGTTAAAATATAATTTCTTAATCTATTTTTATTTACTTCATTGGTTTTTGGTGGAAATAAGTATTTTTTAGCATATATATTTTCTCAAATGAAAGTTTCTTTTGCCAAGTGCACATAAGATTGAAAATTTTGCGCATTGTATGAGTGATGGAAACAAAGTGAGGGTACGCATAAAGCCAG
Source organism: Portunus trituberculatus (assembly GCF_017591435.1). Classification (NCBI taxonomy): domain Eukaryota; kingdom Metazoa; phylum Arthropoda; class Malacostraca; order Decapoda; family Portunidae; genus Portunus; species Portunus trituberculatus. The sequence goes on along the minus strand of NC_059292.1, from coordinate 24,467,813 downwards.
AAACGCATTAACCAAGGTGCACACTAAAAGAGGATCCCTGAATTAAAATAACATAAGTATTATCAAAACACTTATCTATGGCATAAATGCCTTTTAGTATAATTAAGGTCATAACCATGCACTGTGTTTTTTATACCATCTCAATCCCTGGGACAAAAATTATTTAGTTACTCAATTGATAACTCAAAGTTTGTATGATATTTTCTTTCCTTCAAGGCTAGGTAGTAGACAACAAGAAACCTTGAACATGTGAAGCCCCATAAATGAGTTTATTTTCATAACTTAGAAATCAAAGTCTAATAATGAGACTGTCAATTGCCAACCAATTCATTCTACATAGATGTGTTTGGTATCACACGGACCTAACAGAGACATAGCTAATGGAAAATGGCCATCCTGACTAGTTATTTTTAGTCTAAAGGCATACCATATCCAGGATATGGAAAGACACAACTTAGGAACACAATTATAAAAGCACTGCAGCACTCTCAAGATATTTCAGTTTTGGCTGCAAATTTTATTTTTCTCAAAAAGAAAACTGATCAAATATAGCTGTGTACTTTCCTTGTGAACGATTAACCTTTGCAGAGGTGAGATGAAATGTGTGTTAAGGTTTAGTGCTATATTAAAGTTTCTAAAAATTAAAGAACTTGGTACAGCAGGCAATTATATTTTGCTCTGTATATACACTCGACCCTCGAAACAACGGACAAATGCGTCCACGACCCTGTCCGTAGATTGCAAGTCTGTTCTTTGCAAAAGTACGTAAAAAACTGTATAAAATGTACGTAAAATACTGTGCAATCATTAAGAAATCATTCAAGCAGTATTACAAAGTATTAGTTCAAGCTTAGCAGCCACTGGAAGAGCCTTTCGATTACGCTTCACTGGTTTACTAAGTTAAGAAGGCATTTTGGATAGGTTAAGCACTCGTGGGAAGGGTACAAATGCATAAAAAGCTGTGGTAAGCACTGGACAATGTTCGCTGTTGGTTGAAAACGCAGACTGAAGATAAAACATGGCGGCCAACAGCTGATGACGCGACCGACCTGCTACCTACCAGACAATAATTTACCGGAAATGGGCAATCGCGCGCATTTTAATATTTGTCCGTAGATTAAACCGGACTCCTGAATTTGTCCGTAGTTTCCAAAATCCATTGATGGGAGGTCCATTGTTTCGAGGGTCGAGTGTATAATGGTGTTGGTTGTATAAACTCAAGTAACTATAGAGAAATATCTTAGCAAAATAACAACTGAAAATACCGGAAGGAGTAAAAGCATGATAAATCAAGAGATACATAGTAATATAGTGTTTTGAGATGACTGCTCTGTACCACGAGACAATGTTGACCCACTACTGAATTAAACTAGCTTGCAAATGCTGAAAACTTGCAAGTTTGGGTACTCTCCTATTCAAGCACATTTGCTGTCATAACACCAATGTATGATAGAAGGAAAAAAATACTTCTGGTTTTTTCCCTCATGGCAACACTATGGTGAAAATAATGCACAACTTATTTGCTGGAACACTGATAAGAAAGTGTGTACACAAAATAGTAAGTGAAGGCGGCAATTGTTGCTTTTCTCTTTGTATCAGAAGGTGTTCTTTTCTACCTGATCCCTGACTGTACTAAGCAGTTAGCCCCTCAAGGACACTGATAGATTTCCTGCTGAGAATTTGCTCTTTTTCAAAAGAATTCCTCTATTATGAGGGATTCTCTTGGAATAATTTTTCATAGATATTATGTAAGAGGGATGTACTCTTTACTCACACTAGCATTTGACCAAGAGTTTAGTTATCATATCTCTTGGTCCTTTGCCCGCAGAGTACAGTAGAAACTCAATAATTGAATGTCTAAATACTCAAACTTTTCAATACTCGAAAGCAAAAGTTTGACTTAATACTCAAAAAATAAAAAAAACCCTGATAGTTGAACGTCGGGTGATGCAAATAAAGGCTCCCTGGTGTCCCCCTTTCCCCTCCGCCAGTTGTGACTTGTGCTGCCACGGTCATCAGAATAACATTCTTCTGCATTCTATTTGTAGTTTTTCTTTTATAAACTTACATAACATCAAAGGTGGTAATCAAATGGCTGCACACTTGGTCATATACAAAGCTCTGTCATTTCTCTTCTCACAGCTGGCACTGTACAGTTCTGATACCATATGACTGGTAATACTGGTAATACCATATTACCGGTATACCGATGCCGGTGCGCAGCCCTAGTTCTGCCGCAATCTTGAGAAAAACAACTTTTCTCTGCGTTTTGTTCAGTAATTTTTCATTTAGAAACTTACAATGGCACCAGAGAGGCTTATTAGTGGCGAAAATAAGGAATCTTGTGAGAGTGCAAGTGTTAGTGAGCCCATAGCACGCCATTAGTGGATTCACAGGAATCACACCAGGAGAAACTTTACAAAGACTTCTCATGGATGTTGACTTATCCTCCAGCGACCTCCCTCCTCCTCCCCACCCTTCTATCCTCCTCTTCTGCCTTCACCAGCCTTCACTTACGGTATGTACAAATAAAAATTATATAAAAAAAAAAAAATACATTGAAATTTTTATAAACTTGGTTTGGTAAGATTAGACTGAATTACCGGATTTATAGGTATCAATAGTCAAACTTTTTAATACTCGAACAGCCATTTGGAACAAATTAAGTTCGAGTATTGAGTCTACACTATATATGGTAATACTAAGCAGTTTGTCATCTGAGAAAATTGTCTTGAATGATGCAACTGTGCTATTCATCCAAATTTTTTAAATAAAAACTAGGTGCAGAATGTTACTAATCCTTGTCAGTTTCTGTATATTTTTGATGAGGTGGTATTCCTCAATAAAGTCAAGCAAGCACTCTGCTTAAGTAGTGACCAGTCTGATGCCACCTTGAATTTGCTTGTTTTCCCAATCAATCTGGAGTGTAATGAACGTGTTAACTGTTGGTATATGGGTACTGTGACAGCATCATGTTGCCAAAGCAACTAGTTCAATAGGGATGAGGGTGATGCACCCCAAGGCTAGTTTAGGGTTAATAGTTTTTGGTGTGTGGGGAACAAGGTTGATAATCCCTGTTAGTTGACTATATACCTTTTTGTCAGAAAATGGTTTTCTCATTAGATTTGAAAGATTTAAAAAATTTGGCTTATTTTGGCAATCCCTTGCCTAAAATCCTCCTTTTCCACCATGTACCCAAGTACCCTAAGTACTCCTGGAGAGGGGAGGGAATATAATACAGCAGGATCTGTTATCAGTAAGAGTTGCTGTGGACTAATATTACTCTGTCCATCAAGCTGAAAAATTTACAAAAAACACAAATATTACTATAAGTGCAGCAGCAAACATGAAAATTTTATAATTTTGTTAGTGAGGAGAGATCCTCTCCTTTAAGATACACAAACATGCATCTTTTCAAACAAGCATTGTTTAATAAAAAAAAAAAAAAAAATAAATAAATAATAATAATAATATATATATATATATATATATATATATATATATATATATATATATATATATATATATATATATACACACAACTGACTTCCTTAGCGTGGATAATATGTAGTGCGTTAGAGAAAATCGCGTTAGGGAAGCATCACATAATAATGGTTTCCTATGGAGAAAATTCCAACTGGTACCAGAGCCTCCAATATTTGAAGTTCCTCCACCAAAAAACTTACCTTGCGGTACTCAGAGAGAATAGCTAGACATACTACTAGTTAAGGATTTATACCAACATGATACTACTGGATAGTAAGGTTAATTAAGGCTGATTAAGGCGAATGGTCTTGATCGTTGACTCGTTGACCTTGAATTGCCTTGCAACCTCAACGATCTTCTTGTCTTGTGCTAATAAGTCCAGCACTTTCCCCTTCTCTTGTAAGGTCATGGCCACCCTCTTGCGACAAGGGTCGTTCACAGAAAACTTGAAGTACGGCATATTATCTTCTCTGAAGCAAGGGAAGAACTCAACGCAGCGAGGGCAGGGTGAGGAATAACGAACGTGGGTGGTGGTGGGAGTGTGCGTGGGTGTGGCGTGCGCATCAATGCTGCACATTAGGAAAGCAGAAACACGTTAAGGGCTAAAATGGCTTTTTTATATTATGCCACATTAGGGAAAACTGCTTTAGGGAAACCCGTGTTAGGGATATATATATATATATATATATATATATATATATATATATATATATATATATATATATATATATATATATATACACACACAGGTAACCCCCGCTTAATGAAGGGGTTACATTCCTAAAAAACCCTTCGTTAAGCGAACCGATTATAACAAGTTTAACCCCTGACTTGAACTTCCATTGAGAGTAAACAAAGCGGGAGTGCATCATAGAACAGCGAAAGGTTTAATGGAAGTAAAAATTACGAAGTTAAACATTTAAGCAGTTTATTATAAAGTACACTAATGTATGTATGTACGTAACTTTATAATGTTGATCTTAACCCATTTACGCCACTCGTTGCGTCAACGCAACGTGAAACAAGCTACAACATGATGTTGAGCTACACCAATAGAACGGCATGTTGTATACTGTAGCTGCTTCCGATGCCAGTAGACACCCAGAACTCCCAGTGGAAGGTTCATATGATGTCACACGTCTCATCATTTGAGGGGAAAAGCAAGTCAAAGAAGCTCCATTTTCTGAAATACAATGTCTTCATCAAAAAGGAGGTGAGTGAGGAAAACTATCATCGGAGATTTGTTCATATCTATTTCATAAGAATCTTCTATGTTTCTTTTCATGACAGAACCCTTTTCAACCATATTTCATTTGATAGTATGCTGATAACAGTTGTCTAAAAACTTTATAAAGAAAAAGTTGCGCTAACGCAACCATCAACACCGGCCTCTTCATTGAAGTAGTTATTTTGTAACGCATTTTCTTTTTTTTTTTTTTGCGCATATAATTGCAGTGAATGAATACATCTGTGTAGCCTAACTTGTTTGTTGAAAGCATACATATCGTCTAAACATTTTACGATATATAAATTCCATTATTATTTTTTTTTTTCAGAAAAATGAATTTGAATGAGATCTTAGACGAGCTAGAGAGACCTACTATGTCTGACGAGAGTGAAATTAGAGATGAAGATGAATCCAGTGGAATGGTAAAACAAACTGAAACACATGACGTTTACATCATGCCTGCAAATGATGGTGCTGTGACGGATGAAGATTCTGGCGAAGAAGAAAGCGTGGATATCTCTAATCTTCCTGGAACACAGCTAACTGCTTTTGCAGTGTTAGATTCCACAGTGTTGCAAGATGATGTAGATGAAAATGCTGAAAGACAAGCATTCCAGGAAAAGAAAATCATAAAACTCAGAAAATGGAAAGCACAGGATCTCCCAGAAAAGACAAATGTTCCATGTTTCCCATATAAACCATCAATTGCTGATATTCCACATAAGCCTAGTGAGACCCTTGAGCTTTTCTTGGATGTATTAGCTATTGATCACCTTGTGAAACAAACTGTAAACTATGCAGTACAGAATGGTAAACATTCATTTGCGCTGACAAGTGATGAAATGAAAACCTTCATAGGAATTTTGTTAGTGTCAGGCTACTGTTGCGTTCCATGTCGCAGACTGTATTGGCAGAGACAACCAGACGTGTACAATGAGCTTATTGCTGACTCCATGCGCCGCGATCGCTTTGATGAGATCATGAAATATTTTCATGCTGCCGACAACACAAAGCTTCCCAAAAATGACAAGTATGGCAAAGTTTCTCCCCTCATGGAAATCCTGAATGGCAACTTTCTCAAGTACAGGGAAGTATTTGGGCCAATAAATATATCCATTGATGAATCAATGATACCTTATTTTGGTCGGTATCCCACAAAACAGTTCATCAGGGGAAAACCTGTACGATGGGGTTATAAAGCATGGGTTGGAGCTGATCCAAATGATTATGTTTTTTATATATCTGTTTACCAAGGCAAAGATGGTGCTAAAGATAAGGCTAAAAGTTATCCCTTTACTTTGATAACTTCTTCACATCCCTCAAACTTGTAGAAAAAATCAAGAGCATGGGTCATGATGCTACTGGCACACTAAGAAAAAACCGAATCGAAAAATGCCCATTTACAAATCCTGCAAAGTTTATGAAATTACCTAAGGGAACTGAAGAACATTTTTGTGATGCTGAATCTGGGATAATTGCAGCACGCTGGCAAGATAATGGCATTGTAACAATTGCATCATCTGAGTATGGAGTATCACCACTAGTGAAGGATGGACGCTATGTTGCTTCTCAGAAGAAACGTATGAATATTTTGATGCCAAATGCCATCCATCAGTATAATTGGAAAATGGGTGGTGTTAATAGGGTAGATCAAAATATTGCTCAGTACAGGCCTTCAATTCGTGGGAAAAAGTGGTACTTTCCAATTGTAACATACTTGTTTACAGTATGTGTAAACAATGCCTGGATTTTTGCAAGAGAAGGAGGTTACAAAGAGGATATGTTGTCATTCATACGTGCTGCTGCTACTGAATGGTTACAGAATCACGGCAAAAAGCCAAATAACCCAGGAAGATCACGATCAGTTCTCAGTGTTGCAGGTGTATCGGCACAAATGCGCTATGATAATGTTAGGCATTACATCGTGAAATTGGATCCTCCAAAACGCTGTCGTTGCAGGTTGTGCAACAGTCAGACTGTATTCATATGCCAGAAATGTAAAGTATACCTGCATCAAAAGTGTTCAGTGCAGTACCATACCATGTAGGCCAGGAGAATCCTGTGAAAATATATCTAAGATAGGTTGTACTATTTCTTTATCATGATTTTTCTTTTTTATTATCTCTAAGGGCTATATTCTCTGGTTTCCTTTAGTTTTATAATAAAGAAATTCAAGGTTTCCTTTTTAGTCAGGAAATTCTAATTATGTATCAAAAGTGAATTTTATATATCATTTTTAAAAATTTTCTTCCATGCTAAAAATTGTATCCTAGCTGGCTCCTTTAGATTTTCATATGAAGAAGAGCAAATTTGTTTCCCATTATGAAAATATGTGTGTATGTATGTATGTTTTTTTTTTCTGATGTTTTTCCTTGTGTGCCGATAGTTGCGTTTACGCAACATGTATTGTGGTCGAAACACCGCTCGTTGCGTTTGCGCAACAACACATTTTCGTCAATAACATGAGAACCATTGTACATATGGAGCAATTTTCATCACATGTTTGCAGTTTAGGTTCACATTATGCATATACCAAAGCTGCAACATCAAATTCTTACTTTCATTTTTTTTTTCGGCTTAAATAGGTTAAATCTATGAAGGGAGGGAGAGTGAAACGGGAAAGACACTAACCGGCAACCTGTGGAATGTAAACAAAGGGCGCATCACTGTATCACATACAAAACTTATGTACCACATTTCCACAAGGCTTTCCATTTTATCCTTTGTAGAGTTACGAGTTCAGATGGTTCTATTAGCTTGCAAGGAACATACGGTCTCACCACCCTTCTTAATAGAGTCTGCTGACTTGAAAATAGTAGAGACAGTAGATGGAATCAAGATGGTGGCGAGCAATGCTATTAGTTTTCTCACCTCTCTCATGTCTGTGAATAATATCCAGCTTCACTTCAAGAGTAAGAGACTTCCTGGTCTTCCTAGCAATGCTAGGTGACATTGCAGGGAGTTTTGGTGGTAAGTTGAGCAAGGGAAGATGAGCTGGTGCTGACACTGCTATTGTTTTGAACAGGGGGAGAGTGATGCGCGTGTTGTCCACGACAGGTGCTGGTGTATTCAAAAGCCTGTTGGCTTGCGTGATACAACGGTGCTTTCAAACTTGGAAAAAATTACCAGGATAAAACTTCGTTAAAGCGAGTTTGGTGTTCGTTAAACGAACAGATGGTAATAAAATAAAACATTCGTTGTAGCGAAATTTCGTTGTGTGAACCTTCGTTAACCAGGGGTTGCCTGTACAGTAATACTCCGCTTAACGAACGTTCGTTTAACAAATTTCCTGTTTAACGTACTATATAAAGTTTGACCAAAAAGTCCGCATAACGTACAACCACATCTGTTTTAGCAAATTTTCTGGGTTTGAATTTGCCGGGTGAGGGACCAAACGCGGTATTTCATTAATAATTCACTGTCACTGGAGATTCAATACTCAAACGCCTAAATAGTCAAACGCAAAAGTTTGACTTAATACTAAGAAAATACCTATTAGTCGAACATCCATTCATGTAGTTGTAAACAAAGGGTCTCTCCCTTCCCGCCTCCCCACGCGCCCCACCGGGCCACAGCAGACAGTTTATCCTTCGCTGTAGTAAGAATAACATTGTCCTGTGCTTTCTTTCTGCAGTTTTTCTTTTCTTTTGCATTTAGAAGCTTACAATGGCACCTAAGAAGCTTGTTAGTGTGAGAATAAGCCTACAAAAAAAAATATAGTGACAACCACTGAAAGAAAAAAGGAGATTATTGAAAGTAGGAAAAATAACTGATCTTGCAGCTGAGTACTGTATGGCTAAATCTACAGTAACCACAATACTGAAGATGAAAACTTATTAAAAGAGTTGTGGCGATTGGTGTGAAAAGGCAATTTAAGCAACCTGTGGCAGTGAAAGAAATGGAAAAATTGTTGATTGGATAAAGCAAAGACAGATGGCTGGTGATTCTTTGTCAGAGGGCATAATTTGTGTGAAGGCTAGGCTGCTGGATCGTGATCTAATTTCACATACTACATTTGACTCCAATGATGATTTTAAAGCAAGTATAGGGTGGTTTGTGAATTTCAAGAAAAGAACTGGAATTCATTCTGTTGTGAGGCACGGCAAGCTCCAAAACCAGAAGTAAAATATCTGCTATACGTCACTGTGTCACCAACTCCCACGATGGATGGTGGGAGCGATAGTGATTTCACAGTGTCTGATTCTACCACCTCTCCCGTGCGCCTTACTTCTACACCTTAGGTCTCTTGCCATTTTGCTGGGAGACAACTTTTGAATGTGAGTTGTATCAGAAGGACTTTGGAATTAACAATTTCTACAATAATAGAGAGCAAAGATAGTTAAGTTCTGGGCTCTGATACGGATATAGGAGGTTCAACCACCAAGAAGGACATTCCACCATCCCCACCACCACCACCAGCAACTATTGTATGTATTTTGAATATGTTTCAGCAAAAAATATACAAATTAGATCACTTAGGCGAACATTTTGATTCAGAGAGAGAGAGAGAGAGAGAGAGAGAGAGAGAGAGAGAGAGAGAGGATAAAAGGGGCCCGTTTTCTATCGCTCTGGCCGAGGCCGCTGGATCAGATCGGATGCAAGGCCACGTACACTGATGATACCACCTCATTCAACCTAAGATATTTTGGTAACCATAGCATCTAAAGATTTAGTTTTTTTGCATTGCAAAGAGGAAGAGTTGCTTGTGGGCAGAACACCATTTGTTCTCACTTGTTTATTGAATTTCCAACTGTAATAAGTATGTGAATACAGGCTATTTTGTGTTTCTCGCCAAGCCTCCCGAGTTAGCACGAGCTAAAAATCCTAACATCCCCGAGTTTAAGGGGTTAATTGTGATGAAACTAGTCTGTTTTGAAAAAAAATACCAAACATGATCTATAGCAAAGGAAAAGAAGTTTGCCAGGACATAAACCCATGAAAGACAGGCTAACCCTGCTTCTGTGTGCCAATGCTAGAGCCAACTGCAAAATGCTTTTTTCTAAACTTGGGTTTGGCAATGGCTGGGATGAATACCAGATTTATAGGTATCAATAGTCGAACTTTTTAATACATGAACGGCCATTTGGAACTAATTAAGTTCAAGTACTGAGTCTCCACTGTATAGACATATATACATGTATATATATATATATATATATATATATATATATATATATATATATATATATATATATATATATATATACAGTGGAGACTCAATACTCGAACTTAATTAGTTTCAAATGGCTGTTCGAGTATTAAAAAGTTTGACTATTGATACCTATATATCAGGTAAGTCATTCCAATCTTAGCAAAACCTCAAGTTTATAAAAATTTCAATGTACTTTTTTTACAATTTTGTTTTGTACAACGTACTGTAAATGAAGGCTGGTGATGGATAACTTAGAAGAGGAGGGGAGAAGAGTGGGGAGGAGGAGGGAGGTCACTGGAGGATGAGTCACCATCCATGGAAACATCTTTTTGTAACTTTTCTCCAGTGTGATTCCTGTGAATCCACTAATGGAGTGCTGCGGCTCACTAACACTTGCACTCTAACCAGATTCCTTATTTTCATCACCAATAAGCCCCTTTGGTGTCATCAAAATTTTCTAAATGAAAAACTACCAACAGAATGCACAAGATTGTTGTTTATCTCAAGACTGCAGTAGGACTAGTGATGTGCACCACCATATGGTATACCGCTATTACGGTAATACTGGTATTACCAGTAATACGACATCAACACGGTATAGTGGTGGCTGCCAGAAGGGAGATGACAGAGCTTTGTGTACAACCAAATTTGCTGCCGTTTGAGTACTGTAGATACTTTCTCTACTAATAAGTCTTTGGTGTTAATGGTGTTAATGAAAAAACTACAGATAGAATGCAGGAGAATGTTATTCAGATGACTGGCAGCACAAGTCACAACTGAAGGAGGGGTAAGGGGGAACGCTAGGGAGCCTTTGTTTACACTGCGTGTGGATATATATATATATATATATATATATATATATATATATATATATATATATATATATATATATATATATATATATATATATATATATATATATATATATATATATATATATATATATATATATATATATATATATATATATATATATATATATATATATATATATATATATATATATATATATATATATATATATATATATATATATATATATATATATATATATATATATATATATATATATATATATATATATATATATATATATATATATATATATATATATATATATATATATATATATATATATATATATATATATATATATATATATATATATATATATATATATATATATATATATATATATATATATATATATATATATATATATATATATATATATATATATATATATATATATATATATATATATATATATATATATATATAGTGGACTGACGTAACTACGAGTTTGACGTAATCGAGACCGATGTAACCCAGGACTTTACTGTGTATATATATATATATATATATATATATATATATATATATATATATACAGTAAAGTCCCAGGTTACATTGGTCTCGAGTTACGTCAAACTCGTAGTTACGTCAGTCCACTATAAGGCAATTTAAGATTAAAAAAAATTGAAAATTTATAAATCGTAAAGTGCGGGATTTATTGTTATTGTTGGTGGTTGCCCGCCACACCACCTGCCTCACGCTTGAATACAATAACACCCTGCTTCAGTTCCACCACACCATCGCCCCTGGCAAGAGTGTTATCCTACTTCTGCATTTACTGACTCAAGTTTTTAGTATCTTGCTCAATGGCACCAAAGAGAAAACTTCTTAGTGACAGCAGTGATGCTAAGAAAAGGAAAACCATTACGCTACAAGAAAAAGAGGACATAACTAAAAGACATGAGAAGGGAGGCAGCAGCTGTGTGTAAGGGAGGGAAGAAGAAAATGGGAAGTCCATTACCATGACAACGGGGAGGTTGACGACCTTGAGGGCTCGCACACCCATCACAACAATAACAACTCCGGAGCCTTCGCCTGGGCCACACGACACTCGCAGCTGACTTGCACTGTCTGCGCCTGTCTGCTGATCCCTATTGCCCTTTCCTATTGCATTTCCTGCCCCGCTGCCCACACTTTTACTCCCACCGCACTGCACTACGCTCCCAGCTGTCCGCCCTGTGGGCGTCACAACTTTCGACCTGCCCACCCTCCTGGCGGCCTCAGGCGTCCACCCCTCTCGGCAACCTACAGTTCTTTGCGTTCGTGGCCCTAATCAACAACAAAAACAAGCTTGTGTTTCATATTCCTACATAGTTGCAAATAATATAACAATATAACCTTTAACTTACCTGAATGACCATAAACAATGATTGGTTGAAAACTCGAGTTACGTACAAAATCGACTTACGTCATGTTTCAGGAACGTAACTCTGACGTAAACCGAGACCTTACTGTATATATATATATATATATATATATATATATATATATATATATATATATATATATATATATACACACACACACACAGGTAACTCAATTTACGTGATAGATGCATACCAAGAGGTATTGCGTATATCAAAATTCGCGTAAAACAAACTTGTAATCCTCATAAGAAACAATAGATAATATGAGGGATGCGGGATGTAGTCCAAAAAAATTTGTACAAAATACTCCATTTATTTGGTTAAATTAACATGTTTTTATTATTAATCATTCTAAATACCAGAAGTGCATTTAAAGTAAAGAGAAAAGCAAGAAATAATAAGAGAAATAAAAAAATAATAAGAGAAAACAACAAAACAAAGAATACGTAAACACAACACACCACTCGCACCACAGTCAGTCACCATCTTCCTCTGAGCTTTTCCACTTCATCAAAAATCCACTTAACAAAAATAACCCCATACTATAAAAGTAAACACTAGTAAAAAAATAAACGCAGGATGCCAATGTCTTCACCCTCACAAGCACTCGCCATCACTGTCCACTCTCTAGCACGCAGTTTGAAATTGGATCTGGTGTTCAGTTTGAAAATGCAGTTGGGCCAAATTGCGTATAAGCAAACCAATCGCACAAATTTAATTAATTATAATATTTTTCTGGTCGCATATTAACAAAAACGCGTAAATCAAACACGCATAAATCGAGTTAGATGTATATATATGTATATATATATATATATATATATATATATATATATATATATATATATATATATATATATATATATATATACACACACACAGGTAACTCTCGATTTATGCGTGTTTAATTTACACGTGTTTGTTATTACGTGACCGAAAAAATATTATAATTAATTTAATTTGCGCGATCAGTTTGCTTCTGCGAGATTTGGCACAACCGCATTTTCAAACTGAGCGCCAGACGCAATTTCAAACTGCACGCCAGAGTGTTCCACAGCTGGCCGATAGGTGGAAGCTCCGCTGCTCCTTCCTCTTCTCGTGCCTCATTTGCAGTCTGCAAGCACTGAGTCCAGACGGAATCTCCTTAATCTGCCTATAATTCACCAAGATGGCCCTTCATCTTCTTCGGCATATTGAATTATTTTTGATAAGTGGATTTTTGATAAAGTGGAAAAGCTCAGAGGAAGATGGTGACTGACTGTGGTGTGAGTGGTGAAGGCAGCGATGCAGTGAGTGTTGTGTTTACGTATTCTTTGTTTTGTTTTCTCTTATTATTTTTTTATTTCTCTTATTTCTTGCTTTTTCCTTTACTTTAAATACACTTCTAGTACAGGCAACCCCCGTTTAAAGAAGGTTCACACAACAAAATTTTGCTACAACAAAGGTTTCATTTTACTACCATTTGCTCGTTTAAAGAACACCATACTCGCTTTAACAAAGTTTTATCCAGGTAATTTTTTCCAAGTTTGAAAGCCCTGCCATATCATGCAAGCCAACAGGCTTTTGAATACACCAGGAGCTGCCAATACTAAGGCCTGCCTCAGAAGAAATCCTGGGACACCTGTAGCATCAAGATCAAGCCTCTCGTGGACAACATGCGCACCACTCACTTCCCCTGTTCAAAACATAACAGCGTCACCAGCAGCTCGTCTTCCCTTGCTCTACATGCCACCAAAACACCCTGCAATGTGGCCTAGCATTCCTAAGAAGACCAGGAAGTCTCTTTCTCTCGAAGTGAAGCTGAATATTATTCAGACACAAGAAAGGCGACAAAACTACAGCATTGCTGGCCACCATCTTGACTCCATCTACTGTCTCAACTATTTTCAAGTCAGCAGACTCTATTAAGAAGGCTCATGAGACAGTATCTTCCTTGCAAGCTAAAAGAACCACCTGAACTCGTGACTCTACAATGGATAAAATGGAAAGCCAATTGTGGAAATGTGGTACATAAATTTTGTATGCAGTACAATGATGCACCCTTTGTTTACATTCCACAGGTTGCCGGTTAGTGTCTTTCCTGTTTCACTCTCCCTCCCTTCATAAATTTAAGATCATCAACATTATAAAGTTACGTACATACATACATTAGAGTACATTATAATGACTTAGATTAAACTGCCTAAATGTTTAACTTCATAATTTTTAGTTTCATTAAACCTTTCACTGTACTATGATGCACTCTCACTTTGTTTACTCTCAATGAAGTTCAAGTCAGGGTTTAAACTTGTTATAATCGGTTCGCTTAACGAAATGTTGTTATGAACGTAACCCCTTCATTAAGCGGGGGTTGCCTGTATTTAGAATGGTAAATAATAAATAAATAATAAATATGGAAGATCAGACAGTCTGGTAATCTTTTTTGTCCACCTGCATTGAACAAATCCCAGGAGCCTGTTTTGGTCCAGAAATCTAAGATTCCATACTGGAGATGCGAAATCCAAAATTGCTCAAACATCAGAGATGAATAGAGTAGACAAAATCCACATGTGAGAAGCTCTGGTTTATTGGGCTGCCATTTAGAAGGTAGATCAGAGTTAGGAGGTCATCTGCCTGTCTAACAAAACAAAGATGGACACATTTACCAGTGGAAAACCTCAACCCCTAAGAAGCAGCAGTAGATGACAGCAAGCCAATATTAGCCTGCATGCCGGTTAGAGATTGCAAAGAGTCAGATGATGAAGCTGGAGAGTGAAAATATAACTTGTAATCGTCGGCAAACATTTAGTAATTGCAATGTAACTGTGAGCAGGTGTGATTTATAAAGATGAGGAATAACAAGAAACCCAGGACTGAACCTTGAGGGACTCCACTTAGTACTGGCTTAGAATAGCTAACATGACCATTTATTGTGACTTTTATTGATTGGCCAAGTAGAAAACTAGTGATCCATTGCAGTAGGTTGTCCGAGATACCAATAGCTTTAAGTTTCTTTATGAGAGTCAGATGATGTACTCAGTCAAAGGCCATGACAAAATCAAATAGGATTAGATCAACCACTTGCCCCTTGATCATACCAGTAAGTTATGTAGTCATAAGTGAGTAGTAGTTGGTCAGTAACAGAACAGTTGGGCCTAAAACCGAATTAAGACTCATCGAATATCATATGATCATCAATGAATCCAAACAAAGATTTACAAATAATGCATTCCATTGTCTTGCAGGGAATGGAAATGGGGTGTTATTTTACTTAAGCATGAACAGCAAGTTGGCTTTCATTACCCTTCTCATCTTAAAGACCTTGTTCTTCTGATCAATTTGAACCCATACGGTACATACCTGTTGCAAATTGTTATTTATTCACTGTTTTCAAGATTAAACTCACTGCTGTGTCAATGGCAGGAGGCGATGCACTACCACGTGCCATGGACAGGCGGGCACTGAGGAATGCCATTTTGGTGTGTACGTTTGTGTTTGTGTATGTTACATTATCTGCGCAAGCGTGATATATTTTGACAGTGATTGGTTCTTTTGTTTCAACATGAAACCAGTAGCCAATAAAAACAATATAATTAATTAAGCCAATCATAGTGTCATATTTCAACGTGTGGCGAGAAAAGCAGTTCAATTAAAAATATATGAATCGGTCTTAGGAAGATATCACCATTTGTTGGTGTAGCATGCATGATTTCCTTGCTATTCACCAAAGTGAGCTGTTCATGTTATTGTAAAAATTTACCAAGCCACTTCTCTCTGTGAGATCTCCAGTGACAAGGAAGGACTGGACCACCAATAAGATAATGACTCCCTATGCATATCTTACCCATTGCAGTTAAGTTGGGTTAGGTTAGGTTAGGTTATACAAGGTTACAGTAAAGTTAGGTTAGGGCATATTAATTGAAATCCAGTAAAAATATACCAGAAAAAAAAAATGCTTCATTTAAAACAGGTCGAAATTTAACATAAGCAAGAGTTGGTTCGTTTTACCACAAAATTGTGTTTCCGTAAGAACGGCGGGGGGTGGGGGGAACCTACAGATTTGTGACGGAAACGAAGTGGATATTCACTCAAAACCGGTCAAAATCTACCAGAAAAAAAAAATAATACTTCATCCCGAAGTGAGCTGTTCATGTTATTGTAAAATTTTTCTGAATGGGGTTTACTCATAGGCCGATAATTCAAAGAATCACTGCGAGAACCTTTCTTATAGATAGGGCAAACAAGAGACATTTTCCAAGAGTGGGGTAGGGAACCCGATGACATAGTAGTGCCAACAATTCATCACAGTAGACTGAAAGACAGATGACGAAGCCTAAAAGTATACTCTACCTGGCAGGCAGCTGGAAAGGAGAGGAAGGCGGCCCACACCAATTTCCCAATCATGATGGAACAGTTGCATGAAGACTACTGTACATTAGAAAAACAACCCATACAGCCTTACAAGCACACCCGGTGTGCTGATATCAGCCTGACTAAGAAGAATAACTCAAGCACGGGGAGACCCTTGTTTTACCTTGGTTGTGGGATGGAGAGAAGCCTGCACCGGTGTGGCGTCAACTTCGGGGATGACTTGTTGTGTGTGGCGGTGATGGCTGCGGTCCTTCACTCTTTTTAACCGGACTTAAATACCAAATGATTCCATATATTTAGAATTTCTTGAGTCCAATGATTCTGAAAAATAATAAGTTAAACATATGAAACGATTTTTTTTTCATTATTTTGTTAACTATAATGGAAATACAAATGTTTTACTTTTAATTACCTTACCTATCTACCTATGTACTATACGTACAGTAATTTTTTTTTTTAACTCGGTGGCGAATCTATGGCGATTTTGAGAGACCTGAAGCCTCCTACTATCTATTCCTATAGTGGAGGATATATATATATATATATATATATATATATATATATATATATATATATATATATATATATATATATATATATATATATATATATATATATATATATATATATATATATATATATATATATATATATATACACACACACACACATATATATATATATATATATATATATATATATATATATATATATATATATATATATATATATATATATATATATATATATATATATAACTTTATTTTGGTCCGGGTGGCATATAAAATAGATATGCATACTTATACTGTACACACATATATGTACCAGTACATACTATAGATATGTACCGATACCAAAATTTTGGGTGGGGGAGCAGCGTCTGACTGAGAGCCAGTGAGAATGCGTGGTGACTCATGACTGACCGTGTGACAGGATGCCGGAGTTCAGCCTATACGCGTTTCATACACGTCCAATTTAGAGGTTGTGGCTTATTACCACAGAAAACAGTATTCTATGACATACGGTAATCACCATGGAAACTTAATACGCCGTATTATATTAATTTGGTATCATCAATATCTTATATCAAATATATCACTAAGTAGTAAATTCCTTTTAGGTATCGGAAGTATCGGCATAAAATAAGCCGATACCGATACCGATATCCAAAAATAAGGCTGATACCGCCGCTTCCGATACCGATACATCGGTACATCTCTAGTACATACTCACAAATATACATATACTAATACAAACTAATGCATATATACTCATGTAAGATATTGTTACCTTCTCCACCCGTGGTTGTCCGCATTTACTGGCTGCGTCAGCTTCGTTGTCAAGGGTCCAGAGCACACAGGAGCACATCAGCACGAGGCACACAGTTGGGGGTAATGGCGGGCACCGCCGGACAGAGAAACACCAACTTTCTCACGTCCTTTACTGAGTCCTCACTTCACAGTACATCACAGGGCAGCCTTCACACACACACACACACACACACACACACACACAGGGCACTCAGGCACTCCACAGGCGTTCCCAGGGGCGGGCACAACAGACCACAACAGCAGGCAGCACGTCTTAATAACAGAGCGTGCGTCTCCCAGTCTTGCCTTGCAAGTGCTCTCTTGCAGACTCCTCACTCGCGCCGCGCGCTCACAAAGCCAGCCCGCGCAAACACACATATGCACATACACACACATTCGTAACAATATTTATGCAGCTATACCCATACACATACACAGACAACCCTCTGTCCAACCAAGTACACACACACATACATACAACAAAACGCAACCATACACACATGAAAATCATATGCCCATACATACACACAGTATCACAGTAATATCACAGTATCACAGTAGATCTTCTGGAAGAGGCACTAAGCCTGTCTCCAGATCAGTAGCCTCATCGTCGGCACAGGGAAGCGTGGTACGTGGCTGTGCAGCGTGTGGTGGTATGCTTTTTAGGGTTTTGTACTGAAAACGAAGTTCATGGTTTTTCCAGAATTTATCCAACCTCTTCTCGAACTTAGCCACGGACCCAACCTCCACTACCCACTCTGGTAACTCGTTCCAGTTGTTCACAACTCGGTTTGGAAAAGAATATTTTCTAATATCCAATCTTGCTCTAGTTTTGAATATTTTCTTTGAGTTCCCCCGAGTCATGCCATCCTCCCTCATCTGGAAGAGTCCTTCGGTACATTCCCAGTCGTACTTATGGCTAATGATCTTGTGCGTACGTTTCTATCTGGTCACCTTGGGACCTTCTGAACGCAAGGGTGGGTTTCACACTAGCATTTTTTCCGTCGTTTTTCAGAAAATCGACAATATTTTGGCTGCAGCCTGTCACACACAAACGGTGTTTCGTCGTCACTTCCCGCCAACACAGACCGACAATGTAAACAAACACGGAGGCCACGCTGCGGCAAAAGATACGCTGCTCTGAACGTAATACTGTGTATTACGAAACTTTGATGAGCAAAACAAGCCAAAAAGCGTGCATGGATACGTTCATGGTTAGTGGTAGAACCAATGCACGTAGAAGCAGGTTGAGAACTTGAGGAGACGCGGCAAGTCTTGTGGTCTTGGTATGTAAACAACGGCGGAAAATTTGCAGACGGCGAATCTGGGAGAACCTCACCTCAAGTCCACAACACGAAGCTCTCTCCCGGGACACCGCGCCGACCACACCTCTATCCCGCTCTCCTGTACAAGGCAACAGCTCGCCGGTTCGCCCGCTGCTTGAGCTGCTCTGCCTTCCTTTGTGTCCCGGTGTGAGACGGCTACTCTCTTGAGATAAACCAGAAGAAGAGACTTGACACGGAGAGTTCCCGTGATGGAAGCGGACGTAGACATGCGGGACTCCATCTCTCCGGGCAAGCGGGGGCAGCCTGACACGCCCCTGATGACAGCCCGGAAAGGTCCCGCTGCTGTACTGTCCAGGATCACCCCCAAGCCCCGGACGAGTACGTTAAGGCCTCGTTCCTGCTCCGAGGTACGGAAGGGGGACGTCTCTTCGCCAACCCAGCCAAGGTTTTCCGTGTCCTCCACGACTTCGGCTTCGGGAAATACATCCTTGAGGGGGAGACCCGTTCCCTAGGCAATGGCTTGTCCCTAATAGTGGCGGTATGGGCCCACAACCTCCCCAAGATTCCCATGCTACAGCTGTCCTCTTCACCCTAGGTGAGTGGCCTGTTACCTGCCGTAGAGCAGACCGGGACAGCGGTACTTGCCACTACGCCAAGGTGGGACCCCTGGCAGATGACACCACCCTTGAGGAGGTCCGGGACGGCTTCCGTGTCCTGGAGGGCAATGAGGTGATGGAACTTACCTGGCTACCACCCCATAGCCTGCCACGCTTCGCCACTGGGAAGTGGCTTAGACTCAAGGTGAGAGGTTCCCCACCCAGCAAGGTAGCCACTGACCATTTGGTGTACTACCCATGCTCCATTCTCCTCCCCCTCCTGCGCTGCCCAGGGTGCCTTATGTTAGGGCACTCCATTAATACCTGCAGGTCCTCGGTCCGCTGCGCCCGCTGTAGTGGCCCCCACCCCTCCCGGAAAGGCGATAAGGGTGAGGTGTGTGACAAGCCCTTCCATTGTTTCCAGTGTCGGGGTTCCCATGGGCACCGGTCACTCCATTGCCCCCACAACCTCCATGCCCAGCAACTCTACACCCGCCTGGCGAGTGACGGCAAACCCCTCCCTGAAATTAACAAGCAGCTGAGGGCAAACTCCTACACCAGCTGCCCCTGCTCCTACCATCCCAACCCGCTTGGCTGTTCGGGTTGTTGAGCCAGGGTGTTTCTTCGCCTCTGTTGCCACAAGGAACAGGTTTGCTGCTCTACAAGATACACCCAATGAAGTTGCTACTGTCGCCCAGGAAGAGGACACCATGCCTACTCCTCACATCCTTACACCACCTGCTACCCATGTTGCCCACCATCGGAGGAAGCCAGGTAGGCGTTCGAGTGTACAGCCTCCTCCACCCACCCCGGTACCTGATGCTGAGCCCGGGCTCCTGCCTGTAACAGTTGGCTGAGGTCCACCACCCTCCCATAAATGCTCGTCACCCAGAGACACCCCACCATCACCCTCATCAAGCACCAGGCCAGTATTCTAACTCACCTCCACCTTCTCGACCCTCCTCTCCACCCCAGGACTCCACCAAGCCTACAGCCACTGACAGTACTTCTTCCTCTGTATCTGAGCTCCTCCCCAGCATCCTCGACCTCATTTGGTATGGCTACCACCTCTACCGGAAAGAAGTGTATTTCCCGGACATCATCACCACCCTCTGGCATCTGTCTCCACAATTCTTCCTGTAATGGCCCTCTCCTTTATGTTGTGGAACGCCCGATCCCTTCTCTGCAAAACGCAGGAACTCCTAACCCATTTAGGTGACACCCTCCCGTCTGTGGTCGGCATATGTGAGACCTGGTTTCCCGCTCATCTTTCCCTCTCCTTTCCGGGCTACAGCATCATCCGCAAAGATCGTGGTCAAGGACGTGGAGGAGGAGTCCTTCTCGCCATCCATGACTCCCTCGTCTCATCGCCTCTCCCTATCCCTCAGTCTCAAGATGGGCGTCTGGAGGTTGTTGCTGCCAAGGTTGGACTTGGTGGTGGCTGGCTCACGGTGGCAGTCTGCTACAATCCTGGGGGTGCAGCTGGCTACCAAGAGTTTCTGCGCTACTTCTCCACCCTGCAGCCTCCAGTACTTATAATGGGGGACTTTAATGCCCATCATACATGTTGGGAGCCTGACCTGCCACCTCACCATCACAACACCTCTGGCAATGCTCTCTTCCAAGCCTTGCTAGATATAACATATGTCTCCCCTCCTCAGCCCTCCCAGACTAGCAACCAGGTTTCATCCCCATACTGGTGCCGCCTCGGTGCTCGACCTGTTCCTTGGAGACCCTACCTTCAAGGATTCCACCTTCCGCACTGGACCTTACATGGGCAGCGACCACCTCCCTCTCCTCGCCTCCCTCCCACAAGTCTCCCCACGGCCCCAACCTGGCTGCATGCCCTGCTGGAGGCTCAATTCTTTTGGCTGGCCCCAGTATGTGGCTGCGCTTTCCTCCTCACTGGACACCCAACATCTTCCCCTGGATGAAGCCGCAACAACCATTGCTGGGGTGCTGACCGAGGCTGGCACAGCTGCCTTCCCACTCATCACCCGTCATTGTCCACGCCGCCCTGGGAAGCCCTGGTGGGATGCAGCCTGTGCGCAGGCAGTACAGGACCGTCGCCAGGCTTGGAATCAGTGGCGTAGGACCCCCACTATCCAGGCTGGCCGTGCTTACCGCCGCCTGGACGCCATCTGTGCCAAGACCATCCTCAAGGCAAAGCGAAATGCATGGGACCTGCACTGCTCCACTCTTTCCTTCCGCTCCTCTCCCAAGCGTACCATGTCCTTTCTCCGCTCCATGGAGGGCAAGTTGGTATCTCAGAACATCCCATTTTCTGATGATGATTCTACCCCACTGGCTGACCCTGAAAAAGCAAAAATCTTGTCAGAACATTTCCACCTCAAGATTGGTTTACCTCCTCCTCTTCGTCCGCCTCCAACCCTTACTTCAGTTATTGAAACTGCCGTCTCCTCTCCAGCTCTCCCATCCCTTGCTCAACCATTCAAGCCTCATGAACTCTCCTCAGCCTTAGCTACACTAAAACCCGGAAAGGCGCCAGGCCTTGATAAAGTCCCATACGACTTCATCCGCCACCTCACCCCACCCCTACATGCCTGCCTCCTACAAATATACAACAGCAGCTGGCAATCAGGGCAGTTTCCATCCACCTGGAAACCCACCATCCTCATCCCCATCCACAAGCCTGGAAAGGACCCTACACTCCCCTCAGCATACAGGCCCATCAGCCTCCTCTCCTGCATCGGGAAGCTGCTGGAGAGGTTAGTCAACACCCGCCTCACCTGGTGATTAGAAGCTAACAACAAGCTAGCAGAGGAGCAGTGTGGCTTCCGCCCTCACCGAAGTACCCTGGATGTGCTGGGGTAAATTGAGTATCACATCTGTGACACTTAATGCCAGCGTCAAGTCATGACAGCCCTCTTTCTTGACCTGGAGGGCGCATTTGATTCGGCACCACATGAGGGCATTCTGTACAAGCTGGCACTCATGGGCATCACTGGCACCACCCTTGCCTGGGCGCGACTTCCTCATCGGTCACTCATTCCAAGTGGCTGTTGGTGCATCACTGTCACCTTCCCAAGGAATTCATCGTGGCGTCCCTCAGGGATCCATTCTCAGCCCCCTTTTGTTCAATGTTCTTCTCTCTGACCTACAGGTTCCTACCCACTCTCACCTTCTCCTCTATGCTGATGACATTACCATCGTCAGTCGAGCACCCACACTTTCCGAGGCTCAGGATCACCTGCAGGAGGCTGCCACCGCCTTGGGTGGATGGATGACAACCTGGGGGCTACAAGTTAGTGCCTCAAAGAGCTCTCTCATGTGTTTCACCATGAGAAAGCTTCCAACTCCACCTACCGTCACCTTAAGTGGGGAGGCTGTTCCATACTCAACCTCACACACCCTCCTCGGACTGCGGCTGGATGGCCCTCGCCTCTCCTGGGTAAATCACATCAGTTATCTCCGCACCTCCTACAACAAACGCCTGGATGTGATGAAGCAAATAGCTGGCATCCGCTGGGGAGCCAGTCGTGACCTGCTCCTCCACTACTATAAGACCACCATCAGGGCCAAAATGCAGTATGCCAGCTGCTTCTATGGGTCAGCTGCCTACTCCAACCTCCTCAAGCTTGACCCCATTCAGAACGCTGCCTTGAGGATCTCTATGGGGGCCATGAGATCCTCCCCAGTTGTTTCTCTACAAGCAGAGAGTGGTATTCCTCCACTGTACACCCACAGACGGATGACCTTGTGCCAACAATACTACAGGATACTGGGCCTGCCTGCTTCCCATCCCCTCTACCCTCCACTCCAACTCAGGGGTGGATCAGCAAGCTCCTGTATGGCTCCCCGTTCCCCGTCAGCCACTAATAGTGCGTGCCCTGCTCAGCCTAACCATTCTCCACTTACCGCCACCACCTCCAGAGCCTGTCAACTCCTACTCACCTTTTCCTTCATGGCTGGATGTCACCCATAATTTTGCTCTCCACGTTCCTGGGCTTCCTCCCAAACCATCTGTGAGTGCATTAGCAGTAGCCCACTTCCAACAGCTGGACCGGTCCATTTATCACCACCACCTCAAGATCTACACGGACGGCTCCAGAGATGCCTCCCTGCCCTCCTCGGCAGCAGCTATATATGACGCCAGTACAGCTACATGTAAGACATGGAGGCTTCCTGAGTACACAGATGTCCTTACCACGGAGCTCTTTGCCCTTCTCCAGGCCCTCATCTACCTCCGCACCTCTCACCCGAAGTCCATGGTGGTAATTTACACCGACTCCCGCTCATCTCTCTCTCCTCCTGTCCCGGCAGCCATCCTCCGCCACAACCCTCGTCCACTCCATCCAGAACACCTTCCTCCATCTCCTGAACACTGGGTGGGATATCACCTTCCAGTGGGTGCCTTCCCACAGCGGCATCCGGGGGAATGAGGTGGTGGATGCTGCTGCCAAGATGGCCTTAACCCATGTAAACATTACCCCCTACCCCTCCAGCTTCATTCTGCCAAACGGCTCATATCTCGCCTCTGCCACTCATCCTGGGACTCTTCACTCAACACCGCACTCCGAGTCACCTCTATGGGCCTTTACCATAGTGACTCATCTCCACAGCCTTGGGTCAGGAAACAGTCCCGCATCCTAGATGTAGCACTCACCCGCCTCCGTCTGGGCCACACAAGACTCACAGCACACCTGCATCGCCTGGGTCTATCACCGGACCCCTACTGCCCCTGGTGCAGGACGGTCGAGGAAACCATCGAACACTTCCTCTTACACTAGCCCCGCTTCCACTCCCACCGTATTGTGCTCCGTGATCGCCTTGTTGCCTTGGGTGTGTCTAACTTTGACCTGCCCACTCTGTTGGCGGCGGCGGGCGTCCACTCCTTACACCAAGCTGCGGTTCTCCGCCTCACCTGCGTCTTCCTGAAGAAGTGTGGACAACTTCCCCGCCTGTGATCACCTCACAGGCCACCACCAGGGCTCATAGGATCTGTGGGATCGTCGAAGCCTGAAAACAACAACAACAACAACAACAACAACAACAACAAATTTGCAGACGGAAACAATCCCTATCGTCTGACAAATTCATGCGATAAGTTCATGCGGAATGTTGAAAACTAGATGAAAATCGCATTAGTCAACGGAAAAAGTGCTAGTGTGACACCGCCTTTAATAAATAAGCATGGAGGCCACGCTGCGGCAAAGATGTGCTGCTCTGAACGTAATATACTGTGTATTAAGAAACTTAGATGAGCTAAACAAGCCAAAAAGTGTGCATGGATACGTTCATGGTTAGTGGTAGAACCAATGCATGTAGAAGCAGGTTGAGGAGACGCGGCAAGTCTTGTGGTCTTGGTATTGATATGTAAACAAAGACGGAAAATTTGCAGACGGTCTGCTTCTGGCCGCCGTTGTGGAAAGACTTGAAGAGCCGCTCTCTGTGTTTTTCCTCCTACCGGCGCAAGGGATCCCTGGAGCACTGTCTCCTCCAGGACAAGTGTGCTACGAACTCAGATAGCAGTAACCTGTGTGACACACCTGTGCAGTCGCCTGCCTGCAAGGCGGCGACATCAACCGAGGTGATGGCTAACATGTCGGTTGGTCTGCTGCCCACCGCAGATGTTGCCATGCCCACCGAGGCCTTCCCACACTCCCCGTCCCCAACAAGAGGACTTTTTTTTTTTTTTTTTTTTTTTTTTATACTTGCCCAACTTCGCCCGTGAAGGACGCCTCAGAAGACAAGACTCCACGCATCGAGCAGGACTTTCACCCCCCACCCAGACCAGTATGCAAAAGTGTTATTCCTCTTGCACGCTGTCTCTGGTGCTAGGGTTTTCAATAATCCTAGCAAAGTTTCCCACGCCCTCCATCAGTCAAACCTAGGGAAGTACTTCATGGGGGAGGAAACTTGTTCTCTGGGCAACGGGTCCACCCTCGTCATTGCTGTGTGGGAACACCTTCTCCCCAAGGTACCTCAGTTGTCCAGCACCACCTTTGACCTGGGGGAATGGTCAGTTTACTGCTGCAGAGCTGAGAGGGAGTGTAGTGACTTCCAGTATGCTAGGGTGGGACCGCTAGGAGATGACGTGGCCCTGACTGACGTCCTGGATAAGTTTCAGGCCTTTGATGGTGGACGTGTGGTAGAGCTTGCCTGGATCCCAGCACATCACCTGCCAAGAGCCACCACTGGGAGGTGGGTACGCCTCAAGGTTAGGGGCACACCTCCTACAAAGGTGGCTATCTCCCAGGTGGTCTACCAGCCTCTACCATATCTCCTTCCTCTCCTCTGCTGCCCTGGATGCCAAAAAATCGGCCACTCCACCAACACCTGCAGGTCAGTGATACGTTGTTCCAGATGTAGTGGTCCCCATTCCTACAAGCAGAACAAGGACACCACCTGCACTAGGCCATACCACTGCTTCCAGTGTGGGGGGGCACATGGTCCTAGGTCATCATACTGTCCCCTCAATCGCCATGCCCAGCAGGTTTACACAGCCATGGTACACGACAGCAAGCCCCTCCACGCCATAAACAAGGAGCTACGAAACATCGCCCTACAGAAACCACATGCACTTCACAGGACAAGCCATACTCCACTTGCACCTTCTCCACACAGCCCCAACCACACTTCACCTGCATCTGCCACTTCGACCAGGCCTCACCTTCCACCAGTAAAGCAAGTCCAGTCAGGTGTCTCTTTCTCTGCCATCACCATAGGAAACAGGTTTTCTGCCCTTCAAGACCCTCAGAATGAGGATGACATCGTGCTTGATGACATTACCGTTGCTCCCGAACCCAGCCCCACAACCCGTCTCGCTAGGTACCGTCATCAGCCTCGCCCGAAACCTCATGGATGCCAACCACCTCCACCAACCCCGACACCCTCGATGCAAATAGACGGCTCTACTCACCACACTGTTGTAGCTGAAGTCCACCAGCCACATTCCCCTCACACCACCAAGACTCGGGGATGGGACGTTCTTCCCGTCCTGGCAGCTCACCTCGTCCCATGCCCACCATGCCCCTTAGGCAGCCTGCCCGCCCTGCAGACCCCACCTGCTCATCACCTAGCCCTACTCCTCCTCTACGCACTGAGGAGATTCTCTCCGAAGTCTTCACTCTTCTCTGGGATGCCTACCAACTGTACCAAATGGGCACTTCTGTGCCTGTAATCCTCACCACCCTGTGGCCCACTCTCTCCAAGCTACTTACCACTTTCCTTCAATAATGGCCCTTACCTTTCTCTTCTGGAATGCCAGGTCTCTCCCCAGGAAGACAGCCGAGCTTCAGTCACACCTTCGGGACACACTTTCCTCGGTGGTCGGGTTGTGTGAGACCTGGTTGCCACCTCACCTTACACTCAAGCTTCCAGGCTATACCATCCTTAGGACGGACCGTCCTCAGGGACGTGGCGGGTGTCCTCCTAGCCCTGCGTGATGAGCTTCTTCACTCTCCCTTCTCCCTCCCTCACTGGCCTGCTGGTCATCTAGAGGTTGTTGCTAGCAGGGTTAGGCTACAACACAACTTGCTCACTGTGGCTATCATTTATAACCCAGGTGGTGCTACACATCACTTCATCACTTCCCTTCCCCCTCCTGTGCTTATCATGGGTGACTTTAATGCCCATCACCAGTGCTGGGAACCGGACCTGCCACTACACCACAGAATCACCTCAGGTACTGCCCTGTTCCAAATCCTAATGGATTCTCCTCACCTGTCCCTACTGAACCCTCCTGGCCTCGCTACCAGATTTCATCCCCACACCGGGGCTTCCTCTGTCCTGAATCTGTTCCTTGGGGACCCAGCTTTCCACAACTCTGCTTTCTCCACTGGTCCCTACATGGGGAGCAACCACCTCCCTGTTTTGGCCTCCATCTCACAAGCACCCCCAACACCTCACCTTGGCTGCTTGCCCCGATGGAAGCTACAGCCTTCTGCATGGCCCCAGTACAGGGAAGCCCTTCAGCCCTCCCCAGAGACTTCCACCCTCCCACTAGAAGAAGCTGCAGTATCCTTCCAGTGCACACTAAAGGCAGCGGGCAAAGCTGCCTTTCACCAAGTCACCCGCTCCAAACCTCGCCGCCCAGGGAAACCTTGGTGGAGTGATGAGTGTGCCCAGGCAGTGCAGGCCCATCGGAGGGCTTGGTCC
The DNA here is from genome assembly GCF_017591435.1 of Portunus trituberculatus. Taxonomy (NCBI): domain Eukaryota; kingdom Metazoa; phylum Arthropoda; class Malacostraca; order Decapoda; family Portunidae; genus Portunus; species Portunus trituberculatus. The sequence goes on along the minus strand of NC_059292.1, from coordinate 24,440,062 downwards.
AGGTGGAGGAGAACACTTACAATTGAGGCTGGCAGGGAATATCATTGCCTTGACGCAGTCTGTGCTAAAACCATCCTCAAGGCTCAGAGGAGTGTATGGACCTCTCACTGCTACTCCCTTTCGTTCTCTTCCTACACTAAGAGAACATGGGCTTTCCTGCACTCCATGGAGGGTAAGAGGGCTCGTCAACCCTTACCTCTTACGGATGGAGCCCAGGCCCCACTCGATGATGCTCAGAAGGCGGAACTGCTGGCACATCACTACCATCAGAAACTGAGCATTCTCCCACAATGGTGGAAATGTGGTACATAAGTTTTGTATGCGATACAATGATGCGCCCTTTGTTTACATTCCACAAGTTGCCAGCTAGCGTATTTCCCACTCCTCTCCCTCCCTTCATAAATTTAAGATCAACAACATTATAAAGTTACTTACATACATACATTAGTGTACATTATAATGACTTAGATTAAACTGCCTACATGTTTAATTTCATAATTTTTACTTTCTTTAAACCATTCACTGTACTATGATGCACTCTCGCTTTGTTTCAAGTCAGGGGTCAAACTTGTTACAATTGGTTCGCTTAACGAAGTTTCGCTTAACGAAGGGTTTTTTAGGAACGTAACCCCTTTGTTAAGTGGGGGTTGCCTGTACATAAGTACATCACTGACCTCAGTGACATGGAGCCGCATCTCGCCAGGGACATCTTGAGGATGGAGTCTACTTACTTCATAGGGATGATCATGATAATAGCATCAATAAAGCTCTGTCTCTCTCTCTCTCTCTCTGATTATGTATATCTTCACCACCTTCAGATTTATTTATTTTCGAGCAAGTTAACGAAAGCCTTTCACCACTACCACCAACACTGCCACTACCACCGCACACACTCTTTACATAAATATGTGTTTTGGCAACTTTAGGCAAATAGCTGTCCTCTCATCCTTTTGTTACTGCTGGTGTTGGTGCTGGCCCATGAAGGTGGATATACATCTACCTTCATGGAGGTCTGAAGGTGGATGTTCACTCCTGATGTTGGAGGCAGCCCCTCCATACTCATATCCAATGGGTCTGTGATGTCCAGGGATGTCCATAAGAGATCTTGCGGCGATGATGGGACATCATGCCTACGCATGCCCTTCCTCTGTCCCATCGTTTTGAGAGTACGGTGTGAACTGGAGCTATTTTTTTTTTTTTTTTTTTTTTTTTTATACTGTACTGGCAACAACGCACGAGCGGTCACATTGGTCATGATGATTCTAGAGACAACATTTGCATGCATTACTGCCAAGCGTATGTTCAAAGACCAGTCATATTTTAATGATTTTTTACTTATTCGATGTGGAACGATGTCGTTAGCAGCATGTATGACATCGTATCTCTCTATAACGTCATCGTACACCCGATGAAATGGCTTTACTTGTCGTGACTCTCTTCCTAACAGTCAAATGCAGCGCTCGACTGTCATAATGCTTATACGATGTCGTGTGACAACAAGGACATCTTACGACATTGTACGATATCGTACGACTTGACTTACGACATCTTACGACAGATAAAAAACCATTAAAATGACGTCATTGCTGTTGGCGACAGTCCTCCTACGACCGTTGGGGACGTCATAAACAAAAAAAAAAAAAAAAAAAAGCTGTGGTGTGAAAAGGTAAATTAAACGAGGACACAGAAAATGCTAAACACACACACATACTGCTGACATTGCACGCATATTGCCACCACCGCACGAAGATGTGCTGAACGGCTCCCAGGGAACAAGCTACAACAGGCGTTCGAGCCTGATCTAGACATATGTACAGAGGGGTAGGTGGCCACAGGGTTCTCCAGTCTCCATAATAAGTTTTTTGATTGTACAGACGGAAAAAAAATGGAGAGAGAAACGAAACTGAGTGGTGTGGCCAGACATATGACATCATCAAAACAAACATCACTGAGTGAAAATCAGAGATTTATTGAAATGCCTGTAGGACTGAGGATAATAAACATGGAAAGAGAGATAAGGTACATGAAGGAAGTGATGTCGAGTTTAGTGGACAAGCAGGACAGACTGACAACAGAAAACAGAGCTGAGAATGTGAGGTCAGTGCACGTGTAATAAATCAAGGATTAAAGGAGATACAGGAGATATAGAAACAAAATGATATAGTAAAAGCTACGTGTCAAGACTAAGAAAACTCCTTAAGGAGCTTACAGGAAAAAAGTACAGGATGGGATTGAAGACAGGGTGGAAGGTGGAGTGAGTGAAAACAAGCTGAATGAATTATGAAATGCATGGAAACAAGAAGAGGAAAAAATTAAATTTTCAGAGGTAGTAAAGAGGCAAATTCAAGAAAAACAAAAGACACTGTTATACAACTAATCAAGGAGAAAGAAGATCTGGTTAGAGATAAAGTGGATAAGAGGAAATGTTTTGTGATTTTTGGGATGAAAGAAAAAATCCAAACAAGTTCATAACAGAGCGTGGAGAGAGAGAGAATATTGGCAAAAACTGTTATCAAACAGGTCCAGGACAGCACACAAGAGCTGGAGCAGGAGGTGGAGGAAGTGATTAGGTTGGGAAGATTTAGTGAAGGGGTAGGAGACCAATTAAAATGAGAATGAGATTACAGATGGTGGTGAAGGAAATTATGACAAGGAAAGAGAAGCTGGCCAATGATACTGAACATAAAGATATCTGGATAAAGAGATATAAACCCAGAGGAGAGAGAAAAAAGAGAATACTAAGAAATGAAGCTAAGGAAAAAGAACGAGAAAAGGAAGGAGATTGAGAAAAACAATTTCTACTGGAGGCTTCCGGATATCAGACTAAAGAAGTGGTATCTACAGAAGAAAGAGGAGGTTGTGGAGGAGGCAAGAAATTAAGAGTGACTTATACTCGTACTAATATAGGTGGCTTGTTATCCAGTTTGTTAAAGCTTAGCGATTATTTGGAAAAAAAAGAAAAAAAGCCAGATGTAATGTGCATCGTTGAAACTAAACTAAGAGCGGAGATCCATGTTAACTTTAAGTAGGAGGGACATAATAGCTGAAGAAGAGACAGGAAGGGTAAAGGGGGAGGAGGAGTGCTAATAATAGTTTGTGATAATATGTGTGTGGAGGATGTGCAATATGGTGAAGGCAAGATGGAAGTAATGGGAGTAACAATCAAATCAGAAGAATTGAAAAAAAGAAAAATCATAGTTACATATGTGCCACCTAAGACAAATACATGGGGAACTGAGGAACATAAAGGATATGCAAAGAGAAGTGATTAAGTGCTTAGATAATATGTTGAGAAGAGATGGAAGAATAATTTTAGTTGGAGACTTTAACTATAATAAAATAAACTGGAGAGAGATGTAAGTAATGGATAATGCTGGACAGTGGAGCAAGGAGGTGATACAGTTGACTATGGTATATACAGTGGACCAGTGGGTGGAGGAGTCAACAAGGAGGATGGGATAAGATAAAGAGATTAAATTATGCAAGAACAGATTTAGAAAAATTAAGGAACTTTTTTGCTGCCATTGAATGGAAAAACATCATGTACGAAAGTACATTACAAAGAAAATATGAAATATTCTTACAAAAATAGTATAACAGAGGAGTAAAGAAATACGAACCTTTTTATTGAGTTAAGAAACAAATACATGCTTGATACAATGCTAGATGTGCTGAAGCAAAAAAGGCAAAAGATAAAGCTTGGAAGAAACTCATAAAGCAGAGAAATGACAACAACAGACAGCAGTATAAGGATGTGAGAAATTAATATATCAGAGTAAAGACAGAGGAAGAAAAAAACTCGAGAAAGATGTGGTGTAAAAAATCAAAGACGAACCCAAGCTTTTCTACAAATTCATAAATGGCAAAATGAAGAACAAGGAAACAATAGATTAAAGGATGCAAGACATACCAAACAAAGAAGGAAATGTGTGAAATAAGGAATGAGAGCTTCAACACGGTGTTCACTGTAGAAGATTTTACAGAAACTAATAGGACATTGCATTACCAAGGATTACATCAAATCACAGTGCACAAAGAGGATATTGGAAGATTATTGGACAATTTAGATATCAGAAAAGCAATGAGGCCGGATGGTGTATCAGGCTGGGTTATAAAAGAATGTAAAGAGCAACTACTAGATCCAATTTGGGAAATAATTACAAGTTCAATAAATGAAGGAAAGTTCCACTAGAATGGAAAAGAGCCAACGTAATACCGATATAGGAGGAAAGGCAACTGAGCCATTGAATTACAGACTGGTGTCACTTACAAGCTTTATGGGAAAGTTGTGTGAAATAATTATCAAAGAAAATAGGTTGAACATCTGGAAGAAGAACAAGTCATATCAAACAGACAATTTGGGTTCAGGACAGGACAGACATGTGTGTCGAACTTATTAAGCTCCTACTCGAGGGTAATACAAGGACTGGAAAACAGAGATGGATGGGTGGACACAGTATACCTGGACATGAAAAAGGTTTTTGATAAAGTCCCTCATGGAAGACTACTTTGGAAACTAGAGAACATAGGAGGACTGCAAGGAACTTTGTTAGAATGGACAAGGGATTATTTGAAGGACAGGAGATGAGAACTGTGATCAGAGATACATACTCATCTTGGGGTAAAATAACAAGCAGAGTGCCACAAGGGTCAGTGTTAGCTCCCATTATGTTTCAGATTTACGTAAATGACATTCACAATTAGATAAACAGTTACATTAATATATTTGCTGATGATGCAAAGCTGCTAAGAGTTATCGAAATCCAGGAGGACTGTTTGCTGTTACAGGAATATATAAACAGGATCTATGAATGAAGTAAGAAGTAAAAATTGGAGTTCACTGTCAAGAAATGTCATGTAATGGAAATAGGAAAGAGGAAAAGAAGACCGATATGAAACAATCTGATGGGAGAGGAACAAATAATGAAGACTAAAGAGGAAAAAGATCTGGGAGTGATTATACATGAAAATCTGAACCCCAAAAAACACAAGATATTTGGATTAGCATATAAAATGTTGACTAATATAAGTGTGGCATTTCAATTCATGGACAAAGATATGATGAAAAAAATTATCATGAGCATGATACGTCTTAAGCTGGAATATGCAGCAGTGATGTGGTCACTGATCTATTAAAAAGATAAAAGAAGATTAGAACAGATGCAGAAGATAGCTACAAAGACGGTGCCAGAACTAAAGGAACTAACATATGAAGAAAGACTGAAGGAAATGGGACTGCCAACCTTACAAAATAGAAGATAATGAGGAGATCTAATAACAATGTATAAATAAGTAAATGGCATTGAAAAGATAGACAAGGAAGACCTGATGCTGGTGACTGAAGAAACTAAGACAAGAGGACATGTAAAGAAGATTAGGATGAGGCAGTGTGTGAAGGATATTGGAAAATACAGTTTTACACACAGAATGGTGGAAAAGTGGAATGAATTGAGTGCTGAAATTGTTACAGCACATAACGTGCATAACTTTAAGGAAAAATTGGATAAATAGAGACATGGAGACAGGACACTATGAGGTCTGCTTGAACTCTTTACAATACAACTAGGCAAATACACACAAACACACACACACACACACATGCAGGAGTAGTGTGGACCCCTCATAAAAAGAAACACATAAGGAAGTTGGAGAGACTACAAAAAATGGCTACAAGAATGGTTCCAGAATTTGAAGGGATGACATATGAGGAGAGACTAAAGGCTATGGATCTGCCAACCCTGGAACAAAGAAGGGAGAGAGATCTGATACAAGTTTATAAATTGATCAACGGAATGGACCAAGTGGATAATGAGAAACTGATCCTGAGAGAAGAATATGACATTCAAAGCACAAGATTGCATAGTAAAAAGATGAGAAAGGGAAGATGTCTGAGAGATGTTAAAAAATATAGTTTCCCACAAAGATGTGTTGAGATGTGGAACAGTTTCAGTGAAGAAGTGGTGTCAGCAACGAGTGTGCATAGTTTTAAAGAAAAATTGGATAAGTGTAGACATGGAGACAGGGTCACATGAGCATAAAGCCCAGGCCCTGTAAAACTACAACTAGATAAATACACACACACAAACACAGGCTAGAGGCAGCAGGCTGCTTATGATTGGGTATGCACCCATCCTCCTGCCAGCCCACCACCGCCTGACTCGGTTCACCTTGAGTTGCCTCTACCCAGTTTGTGTCACCCTGAGGATGATGTCATAGATATGTTATTATTTTAATTAAAAAAGATATAAAAAAAAAGCCAAAATGCCTTTTCAATTTCAAAAGGGTATATCTTTTAACTAACTAAGGGAATATAAAAAACATTCCTTGGCTGACTAAAGATAGAGAAATTTTTAAGGAATTATTTGAAAAAAAGTTGCAACATCAACACCATAAAAACAAACATTCCAAAGCACATAAATCCAATTTATCCTGAATGGAAACACTTTTGAAAATAGATACTACTTTTCAGGCCTTTTGAATTTACCTACAAGATGAAGAAGAAAAAATACATATATAAACAAAAGTTATAATCCGTCTCTTTAATGTGCCTACAAATGACTCCAAAGTTCACCTATCTAACTCAACACCAGCGCAAAACACTTTAAACATCACCAATGATTTTTTTTTAAGTAATGACATCTGGAGTAGCAGCTAAATAAATAATAAAAAAAAATAAATAAATAAATAAAGTGAGCTAACTAGGGTGAAAAAAAAAAAATAAATAAAACCAGAATCTACTGCTATTTAAGTAGAAAACTAAATATATAATACCTACTGTTATTTAAGTAGAAAACAAAATATATAATACATCTCACTTAAGCTCCAAACACACTTCACAAAACAACAAATATTTGTAGAAGCCATGAAATAGACTTCTAAGACAATATAGGGAAGTAGAGAATAATGAAAATAATATTGAAACAAGGGCAGTCAGCAGCCATCATGGTGGTGGGTGGGGCTTAGGTGGCATGGCGGCTCTGGCAGGCTCGGCTGAGTCATAAGTTACTTTTTTCCCTTCATCATAACGCTTAGGTGGCATGGCGGCTCTGGCAGGCTCGGCTGAGTCATAAGTTACTTTTTTCCCTTCATCATAACAAAATCAGACAATGGTGGACATATTTCACTGGCAGCAAATATGAAATGCTACAGCTCTATTTGGTGACATGTTTATCTCACAATAAGTGAGAAGTGAAGTAGATTATGACAACTATGAGCAACCTGCTAACATCCCAACTTGACATAACACACACCCATCCTGTAACATTATTAAGGTAAATGACATCAGGTATTTCCCACACTCAAACGTGTGTGTGTGTGTGTGTGTGTGTGTGTGTGTGTGTGTGTGTGTGTGTGTGTGTGTGTGTGCACCACAATCCCTACAACATTAATCAAGGAATCTGAAACAAGCCAGGCCTGTCACACTACAGATTTTGGGGAGCCATACATGCGAACACAAACTGTTTGGGCTTCAATCTTCATGATGTAGCAGTAACAGTACAGTAATGGTATTAACAATGTTAACAAATGCTCACAATCATTGTAGCGTACACACTGAATACTGAGCAGCCTGAGCTCCTCAGCCAGGGGCGGCCCAGACTGCCAGTTCCTGCCTCAGTCTGTCATTGACCACAAACACAGAGCATGTTGATTACTGGTGAAAAAAACAGCATGATGTCACTACACTTTATGGAGTGAGGAGCTGCAGGTGCATTGCCCTACCTGCCTACACTGTCATTACTAAGTAATTTACGTAATTTGTGATGTTTATTTTCATAAAAACAGAGTTCAAGAATAGAAAAATTTCCCTCTCTCTTTCTCTCTTATATTGTTTTCTTTCCTAAGTGTAAGATTTGATTGCCTCATCAAACAGTCTTTCAACCTGTTTTAGGACTAAGTGAGCAAGGTATGGGCAGCTCAGTATTTCCCCAACTTTCTTACATGACCTTCTTTTCTTTAATATAAATGTATCCCCACCACTTTTTTGTTCTTTTTATATATAATTACATTTTGTATCTAGGCACTGGTTAGGAAAATAAGGATCTTTGTATAGTACAAAACAAATGTAACAGATAAAACAGAGACATAAGACATTTTAACAAACAAAACAAAAAAAAACTTATTAGAAATGTGAGAGAGAGAGAGAGAGAGAGAGAGAGAGAGAGAGAGAGAGAGAGAGAGAGAGAGAGAGAGAGAGAGAGAGAGAGAGAGAGAGAGAGAGACTATAGAAATAATATGAATGCAAAGATAGGGATAAAAGGACAAGACAATATTGGAGAATTTGGGATGACAATGGAATGAGCTAAGTACAAGGAACCAAAAGTTTCAGTGGCAAAGAGATATATGGCTTGTGTGAAAGCATTAAATTGTAATTACAACTACTCACACAAAGGAAAGGAAAGCTTGTATTCTATGGACAAAACACACTCATAGTAATAAGTAACTGACTTTTCAACATCAGGTGGAATAAAACATTCCACAGGGTCAATATCACATAGTTTCACAAGAACAAGTGCCAACATATGTTACTTTATTTTATTCCACATTCAAAATATCAATGTTACAGATCACATAAAAGTTAACACTATTCATAATACTTCACTTGGCTTGCTGCCACTCACGGACTAGGAAAACAGACCTTCTGGCATTTGTTATTTGTACACCAGACATATACAGGTGTCTGATTACACACTATTATTATCTTTGGCCAATTAAAAAAAGATGCATGCTTGAATTGAATAATGTGTGTACCCTTCTTAAACTTGTGATTCACTGGCTGCAGACATCTATTTACTTTCTAATCCTAATAAATTCATTGTTACACGTTACTAAGAAATTCAAGAGTAAACAGTACTTAATGTTGCTGTGAAATTAAAGCTGATGGTAGTGTGAGTCAAGTGTGAGCATTTTGTACATCATGACCTCTGCTCTGACTGCCAAAGGACTAAAGTGGCAATCCCTGGCAACACTCATGGTGCCTCTCCTCCACAATTAAAACAAACACATCAGCTCTTAATCCTAACAACACACATTAGTCATTATGAGTGTCACCTGAATATCAGCTCATTGCCAGTTAGATAAATTAACTTGTTAATGGTTTTAACTATTGCTAATCAGCACTAATTTAAAACTTTTCTTCAAATCATTGTCTTCTACAAATTTTGTTATTTTATTTGTTAACATGGAGACCTTTGTTATTTATTCACTTATCAAATGTTAGAGTTAGTACACACATTTTCTAAACCAAGTTGTGAACAAGCATTTTTGGCAGTTATAAAGCTTTTATAACCCACATTGATCACCTTTTTTTTTTCATCACAGCTTAAAAATAAGTACAAGTAAATATTACATTGCATAATCACCCACAATATTTTGCTGCAAGACCAATACTTAGAATCAGCTGCCGGAGGCTGTATTACTAACACCACATACATCAGGGTGGAATCTTACAGGAGGAAAGAGCATCCACTATTCCTGGTGTTCCCGTGCAGACACAGACATATATTTAGCTTTGTATGAGGGCCAGCGGCATGTCGGGCAATGGTGGTTGTCCTTGAGTAACCATTCAGTAATACATGCATGGTGATAATTGTGTCCACACGGCAACCCACACAACACTGCTGCCCATCCATACCGTCCTAGGCAGATGGCACAGATGCGACTCTCAATGGCATGTGGAGGTGCACTCCATTTGAGCTCTGTTAAACGTTGGGGTGAGAGGAGCCAACTTGGGCCTTTGCTTCTCCCCTGCCTTGCACCATTCACTGGTGTTGGCTGCTTCTGCCGCGTCTTGCAACAGTTCTCATATACCCTCTGAAGCTTTTCATGTGTGGCAGCACTGTGGTCTGTTTGCTCCATGGCACGCCGCCGCAAGTGTCGACGCTCAAGTTTTCGCTTGAGAATGGCACAACGGTGGCACACGTGAACCTCCTTCACAGAAGCCCACAGTGAGCACAGGCGGCACTCTTCATCATGGCAACAAGTGTGTGAGTCCAGCAGGGTATCACTTTCATTTTCACTCACACTATCCACATCTGTCTCACTTTCTGATTTGAGATCATCTTCATTTCCCCACCCATCGTACCTCCACATGGGCAGCTCTTTCATGTAGTCTGTGGGAATGACTGGATGAAGCCACAAATCAGGTGTGGCTAGTCGCTCAATTAAGCGTTCCATGCCTTCCTCCAGCCCTAGGTCTTGTGAAGGACGTGGCCGTGACAGTGAGGTCATTGGACGGAAGAGAACATCCACTAAGTAATTATCCACAGGGAAGGAGCTCCACCAACCACCGTCAGGCTCTTCATGCTCTGTGTTCCGCCTCCCTAGAAGGTTCCTCCAAGCTAAGATGATGAAACCAAACATTGCTGCTGACACCCAGAAGATGGCAGGGTGGCTCTGAACCATGAGCCAGTGGTAGCGCATGAAGGAGGACACACGTGTAGCACTAAAAGCAGTGGCCAACCAGGCAGTGGAGGGCAATGCAGCTCTAACAGAAGCAGGCCGAAGCAAAGCGGTGACGGCCAACCACAACAGCATTACCCCAGCATTGTTGAAGGCAGCTCTTGTGAAGCTGGCACCTACATGACGCCATACTCGCACTCGTCCATCCAAAAAATAAAAGAAGTCAGCAGCAGCCAGCAAGTTTGCAACTGCCAGAGATACCAGGAATGCATCATTCAAGTGTGGCTGCAGGGCACAGATGTAAAGGCTGAGTGCTGGCCGTGTGAGTGTTTCTCCTCTCTGGGCCCCATAGGGGGCCATGCCATCAGAGGTGACTGTAATCAGGCTGGGCACACCACTGATTCCTGATCGCTTTAGTAGCCGAGAAACCTGCAACAAAAGACAAGGGGGCTCAAGTTGCTTTTGACTTAAATTTTAAAATCTTTTATAGATCTTACTCAGGCAATATGCATGTACAGGTAACTCTTGATTTATGTGTGTTTAATTTACACATTTTTGTTGATACGTGACCGAAAAAATATTGTAATTAATTAAATTTGCGTGATCGGTTTGCTTATACACAATTTGGCCCAACTGCATATTCAAACTGACTGCCAGACACAATTTCAAACTGCGCGCCAGAGAGTGGACAGTGATGGCAAGTGCTTGTGAGGGGTGAAGACATTGGCATCCTGCGTTTATTTTTTTACTAGTGTTTACTTTTATAACGTGGGGTTATTTTTGATAAGTGGATTTTTGATAAAGTGGAAAAGCTCAGAGGAAGATGGTGACTGACTGTGGTGTGAGTGGTGAAGGCAGTGATGCAATGAGTGTTGTGTTTACATATTCTTTGTTTTGTTGTTTTCTCTTATTATTTTTTGCTTTCTCTTATTATTTCCTGCTTTTCCCTTTACTTTAAATACACTTCTAGTATTTAGAATGGTAAATAATAAAAACATGTTAATTTAGCCAAATAAATAGAGTATTTTGTACAAATTTTTTTGGACCACATCCTGCATCTCCCCTATTATCTATTGTTTCTTATGAGAATTACAAATTTGTTTTACGCGAATTTTGATATACGCAATACCTCTTGGAACGCATCTATCGTGTAAATTGAGAGTTACCTTTACTGTATATCAACCTTCTTTGTTGTAAACCAAACAAATGTGGTCAAACTATTTAGATGTGCACAGACAATGGGAATATTGGTCTTCTTGTGTAATTGTGAAAAACTAACCAAGTCCTGCTAAAAAAAAAAAAAAAAAAAAAACACCTGTGAATGCTTAGGGGTACATGTAAGAGACTTAAATGTGAAATATACAATTAAACCCTTCCTGGTGGAGGATCTATATATAGATGTTTTGAAATTAGAACTCTTTGTTGGATTGTCTGTATAGACAATTGTTCAGATTTTACCACACTAAGTCTATATATAGACTATTCCTTACAAGTAATAAAATTAATAAAATAAATAATTAGTATTTCTTCTTTGAAATACCTAAACACTTGCCAATATTGCCTCTCAAGGCTGGTCACTGCTTGTGCTTTGTTGGTGGTATATGTGCTACACATAGAAAATAATATTGGGAATCTTTTTTTTATTTCTCATTATTAGTCCATCGTGTCAAAGAGAAAGAACTGTACCACACACCATTAGCATTGCCTAAAAATGAGCATCCACAAAGCATGTATGTAAAAATTAAGAAGCAAAAAGAGAAGTAAATTACATCCAGGTCACAAGTCCTGGATGTGAGTACCTCCAAACATTCATAGAAATGTACTGACATACATTATCGTCAATCAAACATAAATAACTTTTGCATGTAGAATCAACTGTTTATTCAGTTTTGTGGCAGAGTCTATATATAGATGTCACTCTGGATTTGCCCATTTGTGGGTAAACTATATATTGATGTATGGATGAAAGTTCACAGAATCTATATATAGACAATTTTCTATTTGGTAGTACATACACTCATCTGCCCTGCAGCTGGGAAAAGGTTAATAATTATCATTAGATTTGTCAAGTCTGAGTGAGGACACTGAAAAAAGCACGAAAATAAACTTTTTGGCAAAAGGAAAAGAAAACGTTTGGGTGAAAAATGTGAGGCCCTGAGAATGATATATATATATATATATATATATATATATATATATATATATATATATATATATATATATATATATATATATATATATATATATATATATATATATATATATATATATATATATATATATATATATATATATATATATATATATATATATATATATATATATATATATATATATATATATATATATATATATATATATATATATATGTATATATATATATATATATATATATATATATATATATATATATATATATATATATATATATATATATATATATATATATATATATATATATATATATATATATATATATATATATATATATATATATATATATATATATATATATATATATATATATATATATATATATATATATATATATATATATATATATATATATATATATATATATATATATATATATATATATATATATATATATATATATATATATATATATATATATATATATTTACAATGGTACCTTGAGATACGAGTTTAATTCATTCTGTGACGGAGGTCGTATCTCAAAACAGTTTTTCCCATTGAAATGCATTGAAATGCCATTAATCCATTCCACCCTTCCCCAAAAGAGCACCCCTATTTTTTTTTTATGTGTTTTCAGATAAGGAACTGGTATTTATAAATAATAATCATTGCTTAGAAACAAAATAAAACATAACAAAAGATAATATAAATAGATAAACTACTCTTATAAAGTATATTTATCTCGTAGAATGCATTCCACAAGATGTTACTGCATTCCCAACCCTCACTTTGGACTGTCAATCAGCTGGAGTGTACAAATATAGCCACCCACAGAAGAGAGAGAGAGAGAGAGAGAGAGAGAGAGAGAGAGAGAGAGAGAGAGAGAGAGAGAGAGAGAGAGAGAGAGAGAGAGAGAGAGAGAGAGAGAGAGAGAGAGGAGGGAAAGGGGGGGAGCACAGTCTTGCCTGTAGAGGTTTGTTCACATTGTTCACCCCTCCTCTGTGATAAGTGTTGGTGGAGGAGGTACAGGGAGATAGGAGAGATATGTTTTTGCCTTTTCAGTTATGTACAAATGCATGCTTTATCAATGCATGAAAATATATGAAATAACAGCAAAAGTTCATTTATTGTTCTTACCTTGGAGACAGATGTTTTTGGCTAATGGTAGTACATAGTGGAAGAGGAGGAGGGAAGGAGGAAAGAATGCAGGCACCATTCACACATCATTTACAAATACTGTACGTACAGTAATACAGTAAGTTGGTGCGTAATAACGACGATAATATATGTTACTATGTACGTACAGAACTGTACATGCATTGCTCGTATACATATACAGTAACGTCTTCATAAGTCAAATCTCTTAAGTCAGGCACCATTTTCGTTGCAGCCCTCGCATATGTTTAGCCTACAAAAATGTTTATAAGAGTGTGGGGAAGGGTAATACAGTAGAGGGAATAGTTGATAAGCATGTGGGGAAGGTTTATACAGTGGCAAGAAAGGTTGATAATAGTGCCTTCCCTTAATGAGGCATCAATTACTTCACAAACTTTTTCTGCCAATTGGGAGGTTTAAAAATGTTTAAAATGTTATGTATGTAGAAAGTATATATAGTATACTCCATTTACTTCTAAACTTTCAATACTTTCTCTATTTTTGATGTTGTTGTTCACATGTCTGTAAAAAGCCTTGGTTGGTCTTTACATTTATCAATTATATCCTTTTCTTGTTTCTTTCTTTCTTCTCTTCTAATCAACACATATTCATTTCTTGCTCTTTTGTAACTTTCCCACTGCTTAATCCGCACTACTTGGCAGATTTTCACCTTTCGTGGGTGGTTAAAGAATGCATAATTCCATCTTCCCACTTTATATTCTTCATTTCTTCATCCCCACAAACTGCATGATCACTCTTTGCTAAAGGGCACTCCACCCTCATCTCCTCAATGACCATTGGCTCTGTACTAAAGACCAAGTCCAGTCTTGACGATGCTCCCTCTCCTCCAAACCTAGTATCTTCTTTGACCCACTGAGTTAACACATTTTCCATTGCCAGTGTCAATAGTGTATTTCCCCATGTTGTCTCTGATCCTTCCATTGACCAGTCCTCCCAACACACCTCTTTACAATTAAAATCTCCCATCATTATAGTTCGTTCACAGCCACCCAACATTTCTTCCAGACATGTTCCTGTATCACTTATCATTTCTTCATATTCCTGTACTGACCATGCATTTGTCTTAGGTGGTACGTACACCACTATGTAGTGCCTCTTTTTTCCTTCATTAGTTTCTGCTCTGATCTTTAGCACTTCTGCCTTTCCCATACCTTTTTCACTTGATCCACCTTTATATCTTTTTAACCAGCAACATCACTCCTCCTCCCATCTTACCTACTCTATTTCTTTTCCAAACGTTATATTTCCTTCTCCAACCTTCATCAGGTCTTCTCCCTCTCTCAGTTTTGTTTCAGTAAGACCCACAATGTGTGTGTGTGTGTGTGTGTGTGTGTGTGTGTGTGTGTGTGTGTATATATATATATATATATATATATATATATATATATATATATATATATATATATATATATATATATATATATATATATATATATATATATATATATATATATATATATATATATATATATATATATATATATATATATATATATATATATATATATATATATATATATATATATATATATATATATATATATAAAATACTCCTGCTACTCCTGAGTTTCTTTCCATCACCCACCAACCCACCTGTTCCACATTGTTACAATATATATATATATATATATATATATATATATATATATATATATATATATATATATATATATATATATATATATATATATATATATATATATATATATATATATATATATATATATATATATATATATATATATATTTTTTTTATATATATATATATATATATATATATATATATATATATATATATATATATATATATATATACAGGCAACCTCCATTTAACGAAGGGGTTATGTTCCTAAAAAACACTTTGTTAAGCGAAACTTCGTTAAGCGAACCGATTATAACAAGTATAACCCCTGATTTGAACTTCCATTAAGAGTAAGCAAAGTGAGAGTGCATCATAGTACAGTAAAAGGTTTAATGAAAGTAAAAATTATGAAGTTAAATATTTAGGTAGTTTAATTTAAGTCATTATAATGTACACTAATGTATGTATGTACGCAACTTTATAATGTTGATGATCTTAACTTTATGAAGGGAGGGAGAGTGAAACGGGAAATACACTAACCGGCAACCTGTGGAATGTAAACAAAGTGCGCATCATGGTACTGCATACAAAACTTATGTACCACATTTCCACAAGGCTTTCCATTTTATCCATTGTAGAGTCACGAGTTCTGGTGGTTCTTTTAGCTTGCAAGGAAGGTGAGGTCTCACTAGCCTTCTTAATAGAGTATCTTGACTTGAAAATAGTAGACAGTAGATGGAGTCAAGCCATGGTGGGAAGCAATGTTAATAGTTTTCTGGCCTCTCTCTTGTTTGTGAATAATACCCAGCTTCACTTTGAGAGTAAGACACTTCCTGGTCTTCTTAGGAACGTTAGGCCACATTGCAGGGTGTTTTGGTGGTAAGTTGAACTAAGGAAGATGAGCTGCTGGTGACGCTGTTATGTTTTGACTGGGCAGTGAGTGGTGCATGTGATCTTGATCTTGATGCTACAGGTGACACAGAATTTCTTCTGAGTCAGGCCTTTGTATCGGCAGAGTCTGTGTTGTCCACGAGAGGCTTGATCTTGATCTTTATTCTATAGGTGTCTCAGGATTTCTCCTGAGGCGGGCCTTAGTACCAGCAGCTCCTGGTGTATTCAAAAGCCTGTCAGCTTGCATGATACAGTGGGGCTTTCAAATTTGGAAAAAAATTACCTGGATAAAACTTCGTTGAAACGAGTTTTGTGTTCGTTAAACGAGCAGATGGTAGTAAAATGAAACCTTCGTTATAGCGAAATTTCGTTATGTGAACCTTCATTAAACAGGGTTGCCTGTATATATATATATATATATATATATATATATATATATATATATATATATATATATATATATATATATATATATATATATATATATATATATATATATATATATATATATATATATATATATATATATACAGGCAAACCCAGTTTAACGAAGGTTCACACAACGAAATTTCGCTACAATGAAGGTTTCATTTTACTACCATCTGCTCGTTTAACGAACACCAAACTCGCTTTAACAAAGTTTTATCCAGGTAATTTTTTCCAAGTTTGAAAGCCCCGCCGTATCACGAAAGCCGATAAGCGTTTTAATACACTAGCAGCCGCAAATACTAAGGCCTCCCTCAGGAGAAATCCTGAGAAACCTGTAGAATCAAGATCAAGATCAAGATCAAGCCTCTCGTGGACAACACATGCACCATTCACTCCCATAACAGCTTCAGCAGCAGCTCATCTTCACTCGCTCAACTTATCACCAAAACGCCCTGCAATGTGGTCTAGCGTTCCTAAGAAGACCAGGAAGTCTCTTACTCTCGAAGTGAAACTGGATATTATTCACAGTCACGAGAGAGGCGAGAAAACTATAGCATTGCTGGCCACCATCTTGACTCCATATACTGTCTCTAATATTTTCAAGTTAGCAGACTCTATTAAGAAAGCTCATGAGACTATCTTCCTTGCAAGCTAAAAGAACCACCTGAATTCGTGACTCTACAATGGATAAAATGGAAAGCCTTGTGGAAATGTGGTACATAAGTTTTGTAAGCTGTACCATGATGCGCCCTTTCTTTACATTCCACAGGTTGCCGGTTAGTGTCTTTCCCGCTTCACTCTCCCTCCCTTCATAAATTTAAGATCATCAACATTATAAAGTTACGTACATACATACATTAGTGTACATTATAATGACTTAGATTAAACTGCCTAAATGTTAAACTTCATAATTTTTACTTTCATTAAACCTTTCACTGTACTATGATGTACTCTCACTTTGCTTACTCTCAATGGAAGTTCAAGTCAGGGGTAAAACTTGTTATAATCGGTTAAAGAAGTTTTTAACAAGTGTGTTTAGGAACGTAACCCTTCGTTAAGTGGGGGTTGCCTATATATATATATATATATATATATATATATATATATATATATATATATATATATATATATATATATATATATATAGTATGAACGGTCATCTCGCGTAATATAGTTTCGCGAATTTAGCATCTCGCGCCTACTTCAAATTTCCCGCCTTCTGCCATCTAGCGGTGGTAAATGAACATCTCACGCATGCGCATAGGCTGGCGCGCCAGTTTAATGGTTGGCTTGGGTCGGTCACATCAGGGCAGAAGCTGGGTCAACAACAATTTTGCGATTTTGTTGTGTTGTGGTGCATATTTACTTTTGTTGTTAAAGTGAAAACATTCTAGTGGCAGTACAATAACTTGAAATAACAAGGAACATGAGTTCTGTAAGTGGTAGTGGCGGAAATCGTGGTGGAAACTCTGGTGAAAAACGTGGTGGACGTGAGAAGCGTGAATATCGAAAGGGAGTGAAGCTCAGAAAATATACTCTCCAGGAAAAGAAAGAAATGGTTCAGATGATGAACAATGGTGCAAGAACATGTGACATAATGCGTAAGTTTAACTGTCCTGAATCAACAGTACGATCAGTGCGCAAAAATAAAGAAAACTTGGCTGCTTCCGTGAAGGTGTTTTCTCGGTTTCCCTCAGCACGCACACTGGCTGATACTTCACAGCGCAACAGATTGCTTGCAATCATGGAACATTACCTAAATGAATGGGTAATCAGAAGGGATCGAGAGAAGGGTGATCTTTCTGGCCCTGCAATAAGATCACAAGCACGGCTGTACTTTGATTCAGTGTGCCGTAAGAAAAATGTTAACCCTCCACCCCATTTTGCGGCTTCTGTAGGCTGGCTAGCAGCATTTAAGAAAAGATATGAAGTTAAGTATGCCCTGAAGCATGGTGAAAGCAGATCAGCAGATGAGGAAGCAGCCAGAACTTACCCAGAGATTTTTCAACGTCTTGTGACTGAAGGCGGTTACAGCCGTGACCAGATTTTTAACTGTGATGAAACTGGGATTTACTGGAAGCGGGCACCAAAATCAACCCTCATCGCCAAGAATGAAAGACAAGCTAGGGGTGTGAAGCCTTCCAAGGACCGCATTACTGTTTTATTCACAGCTAATGCAAGTGGCGACTGTTTGATGAAGCCCCAAGTCATCTATCGCTCTGCTAAGCCTAGAGCATACAGGAATTGCAATATGAACCAGCTTAATGTTTATTGGGCCAGTAATAAGAAGGCTTGGGTCACGTCGGCACTGTGCACTGACTGGTTCGACAATCATTTTGTCCCTGATGCCCAGAGTTATTGCAAGAGGAAGAATTTAGATTTCAAGGTGCTGCTATGTATGGATAATGCTCCGGGGCATGGTAAACTCCTAATAGGGCATCATCCTAATGTAAAAGTTGTCTTCCTCCCGCCTAATACAACATCACTTCTACAGCCTCTTGATAAAGAGTTCATCTGCAACGTCAAGCTCTTTTATTATCAGTCTCTCTATGATGACATGCGTGTCAAGACTGACTCGCTACAAGAACTAGAGAGGATTGAGGCTGAGCTAAGTGTATGTGACCAGGATGAGCCCGATGAACCGATCGCCAGCACCAGTTCAGACCCACCACCATCTCAGACCCGAGAAGTGTTAACTGTGAACCAGTTTTTGAAAAACTACAACATTAAGAATGCTGTTGACCGCATTGTGAAGGCCTGGCAGAAAATAAACAAAGCTACAGTGTTACACGCTTGGAAGTTTTTGTTAGGTGAGGTCGGAACAGCTGTGCATGGGTGCCAGCAGGAAGCCACCACACTCTCTCGCAGACTGTAGAAGCTGCACGTCTGATCCCTGCACCTGGCTTTTCGGCTGTGGAGGCCAGTGACTTGCAAGAAATTATTGGTATCCATCAAGAGGAGGCTACTATTGAGATGCTTGAGGAAGATGAAGCTCAAAATGATCCTGAAGAGGATGGACAGCAGGAGCAAAATGTTCAGTCAGGCAAACCGACAACTAGGCAACTGACGGAGATTCTCACCACCTTCTCACGGCTGACTGAACAACTGGAGGAATATGACAGGCGCCCATATCCACGCAGCATATTACAGCCATCTCTTGATCAAGTGATGAACATTTATAAAGACCTCTACATGTCTCGTGTTAATGCTCGCCACCAGTCACTGATCACAGGATACTTCAGTCAATCACAGGCTGCCAATGCTCTGGCTAACATAACAGCTGAACCAGGTGAAGATGAAGAGGATGTCGACGACCTGCTGGGCCTTTTACAAGAAGATGACATCGCTCTGGATTTTGATGGCTTTGAAGCTGAGGTTGCACTCAGTGCTGGGGGTGATGCACAAACAGTGGAGGAGGGAGCAAGTAGCCAGTAGTCACGGCTCCCCACCACTACCACGCCAAGCCACTCGCCAGTCACAGACTCTCGTAACGTATACAATGGATAAAATGGAAAGCCTTGTGGATATGTGGTACATAAGTTTTGTATGCAGTACCATGATGCGCACTTTGTTTATATTCCACAGGTTGCCGGTTAGTGTCTTTCCCGTTTCACTCTTCCTCCCTTCATAAAGTTAAGATCATCAACATTATAAAGTTACATACATACATACATTAGTGTACATTATAATGACTTAAATTAAACTAGCTAATGTTTAACTTCATAATTTTTACTTTCATTAAACCTTTTACTGTTCTATGATGCACTCTCGCTTTGCTTACTCTCAATGAAAGTTCAAATCAGGGGTTAAACTTGTTATAATCGATTCGCTTAACGAAGTTTCGCTTAACGAAGTGTGTTTTAGGAACGTAACCCCTTCGTTAAACGGGGGTTGCCTGTACTATAAAGCTTGAAGAGACTTAGTATTCTGAACCAGTAAAACAAAACTATAAACGCAATGCCACCTTACCTGCTCTTTCTCTTCCTTCTTTACAGTGAAGGATGCCAGTTTGATGCGTGTTGAGAAGCGCAGGCCCAAAGCAGCAATCAGCAGTGGGGGATTCAGGAGCTCTGAGATGTACACCATGTGAGGAATCTGGTGAAGTGGTGGAGGAACTTTCAGTTTCAAAGACAATAACAACTTCTCCAGATATAAAAGGCAAACCTTTCATGCAGATAATCATTTGGAGAACCAAATGTCAGCATCTTTCTGTAATTTCTGATTGGAACAGAGGAAACTTTAGTGTTATTCAGTGCCTCAAAAGCTCAGTTCTACCAAATATTACATATAACCTTTCCAAATAACTATCACCTCTTGTTAACTGACACTGAACTGTCCCCCATCTTCTACATTGAACATCCTTGGAGTTCTTTACTAATAATTTAGAATGGGAACTTTGCCACTCCCTAGGTAAAACAACTTCCATGAACTTAGGTACTCTGAGCTGTCTGTCAATTTTCACTCTCTTCCCACTATTAATGCTGTGTTTGTGTAAGGGGGATAGGTAACCATATATATATATATATATATATATATATATATATATATATATATATATATATATATATATATATATATATATATATATATATATAATGGGAACACAGTTTCATTTAGAAACTTTTATCATTGTTAGATGACCTTGTCTGGAGGATGAGTCACCATCCATGAAAATGTCTTTTGTAACTTTTCTCCTGGTGTGATTCCTGTAAATCCACTAATGGAGTGCTGTGGTTCACTAACACTTGCACTCTCACCAGATTCCTTATTTTCATCACTACTAAGCCTCTCTGGTGTCATTGTAAGTTTCTAAATTAAAAAACTACCCGCAGAACGCAGAAGATTGTTGTTATCTCAAGACTGCGGTAGGATTAGTGATGCGCACCACCATCTGGTATACCGGTATTACAGTAATACAGCATCAAAACAGTACAGTGGCGGCTGTGAGAAGGGAGATGACAGAGCTTTGTATACAGCCAAATTTGCGGCCGTTTGATTTCCAGATATTTTCACCGCTAATAAGCCTTTGGTGTTAATGTAAGTTTATAAATAAAAAACTGTAAATAAAATGTAGGAAAATGTTATTCTGATGACTGCAGCAACACAAGTCACAACTGGCAGAGGGGGAAAGGGGACACCAGGGAGCCTTTATTTACAACCACGGGTGTGGACGTTCGACTATCAGGTATATTTTTTAGTATTAAATCGAACTTTTGCGTTCGAGTATTTAGATGTTTGAGTATTGAGTCTCCACTGTATATATATTTTGAATTTTCCAAATAAATTTTGAATTAATATGACCCAAACATCAATAGAAAGATTCAGTCCCAAAAGGTTTACTTTAATTCTCAAATGGTTAAGGTAAAATACTGTGAAGGAACTTTTCCCATACAATTTTCTACATAATTTTTATATATGCAATAACCAATCCACTTCAGAAAAAAAAAATTTTCCATTAATTTGAAAATTGTATTACATAATTTCAATGAAAATGTCAAATTTACTCTAGTACATTTGTATTGCTTTCAATTACAAATAGTTTACAAAAAGAATCATTAAAATTGGTCAGAAGATAAGAGAGAAATCTTAACTTGAATGTTGATATCTTAACAAATGAGAAAACGGCAACTAAAGGTGAATGCTGTCACATCAATGACCCCATGGAGTGTAGTCAAGGTCCATCTGAAAGATCCTATTCCCCATTTTCTTTCTTAATGGCATGTCCATTGTTGTATTCTTCTGTTCCAAGTACTTCTGCACTATGGAAGTAAGTGGAACTCCAACATTTGTATTTATATTAGCATCCATGTAGCCAGCATTGTATTCACCTGCCACCTGGGCTGCAGTAAAATCCAGCTTACTCTTTGTTGTAGCAAGGTGTTTTGAGTAATAGAGCCATATTCTGCTATGGGAAGGTTCATTTGGATTTTGCGTAAATCCTCTAAGGTATCTTTTTATCATGGTGTCATTTTCCCACGTTTGTGTCATGTGCCATCAAAGCTGACATCCATGTCAAGATCACCTGACACATCAGGTTGTCTGTCAAGTTCTTCTGAATAATAATGGAACAAAGCTTCCCTGCTTCTCTTGAACACATCTTTTATGTGCTCTAATGTTTGTTCTTTGATGAAAGTGTAATAATGTGTGTACGTCTTGCGAGCAAAGTGCTTGATGCTAAGGAGGCTACAAATCTTTTCTACATCACTATTTGCAAAGCTGCACATCATTGCAGCATAGATTAGCATTACTTTACTAATTCTTTTTTCTCTGCATTCCACTTGGTTGTAGGAAGTATTATTTACCACAATAAACTTACCTTAGTGGCACTGTATTATTACAGAGTTGTGAATTTGGTTAAAATAAATTTGCAGCGCATATTACCTTCTTTACAAACCTTACACGCAATGTTATGTGCAATATCCTCAAACACCTTCTTCTGGACTATAACATGTTCATCAGAGGCAGATGTTCTTTTTGTAGGAGATGAAAGAATCTGTTCTCTCTTTTGACTAGAATTTGTGTTTGGAGTAGCGGCTGCAGCATTAGGTGCCGAGGGAGGTGCACTTGCCGTATCACATTTTCCATTTCTGTCTCTGCCTGTCTCTTCAGTCTTCCGTTTTTTACTTCTCTTGCTTTCTGTATGTATTCCGTTTTCTTTTTAAGTCCTTTGCTGGGCATTCTCATCCTATAGCAAGCCTGTGAGGGTCTGAGAACAAAGATTTCTTGGGGGAATAATCCGCCATGACATGCATACATCTTTCTCGGGAGGTTGTCGAGCCACTGAGCACTCCACAGACTAGGCTAAACATCCACATTCCTGGTGGTGGAATTGCTTAAGTTCACAATGCACTTCAATTAGAAAAAATCATGAAAAGATTATTCCTACACCTATAAATGTGCTGAAAACGTCAGTCCAGTGTGTGGGATTTAAATTCCACGTGGGCCACAACCACATGGCATCTAAATCTGGGAAAATGACTTAGAATTCAGTGATTCCTTTGAGAATTAGTCAGAGTGTTGCCAGATGATTGTGAAAGCTGATGATGTACTATAGTAAAACTAAATTGTACTGACCCATAGGGTGTTGTTCGCCATTCTGCCAGATTTCGAATCAAAACATTCAGCCTATACTACTCATGGTTCTTTAATCATAATATTATCAACAAATGGTGTTCTAAGAATATTCTGACTATTTCATTAAATAGCAGGTGATACAAATAAGTGCTATATACCAAATCAAATTAAGGTATTTCATGGATATGTATGACGATGTGGCATATCAGATCAGGCGACGTTGCCACTCGACCTGAGGTGGGATTTCCCCGGGGGAAGGGGAATGAGTCAGGTCACCACGCAGGTGCTAATTAACTCACTTTTCATCTGGTCACCACGATGAAATGACACACTGAGCCAAAGTGAAGAGGATCTGTCCCAGCGCAAACAAGATATGCATCACAGCACCACAACCTTATCAGCGTTTCTTTTCCCCACTCATTATATTACACTGGATATCTCGAGAGGACATAATAATAAATATTAAGTAAATTATCAGCCTCATTTTCACTTTTATAACCAGCACCTTTACTGTATTTAATTTACCTATGGCATCTTCATGTCTTGTCCCACCCACCTCATTTTTTTTTAGTAAAGTCATGCATTAAATTGAATCAAGAACAGTTATTCCATTTTTCCTTGAAGTAATGAGAGATATGGCAGCGTCACACAGATTCTCAGTCTCGCTCTACATGTCAGTACAATTTAGTTTTACTATAATCTCAAATACTCATGATCTTGGGTTTTTAATCAAATTTTTGTTATCTATCCCCTTAACCCTTAACGTACAGTGATCGTTTCAGGACGATTGTTGCATTGCGTGCGAAGAGGCAGGGATTGTTCCAGGAATCATGATTTTTCCGTGCTAAACGTTTGAATCTCTCCCCCTCACTAATGGTCCTGGGGCAAGTAGAGGTATCTGGCAACTTTTCTTGCTCACCTCCTCAAGCCTTGAGACATATGAGGCCCCGCGTGCCAAACAATCGTAACCCTGAAATTTGAGATTTTGAGATAGCGGCTGCTCCATGGAGTAGAGGGGTGTAAAAGTCATATGGTGATGCCGGCCAAGCCAAATTCGACCTTCTAGGTACCTACAGCAAGGTGCAAAGTCAAGTGAAAATACGTGAAAAAAAGTAGCGAGATACCTGCTCAATTCTGTGCCAAAGAATAGTAACCTTCCCAGCCCAGCTGTTGCTGCCTGACGTGCGTGACCCAATCAGCAGCGCATACGGCTGTGACGTCACTCCCACGCTACACCTCAGCCAATGACAGCTCTCTCTCTCTCTCTCTCTCTCTCTCTCTCTCTCTCTCTCCCCCCCCTTGACAGGTGTGTGTCAGACTAGCCCTTTAACTTGTAAGGATTAATATTTATTTTTCTTGCTCGAAAAAAATAACAAAAATTTACTTTTACAGCTATCATCATGAAACCTTCACATATTCCAAATTAAAACAAGTACTCTTAAAATAATAACTTAGAAATGTTTTAAGAAAAAAAAAAAAAATTACTGCTACTCAGTGGGGTTTAATTAACCCAATGTTAATAAACCGGAAATCTTCTGATTTACTATCAAAACCTAAATAACTAAACAGAACTATCCAAGACCTTTCATTTCATGTATAATACTTACATATATTTTGACCAATCTTAGGTGCATAATCAGTGTTTAACTTTAAGCGCGTTTTACTCAAAAGTAGGATTTTCAGGTTACGATTGCTTGGCACGCAGGGCCTCATATGTTCCCACACAATACATTATCTTTTCCCATTTCGAGGCGACCTCTGGCAACCCCCGTGACCCGGAGGGGGGAAATGGTACTCGAATGATGTTATGTCAATGTTACACGTTAGTAACATTGAGGACAGTGATGAAAATGAAGACAGTAAATTTTTTTTTGAGACAAGAAAGTGAAGACTCCAGTAGTGATTCTGATATTGATCTAGGAGACAGAGACCAACCCTCACAGCGACATTCATAAACTTCCTCACATACTCCCCTTGAGCAATGTGCTGGTGTGTCACCCATGGTTGCCTCTACAGGACTGTGTTTGTCAGCCAAGTCACGTGAATCCCATTGCTAATAAGAGTTGCCAGATTCCAATTATTATAGAAATCCACAATACTTGTAATATGTGGTTTCTTTTTCTTTTTCTGTTTTGCACATCATTTTATATATCTGAGTTTGCATTTTCATGACATGAAATTGCAAAAGTTCATACTTTTACATCAAATTCAAATACCCGAAAGGAAAGAGAGAGAGAGAGAGAGAGAGAGAGAGAGAGAGAGAGAGAGAGAGAGAGAGAGAGAGAGAGAGAGAGAGAGAGAGAGAGCACATGCACTGTGTTATTGGAGCTTCGGGGGTATTTTTTAGCGGCGGGTTCTGCCAGGGGTTCGGGGAGAATTTTTTGATATGCAATAACTTTGCTCTCAGAGGTCATAGCATGTTGAAAACTACATCGTTGTACTCAGAATAACACGGAGAAATATGCTTTTATAAAGAAAAAAATCTTTTATCATTTTTGACAGGTGTCATTTTTCCCTGCTGTAACAGATGGAAAGTAAATCAGCTCTCCGTACTTTAAGGTTTAAAGAGTGTATCTCACATATGTGGCAATTCCACTGATACTGACTTAATCTCATGTTGGTTGTGATAATTTAACCCCTAGAGTCATTTATCCCACAAAAAATAAATAAATAAGTAAATAAATAAAATAAAACAAATAAGTAAACTAATGAAAAATAAACAAATAAAAATTAGAAAAACTTCATTAAGATATGATGACTTAAAATCTATGAATACAAATAATTCTTAAACAAACTTTTGATTTAGAGTGACACTGATGATTTATATTTGAAACAATAATAATATGAACAATAAGGTCATAAAAGTAAAAACAGTCCAATATATCTATGGTACCTTCTTCTCCTGAATGTGAGTTGTGTTCAGCCACACCTCCTCCAACTGCTTCACATCCTGGATGGGCTCCACTCTAGACAGTATTCTTCCATGAAGCCATGACAGGACTGAGTTTGCTGAGAGCTGGGCTGTAGATACAAAAGTGATGTGTTCACGACCAGATAATTTCATGAGGCTTTGTTCAGATGTGTCCCTCTCAGGTGGCAGGATTAGCAGCAGCTGTGGGAGAGTCCATCCCTGGCGAGCACAGAACCTGGGAATGTGGACCACACTCACTACTTTTATCATGACAAACGTAATATGTAGAGTGCTTCAATTCCTTCATAATTCTTTTGTTGGTAAAGCAACAATTCATTAGTTCTATGATAAATGGGAAGTCTATCTTCAAATCCAATTGTTACAAGTATGAATTAGATTTGTTGTTCTCTAAATTAGTTCAGACTAAGAATATAAATACAGTGAAGACTCAATACTCGAACTTAATTCATTCCAAATGTCTGTTCGAGTATTAAAAAGTTGGAGTATTGATAGCTATAAATCAGGTAATTTGTTCCATTCTTAGCAAAACTTCAAGCTTATAAAAATTTAAATGTATTTCTTTTTTACAATTTTGATTTGTACATACCATAAGTGAAGGCTGGTGATGGATAACTTAGAAGAGGAGGGGAGGAGGAGGGAGGTAGCCGGAGGATGAGTCACCATCCATGAAAATGTCTTTGTAACTTTTCTCCTGGTGTGATTCCTGTGAATCCACTAATGGAGTGCTGTGGCTCACTAACACTTTCACTCTCATCAGACTCCTTATTTTCATCACTGATAAGCCTCTTATGTGCCATCATAAGTTTCTAAATGAAAAACTACGACAGAACACAGAAGAATGTTGTTTTTCTCAAGACTGTGGCAGGACTAAGGATGCGCAATGGCATCCGGTATGCCGGTATTACCGGTATCACTAATAATATGGTATCAGAACGGCACAGCAGCAGCAGTGAGAAGATAGATGACAGAGCTTTGTATAAGACCAAATGTGCGGCCATTTGATTACCAGATATTTTCACCACTAAGTCTTTGGTGTTAATGTAAGTTTATAAATTAAAAACTACAGATAGAATGCAGAATATTATTCTGGTGATCGCAGCAGCACAAGTCACAACTGGCGGAGGGAGAAGGGGGACACCAGGGGGCCTTTGTTTACAACCACATGTGTGGACATTCGACTATCAGGTATTTTTTCGAGTATTACATCAAACTTTTGCATTCGAGTATTGAAAAGTTTGAGTACTTAGACGTTCGAGTATTGAGTCTCCACTGTACAGTAATCGCTCGTGTATCCGGATTATAGCAGCCAAGGCCTTGATGGATACGCGAAATATCCGGATACGCGGAATTTCCTCTACCAACCCCTTATAAATTGAGAAAAAACATGTATATAACCCAAATGGGTAAGAAAACAATGAATGAAAACACATTAAATGATTGTGTATACAATAATGACTTCCTGGAGAATGATCAAATGATAACATATTAGATACCTGCTTCTCTAGAAAATGTGAGGGTTGGGAAGGTGCCATCAGCAGCATCATGGCAATTTGCTGTTTCACTCCTGAACTGGACACTATCTGTGTCATTATTAGTGTGTTGAAGTGAGATAATGATAGTGAAGTATTTATTGTTGGTCTGGTACAGGTTTCTACCTTTGTCTCAACATCATTTTTTGTAATAGTGTTATTGTGAGAGCTATGTCATGTAAAGTTGTGATGATGAAGGCAGTAAGAAAAAAAAGCGTTTGAAAAGATCATAGCAGTCTTATGATATAGAGAGAGATGGTGGAGAAGCCTGGCAGTGAGGCATGGGTGAGGAAGGTCTTGGACGGGGAGATAACACGCATGATGGAGGGGAGAGGGGAGGCCAGAATTGAAAGTCCATCTGTCTCACAACAATACATTTGTTTGTTTGTTTCTAGTTGTCTTCTCTTCTTGATGTTTCTCATTCTAATTCTAGTCAACTTATACCTGTCAGGCAAAAATTAGAGAGCTAAATGACACACCTCCCTACTTGACTCCTGGCCAAGTACTGTGTAGGGCGTGAGTCAGGCTATGACACAATCACACAAGATGTTTAAAAATGGCTTCCTGACGGAAAGGTTATCTAATTATCAAAAAATAAACTCATAAATGACAGAGCAGCTCATCTTGGCCATTTGATACTTAAAAGTTCTGCCTTGGAGCGTCTCACAGAAAAATATAAACAAACAACAGAACCACTTGTCGCTGCTAGGCTGGAACAATATATATATACATACATACAGTAATCGCCCGCGTATCCGGATCGCCACTATCTGGAATTTGCTACTATCCAGAGCTGCCCCCAAGCGTATTCAAACCTACTGCACGAGCGATTCCTCGATCCCGCTACGCGGCAGTACTTAAGGCGACGTCACATTAGCACTTTTTCTGTCGTCTTCAACGATTTCCGTTGGTTTTTTACTGTTCTGTCAATTCTTTCCGTCGTCTTCAGCCAGACAGAACACACCGTTTTCTTCTAGAGTAAATTTTTTAGTCAAATTAAGATTCATGGTTTCTAACCAAAACTTTTATAATAAAATTTATTTTCTTGCTAATTGGAATGATGCTTTAATCTCAACTTAATATCATCTTCATAAGAAGATGTAAATGTATATATATACAGTAAGTCCTCGTTTTACACTAGAAATGCGTTCCTCAAAAAGCTATTGTAAACCAGGGGTGTGGAGTCGGATTTTCAAAAGTCCGACTCTGACTCCGACTCCAGTAAATTTAAATGTTGCGACTCCAACTCCAACTCCGACTCCAAGAAATTTTAAGGTTGCAACTCCAACTTTGACTCCGACTCCGATTTTTTTTTTTTTTACAGCACAACGATAGTCTATTTTTTTTTTTTTTTACATCAGGGATGGTGGCCAATGGAAAAGATTAAACAAAAAGCCCACTAGTTGCCACACCCAAAAAAGACGAAAGTTAAGAGAATCAATACTTACATATTTTCGAGTCAATCCATAATAAAAGTGTACTTGACGATTATATAATTATCATAGATTAATAAAAATTATCTTTATATGTAATGCTTGATTGGACACATCCTCCACAAAGTCAATTTCTCCCAATTTGTAGGAATCTCCATGAAGTGGAATCTTTACTCGAAAATTTATCACGTAAAGGAGTTGGAGTCACTCATATTTTTACCGACTCCGACTCCGACTCTGACTCCAATTCCGACTTCGACTCCGGCCAAAAGTAGCCGACTCCTCAACTCCTCGACTCCGACTCCGACTCTGACTCCACACCCCTGTTGTAAACCGATATTAGAGTAGACCGAACCCGTTTTAACATGTATTGGATAGGAATACGTTCCAGCTCAGTATGAAAGTTAATCGAAAAAAGTAAACAAACATCCATCTCAACCTTCAAGGTTTCAATAATAGACACGGCCTTTACTGAAATGAGGCTCAACGAGAGTGGGGCATGCTGGCATGTTTGGCTGTCTATCCAAATTTTAAATAACCCTCCATCCGATCCATAATGGGTTCCCGATGTTTTGTCAGAAATTTTAACTGCAGGCTTGAAGCATTAGCTGCTGCCTCCTTAACACTTGAAGCATTCCTCAAAACAGTAGCAACTGTTGACTGTGGTAAATTCAGGGAACGGCTTATGGCTGACGAGCCTTCCCCCAAGTTCTTTTCTCTTGACTATATCAAGCCTCGTTTCCAACGTTAACCCCTTCAATAGGGTGACGCCTATGTAGGCGTCATGAAGCCCCAGTAGCATATTCGGTGACGCCTACGTAGGCGTCATATTTCTTTTCTGAGCTTTCTTCAGTTCAGTTGTCCCGTATAGTGTGTTGGATACCAACTACTCACGCCGTATGCTGTCCTTGAAATCCTAGTGCTTCTCCCACCATCCTTGTCTCCACCAATCACTAAAGATAAGCTACATGCATCCCGCCTTGTGTCTAAAATCCCTAATGGCATAGACTGTTCCCATCTCTCTCTCTCTCTCTTACAGGTATCCCTTGGTTAACGATAGGGTTCGTTTCCCAAAAACAGATCGCTAACCGAACGATCGCTAACTGAGGGATTTGAAATTATCAACTACATACATGTATTTCGCGATGCGTAAATAAACGACACTTTCTATGTTGTTAGTTGTTATTTACACCTTTAGAATTGGTAGTACTTACCTTGAGGAGTGGATGTGATATGCGTAGTGTGTTGTTTTGTGCCCCCCGAGGGACACAGGGCCTTGGAGGATTAAATCTCATCATGCCCACACCCGACCCAAACTCGGTCAGCTGCTTCAAACCCTTCAAATTCTTGAGAGAATACGTTTTCCAGTGGGGGTGGGTCATCCAGGCTCTCCTCATCGTCACTCAAGGTTACGGTGGATGTGAAGGATAGATTGGATGTGGGTGGAGTTGTTTTGGAGGTGGATGGAGTTGTTTTGGAAGTGGGTGGAGTTTTTTTCGAGGTAGCAGGACGAACTTTGAAGTACGACGAGATGACTCCTATGGAAGTAGATGGGATTGCTTTTGAGGTGGATGGGGTAGCTTGGGAGGTGGATGGAGTTGCTTGATCGGTAGATGGGGTTGCTTGGGATGTGGATGGGGTTGCTTGGGCGGTGAGTGGTTTGAAGAAAGATGAGATGACTGTCTGTTTTGCCATCCTTTTCTTTGCCTCAAATAGTTCTTTATACACTTTCATGTCATTTTCTATAGCATTAGTCACGCCATTACT
Organism: Portunus trituberculatus; assembly: GCF_017591435.1. Classification (NCBI taxonomy): domain Eukaryota; kingdom Metazoa; phylum Arthropoda; class Malacostraca; order Decapoda; family Portunidae; genus Portunus; species Portunus trituberculatus. Next base: position 24,408,694 of record NC_059292.1, on the reverse strand, counting down.
TCGGTTTGGGTTGGGGTCATTCTCCTGGAGAAGATGTATGGCCTGGTTAATATGATTAAAAATCTCCTCGAAAATCTTGACGGAGAGGGTTCTTTCAGGCTCCTTGTCCTCCTCCATTTCCTCCAAAGTATTTTGTTTCTCCAACTCCATGAGGTCGTCGTTGAGAGAGGCTCAGAATGACTGTCCAGCAGTTCTTGTCGTCATTCTCGTCCACCTCATTGAAGCCTGCCTTATGGGAGATATGAGCGATGTCTTTCCTTACTGCTGTAACATCGACAGGGACTTCCTGTTTACGTTCCACGCACTCAGGCCACAAATTACGCCAACATCCATTCATTGCCGACTTGGACACCTCCTTCCATGACTCGTCGATGTTGTCGATCCCTTTTAATGTTATAATCCTTCCAAAATTGTTTCATGGTCGGCTTGTCAGGGGTGTCAATGCAGGCCAACAGCTGTTTCATGGTGCGCCGCTGGTAATAGGCCTTGAAAGTAGCGATGACTCCTTGGTCCATCGGCTGGATGAGGGCAGTTGTGTTTGGGGGCATAAACATGACCTCAATATTATCTGCCCAGTCATTCATGCTCTCTGGGTGGCTGGGGCGTTGTCACACAGCAAGAGAAATCTGTTAGCAATGTTGTTTTGGGCAGCATATTCTTTTAGGAATTTGGAGAGGTATCCTGTCACGTAACTTTGCATGATAACAGTCGTCATCCACCCTTTTGTTTGCCTTCCATACTACGGGCAAATATTCCTTAATATAGCCAGACAGAGCTCTTGGGTTTTGGGAATGGTAAATAAGGCATGGTTTAAGCTTAAGATCACCAGCGGCATTCCCCCCCACCAATAATGTTAACCTGTCTTTAGATGCCTTGAATCCTGGTGCCGACTTCTCCTCCTTTGCTATAAACGTTCTCGATGACATCTTCTTCCAATACAGGCCTGTCTCGTCAAAGTTTAGAACCTGCTTGGCTGAATAACCTCCTTCCTCGATGCGCTCTTTAAGCAAAGGCTTGAAGGCGTTTGCAGCGGGTTGATCCGAACTCGCTGCCTCCCCACTAACCTTGAGGTTGTGTAGACTCCCACGATGTTTGAAACGTTCAAACCACCCCTTACTGGCCTTGAAGGACACTGTCTCGCCTATGTTGAATTCTGGTTTCAGGTCCTCCCACAGGCTCAGTGCCTTAGTAGTAACGAGTTGGGTAGAAAGAGGCATGCGGCGGTGTGTGTGGTCTTCAATCCATAGCCTCAGCAAACGTTCCAATTTTTCCATAATCGGTTCCCTGTTACGAGTTGTTGTGTGTTTGTGCAGGTTTGTGACTTGGTTGGCCTGCTGCTTCACTTGTACTTTTTCTGGAGAACTGTTGATACAGTTGATTGAGATAAACCAAGGGCACGAGCAATAGAGTTTACCCCTTCACCACCCTCATGACGAGTCACAATGTTCAACTTAATATCAAGGCCAATGCTCTTTCTCGATTTTTAGCCTTATCTCCCGGTGGAGAACAATCGTTGGGTCGCTTGGAAGCCATCACTAAGTTCACTTGATCACAAATAAGCACAAAAAGAAGTTTAGAGCGAGCGTGATAGAGTTGTTGTTGCACAATCAAAACAGCGGGAAAGACTGTGGTGTGTTTACTGCACGGGCCGCGGGTGGATGGAGGCGCTGCGATCGCGATTGCGATCGCGATTGCGATGGTCAATCCGATCGTTAACCGAATTTTGGCGATCGTTAACCAAAAAATAGGGATTAATTTGGAGGGATCGTATGAGCGAAATATCGTTAAGTAGTCGATCGTTAACCGAGGACACCTGTATATATATATATATATATATATATATATATATATATATATATGAGGGATATTAAGAGTAAAATTTGTGGTTACGACACCAATAACAATTTTCACCATTAGTTGTTCAATTCGGCTATCGCGTTTTCGGCTATGGCACGGCTATTTTGGCCCCAATTGGGCGCGATAGCCGAGAGTTAAGTTATATATATATATATATATATATATATATATATATATATATATATATATATATATATATATATATATATACACACAGTAATACTCCGCTTAATCAATGTTTGTTTAATGAATTTCCGGTTTAACGTACTGTATAAAGTTTGACCAAAAAATTCGCATAACGTACAACCACATCCGTTTTAACAAATTTTCTGGGTTTGAATTTGCCGAGTGAGGGACCGAATGCGGTAGCTTCGCTGTGAACAACAGTGTGGACTAGGAAGGACCTGAATAGGCTAGAGGTGCTGCAGAACATGACAGGCAGGATAGCGTTAGGTGCCAACAGGTATGTGGCAGTGGAGGCGATATGGGATGGAGTACATTTAGGGAAAGGTTAGCTAAGGCAGTGTTGAGGTATAGGGTTAGACTGCAGAGGATGGATGGGAGTAAATGGGCAAAAAAGATGTACGAATGGAACGTGTATGGACAGTGGGCACAGTCGTCGTTTAATATAGAAATTTGGGTGGGTGGAATAGGAATGCTTGTCAGAAGAGCCATAGGACATGGAAGTGTAGATGCAAGTAAGAGAGAAATCAATAGGCGTGTGGAAGAGAATGGAAAAGCAGAGTGGAGGAGGGGGATGAGTGAGAAGACAACGCTAGAATGGTATCGGAGAAAGGACCGGCCTAGGCGTGAAAGTTTTTATGATGGGAGCCGTGGGGGGGAACTGCTGTTCAGAGCCAGGGCCAAGTCCCTGGAGGTGAACAGCAGGGTGTATAGGTGGAAGAATTTTTTTTTTTTTTTTTTTACATTACAAGGGCACTGGCCAAGGGAAAACAGTGTTGGAAAAAAAAAAAAAAATCCCACTGGTTGCCAGGCCCTGTTAAAAGGAAAGTAGAAAGAGAAAAAACAAAAAAATCTAAAAGGAGGGTCCAGTTAACGTAAGAGGTGTCTTGACACTCCTCTTTTGAAAGAGTTTAAGTCATAGGCAGGTGGAAATACAGACACAGGTAGAGAGTTCCAGAGTTTACCAGTGTAGGGAATGAAGGAGTGAAGATACTGGTTAACTCTTGCATTAGGAAGATGGACAGAATAGGGATGAGAAGAAGTAGAGAGTCTTGTGCAGCGAGGCCGCAGGAGGGGAAGGCATGCAGTTAGCAAGTTCAGAAGAGCAGACAGCATGAAAACAGCGGTAGAAGACAGATAAAGATGCAACATTGCGGCGGTGACTTAAAGAATCAAGACAGTCAGTTAGAGGAGAAGAGTTGATAAGACGAAAAGCTTTAGATTCCACCTTGTTTAGTAAAGCTGTGTGTGGATCCCCCAGACATGAGAGCCATACTCCATACACGGGCGGATAAGGCCCTTGTACAGAGCAAGCAGCTGGGAGGAGAGAAAAATGGACGAAGACGCCATAGGACACCTAACTTCTTGGAAGCTGATTTAGCAAGAGTAGAGATGTGAAATTTCCAGTTTAGATTTTTAGTGAAGGATAGACCGAGTGTGTTTAATGTAGAGGAGAGGGGAAGTTGAGTGTTATTGAAGAAGAGAGGATAGTTGTCTGGAAGGTTATGTCGAGTAGATAGTTGTAGAAATTGAGTTTTTGAGGCATTGAACAAAACCAGGTTTTCTCTGCCCCAATCAGAAACAAGTGAAAGATCAGAATGGAGGAAGTAAGGTGTGTGAAGTATGCGAGACGGGTGTGGATGAGACAGTACGAGTAGAACATTTGATGCTGGAGTGTGAGGGGTATGGGTGTGCAAGAGACAGGATGTTAGGTGTAGTGACAGAAGAGATAGGAGTAGAAGCATGTAGTGAGATGAGAGAGAGGAATGCTAGGGAATGGATGGAGTACCTGCTGGGGCTGTGTGTTGAGAGACAGGTAAATGGTCGGGTGATTGAGGGTGTGAAAGATTTCTTAGCGAGTGCCTGGAGGGAACGTATGAGAATGATTGAAAGGCAGGGACCCCTCAGGGACAGGGATGGGGATGGGGAACAGGTGTGAATGTGATGAATGATGAGGGAGGGGGGAGGGAGGGAAAGCATTAATGCTTCAGACTTCCTGCCCCACTCTTCCATTTCCAGGTGTGTATGGGAGAACGCCGATCCAAAGGCTACACCGACAGCAAGTGCTGGGTGACTCCCAACTCAAGCTCAAGCTCAAGCCTCCTGCCTTTGTCTCTGGCGCTCCTGGTGCTGGATCCAAGATTCTTTAACAACGTCAGAGCAGCCTCTTGCAGCGAAATGGCATCCATGAACGCTTGGAGGGACGGTGACAAGGTTGCTATCAGGTTGCTCTGAGGTTGCTGGGAACACACCCTCTCCAGGTGGTGTGACTGTCTTATATATGCATTTATGTTCACAAAACAACATTTCTATTAGCTTTTTACAAATCTTGCCCCAAGGAAAGATTGTTTTGTAATGCATTAAGTGAAATCTTACATGGAATACCAAAAAATAAAGCAGAGATGAGATGAGCCACAGACAGCGGGAGACTCGCGGCCACTCGGCCGCTTCTTCTTCTTCTTGTGACCCTTTTGCTTGCGCGTTACTTTCATCATGATGTTTATGTTTTCACTCCTCTATTGCCTGCTATAATGGATATCATAACTTAGTATTCATATACGCTCATGCCACGAGGATAACCTCGACTCCGTGGAACTGAGTGATAGTGAATT
>NC_059292.1:24396542-24401542 GCF_017591435.1 Portunus trituberculatus | reverse complement strand
GCCAAGATGAGCTGCTCTGTTGTTTATGAGTGGACAAAGCTGTCTGAAGTTTCTCATAAAGAGCATTAAAGGCCAAAATTAGGAATGAAAAAAATAGCAGCAGCTGGCTGGAGGTGAAGGGGCAGCCATGTTTGTTTACAGTTGACAAAAGCAACAAAGAAACTTGACGGAAAAGTACTAGTGTGACGTCGCCTTTACTGTTGTGTGTACATCCCACCACCCATTGTACTGCTATGTACCACTTTTTGTTCCAGATTTATGTACATATTTTTTTCTCAATTTATAAGGGGTTGGGAGAGGAAATTCGGTGTATCTGGGTATTTCGTGTATCCGCCAGGGCCTTGGCTGCTATAATCCGGATACGCGGGCGACGATTACTGTATATATATCTGACTTATACGAATTCCTCACTCCCCCAAAAAATTAAACTCAGACTCTAGGGAGATGCAGAATTTATTTATTTAATTTTGTGGGATTTAAGATTTTGGGATTACTATTGTATCTCCAAAATCTTCAGACCCTAAATTACCAGATGGTACAGTTTATTTTTTGATAATTAAATACCCTTCTCACCAGGAAGCCATTTTTAAATGTCTGTGTAATTGTGTTAAAGTCTGACTCACGCCCTACACAGTACGTGGCCAGGAGTCAAGTAGGGAGGTGTGTCATTTAGCTCTCTAATTTTTGCCTGACAGGTATAAGTTGACGAGAATTAGAATGAGAAACATCAAGAAGAGAAGACAACTAGAAACAAACGAATGTATTGTTGTGAGACAGATGGACTTTCAATTCTGGCCTCCCCTCTCCCCTCCATCATGCGTGTTATTTCCCCGTCCAAGACCTTCCTCACCCATGCCTCACTGCCAGGCTTCACCATCTCTCTCTATATCATACAACTGCTATGATCTTTTCAAACGCTTTTTTTTTTACTGCATTCATCATCACAACTTTACATGACATAGCTTTCACAATAACACTATTACAAAAAATTATGTTGAGACAAAGGTAGAAAGCTGTACCAGACCAACAATAAATACTTCACTATCATTATCTCACTTCAACACACTAATAATGATACAGATAGTGTCCAGTTCAGGAGTGAAACAGCAGATTGCCATGACGCTGGTGATGGCACCTTCCCAACCCTCACATTTTCTAGAGAAGCAGGTATCTGATATGTTATCATTCTATCATGCTCCAGGAAGTCATTATTGTATACACAATCATTTAATGTGCTTTCATTCATTGTTTTCTTATCCATTTAGGTTATGTACATGTTTTTTCTCAATTTATAAGGGGTTGGGAGAGGAAATTCCGCGTATTCAGATATTTCATGTATCTGCCAGGGCCTTGGCTGCTATAATCCGAATACGCGGGCGATTACTGTATATATATATATATATACACACACACACACGCACACACACACACACACACACACCTATGTACCTATGTACCTCCTAAAACAATTTCTTGGACATTAAGGAATACGACAATATGATCAAGGATACTTTACAGAGTTTGGAAAGTGTATTATCTGGAAAAAGAAAGGTGATACTAGTAGGAGATTTTAATTGTAAGGAGGTGGATTGGGAAAATCTAGTAAGTGGTGTTGGAGAAGAAGCATGGGGGAGAGAGATTTCTTAATCTGATGATGGAAAATATGATGGAACAGAGGGTGAAGGAAAATACTAGATATAGAGGAGATGATGAACCGGCTAGACTGGATTTGGTGTTAACAAGAGAAGTGTACCTATGTGGAGATATACAATACAAGTGTCCTTTGGGAAAGAGTGATCATGTGGTTATGGAAATGCAGATAGCAACAACACAGCGAAGGAAGGACGAGACATACAGGAGTGGTAGATTGAATTATAGAAAGATGGACACAGAAAGTTTGAAAAATTATTTCAGAAAATTAGATTGGGAGGAGATGTTACAAATCAGAGAAGTGCAAAAGAAATATGAGATTTTTATGAAATATTATAAAGAAGGAGTTATGAAATTTGTACCAAAGTATAAACCAAGAGAGGAAGGAAGAAAGGATTGGTTTAATGCAACTTGTGTTAAGGCTAAGGAAAAGAGAGATGTGGCTTGGAAAAGATGGAAAAAGAGCAGGAATATACTAAATAAGGAGAATTATAGAGTGGCAAGAAATGAGTATGTGAGGGTAAGGAGGGAGGAAGAAAGAAAATTTGAAAAAGATATTGTAGACAAGAGTAAGGAACATCCAAAATTGTTTTACAGGTTCATAAATGGTAAACTTAAAAAGAGAGAGTCCATTGAAAGATTAAAAGGAGAGCAAGGGATAGTAGATGACCCTAAGAATATAGCGGAATTGCTAAATAATAGGTTTCAACAAGTATTTACTAAAGAAACAATGTTTGTAAAGCCACAGAATGTACAAGGAAATGTGCACATGGATGACATTAAGATACCTAAAAGGAGTTATATAAAATGTTGGAGGAACTTAAAGATGATAAAGCGATGGGACCAGATGAAGTTTCAGGAAAATTATTGAAGGAGTGTAGAGAAGAATTGATTGATCCATTATATGATATTATAAGGTGCTCATTAGAAACAGGGAAGTACCAGTAGAGTGGAAGAGAGCTGAAGTGGTGCCCATTTATAAGGGAGGCAGTAAGGAAGAGCCTCTTAACTATAGACCTGTGTCTCTAACAAGTGTGGTCGGTAAGATTTGTGAGAGGGTGATAAAGAAATATTGGATACGGTTCCTGGAGGATCATAAGTTATTATCGGATCATCAATTTGGCTTCAGGAAAGGGAGGTCATGTGTAACAAATCTACTGAGCTTTTATTCAAGAGTGGTTGACAAAATACAGAGAGAGAGGATGGATGGACTGTGTATATTTGGATTTAAAGAAAGCTTTTGACAAGGTACCTCATGAGACTGTTATGGAAAGTAGAGATTTATGGAGGACTGAAAGGAAAAGTGTTAAAGTGGATGGAAAACTACTTGAGATGGAGGGAGATGAGAACGGTAATAAGGGATGCAAAGTCGGACTGGTTGGTGGTGGAGAGTGGAGTCCCACAAGGCTCAGTGCTGGCACCAATACTTTTCCTTGGTATATATTAATGACATGCCAGAGGAGTAAACAGTTATATTAATTTGTTTGCGGATGATGCGAAGTTGTGTAGGTGTGTGAAGAGTGAAGAAGATTGTGAAATTTTACAGGCAGACCTGGATAAGATTTGGGAGTGGAGCAAGAGGTGGCAAATGGAATTTAATCTGAGCAAAAGTCATGTGATGGAGATGGGAAGAGTGGAAGACGGCCAAGAGGGTCATATAAGATGGGTGAAGAAGTAGTGTTGAAAAAGGTGGAAAAGGAAAAGGATTTGGGAGTGATAATACAAGACCATGGGCAGTTTGAGGCTCATATTGATAAGATGTTTGGAGAAACGTATAATTTGATAAAAATATTGGATTAGCCTTCCATTATATGGATAAAGATATGATGAAGAAATTAATTAGTATGGTAATTAGACCAAGATTGGAATATGCTGGAGTGGTTTGGTCCCCTTATAAAAAGAAGCATATAAGGAAGTTGGAGAGATTGCAGAGAATGGCAACAAAAATGGTTCCGGAATTGGCAGAAATGACCTATGAGGAGAGATTAAAAGAAATGAATTTGCTTACCTTGGAACAAAGAAGAGAAAGAGGAGATTTAATACAGGTTTATAAACTGTTGAATGGACTGGATGAAGTGGATAATGAGCAAATGATGTTGAGAGAGGAAAACTTAAATAGAACTACAAGATCGCATAGTAAAAAGATAGCCAAGGGAATATGCTTGAAGGATGTGAAAAAATATAGTTTCCCACAAAGATGTGTGGACGTGTGGAATGGTTTGAGTGAGGAGGTGGTGTCAGCAAGGAGTGTGCATAGTTTTAAAGGAAAGTTGGATGTGTGTAGATATGGAGACGGGGCCACACGAGTATGATACCCAGGCCCTGTAAAATTACAACTAGGTGAATACAACTAGGTGAATACACACACACACACACACACACACACACACACACACACACACACACATATATTTACATCTACTTATGAAGATGCTATTAAGTTGAGATTATAGCATCATTCCAATAAGCAAGAAAATAAATTCTATTATAAAAGTTTTCGTTAGAAACCATAGATCTTAACTTCGCTAAAAATTGACGCTTGAGGAAAAAAGTGTGTTCCGTCTGGCTCAAGACGACGGAAAGAATTGACAGAACAGTAAAAAACCTACGAGAATTGTTAAGACGACGGAAAAAGTGTTATTGTGATGCCACCTAAGTGCTGTCTGCCTAGCGGGATCGAGGGATTGCTCACGCGGTAGATTTGAATATGCTTGGGGGCAGCTTCGGATAGTAGCAAATTCTAGATAGTGGCGATCCGGATACGCGGGCAATTATTGTAATCCCTAAAGATCATGACAGAGATAACAAGGAAGGCATACATCAAACTGAAAATATAAATTTACACATATATCTATTGTCTCATCAAGAGGAATGTTAATGAAAAGTGACTGGACAACATAGCTAATATAAAGTAGCACATCAATGAATAAAACCCATATAAGTGAAATGAAAATACAAAAGGGATTCAGATGCAAGAGCTCACCTGCGATCGTACTGGCAGGCAAGCACAGCGCCATCCACCTGGAGTGTCTGCAAGCGTGGCATGAGGGTGTGCCAGGTACGGTCATCCAGGATGCGGTGGCCGGCATACTGACCCTCAGCCGGCACCACCTCCACCACCCAGACTGTCTCGTTCTCATCATATATCTGAACCAAAGAGGCATACAATAAAGCATGCATAACAATGTGTATAAATCATGTATGCATTCAACACCATAAACACATTACCCATTACATTAACACGTTCCCTGCGATACGACCCATTGGTGGGTCATCAGTTACTATCCACTGTTGCGATGAGACCCCACCGGTGGGTCATACAGCAGTTTTCACATATATCACATTTTAAA
>NC_059292.1:24384042-24394042 GCF_017591435.1 Portunus trituberculatus | reverse complement strand
CATGTCAACAAAGCTCAACACCACAGTGATGCCTACTGAATAGCCTTATAAACTTCATCTGTTAATAAAGATACTTCCCAGAACAGCCATATTTCATAATGAAGAGAAAAAGTGTTGCTTAAGAAACCATCTTGAGATTATCAACTTCTCTAGTCTTCAAAAGTAGTAATAAAAATGTACAAATAATATTACTTTCTAATCAGTCCAAATCCATGAATAAAACTCATTTGCATCATGTCCACATTCTCATAAGTCACCACACATTAGGCTTCTTGACACCATGACAGATAACAGAGATAAGGGTCAATGGCCACGTTATCTGTTTCTTGTCCCAAACTAATTTAAAAATGTTAATAAAGGAGGCAGATATTTTGATGTCAGAGACAATAGCACCAAATATGAAACACAAAAGTTAATCTACAAACTATATTATACCTTTTACCTTCTGTATACATGGTTGACCACAAAATTTGTATGAGTTTAACTTGTTGATCTGTTTAAAGTGTGATCTTTTACATGTTCATTATAAGAATGTTATGGAATTCTTATGTAAATTCATATCAAATAAATTACAAAACTTAGATTAATATTTTTGTTTACAATATCAATATACGTATGTGAAAATCTTTGCATCTTGAGTCAAAACTTACACTGAGCTTAAATCCATAATACGTACATAGCACATCCATTCTCTCACATAATAAAGAGTTATGTATTACCTGGATTTTCACATTTTACTAAAAGTAATTAAAGTCACCAGCTAGTAACTCAAATAAGAGAAAAGTTATTAAATTACTTTCCTCCAAATTTGAATAAGAAAAATTTTCAAAACATTTTCAATAGCAACAAATTAACTTTTAATTGAACATATTTCAATACCTTAAGAGCACAGCTTTTTTCTTTAGATATTGTAAATTACTCTACAGGCATCATCCTGGCAGCCGTACAAGTTTCAGACACTGTAGCTTTTAATATTCAACATTACTTCTTGGTACCTGGTTTCCACTTACCAAAGTAAATTTGCTTCTCTTGGTAAGAGGCAATAATCCTATCATTGTCAATGGCTGCTTCTATTCTTCTTCTTTATTGCTCCATCTATTTCCTTTTCACTATTGAAAGAACAAAAGTGTTCTGCTATCAAGTATGTGCTCACTCATTTATTCAAAGAACTTGTCTTTATGACAAGTCCTAAGATATGAACTACCCTATGAACTTGTTTTAAAAATCAAGTTTCCAGCTGGTCTAATATTTTTAAGATACTATATGCATCAATATCATCAGCAGCACTCTTCCCTCATCCCCTGACTTATGCCTTGCTGTACCTGGAATGTGGTGTGACCTGTCTCCCACCAGTGGCCCAATTCCACCAGCCAGGTGATAGCCACCACCAGGGCCAGGTACAGCACCAGGAGGGCAGGCCGGCGCCACATGTTGCAGTCTGAGGTGCTGCTCAACACTCACTACTGCACACGTGCTGCAACACCACAGGACTTAATGAGAAATGAAACTGTGATGTTTGGTAAAGGTGCAGCAAACAGGAAATATTTTAGAAATATAACAAAAAATGTAGATAACTAGAAAGAAGAAATCCAACTGAAATAATATAAGAAATATTACAGAAATGAAAACAACAAGGATAAAGTAGTAAAAGGGAATAAAAAATGGAAGAAAGATGGTCACTCTCCTCTGCCTTATACACACCTTAGATCTACCCATTCACAACTTATGCATGTTGCTAAGAATCCTCCCAGAAGGATGACCACACACACACACACACACACACACACACACACACACACAAAAAAAAAAAAAAAAAAAAAAAAAAAACATTTTCATTCTGGCATGCCGTGTTTTTTTTCCTCCGACCCCTTTCTTGCTAACACTCCAAGGTCAATTTACAGTTTCACCCAACCAACGATTTTCTGATGTAACTTATGTGTTTGTGGTGAGATATGTAGTGAATTGATTGATGTTCTACATCACTTCCGTCGCAAATGCGTAGTTTTCAAGTTATATGACTTTTTCAACTTATGCCTACCTCTCATCCCCAACGATCTTGGGGGACCTGTGGGAAATCGAGGTTTTTGAGTGGGGGAGCATTAAAACGAGTAACGCGCGTTGCAAAACAGGTCCAAAATCAACAAACTCACACAAAAATCTGTAAAAATACATAAATTACACCTTTGATGGCGGGAGAGGCGGTGGCAGCGGCTGACGCAAGCCTTGCTGTGTTACTGTTGAGCAGCGTTGCCAACGATTCGCTACATTTCTGGCTCTATCCGCTACATTTAGCGAAGCCCCCCACCAACCCCACTGCAGGTACTGTATAAATGTGTGTTTAGCCCGGTGTTGTGTGTGTTATTAGTCTAAATGCGTGTTTAGCATGGTGTTGTGTGTGTTATCAGTCTAAATGCGTGTTTAGCAAGGTGTTGTGTGTGTTATCAGTATAAGTGTGTGTTTAGCACGGTGTAGCCAGAAATGTAGCGAATCATTGGCAACGCTGCTCAACAATAACACAGCAAGGCTTGCATCAGCCGCCGCAGCCGCCTCTCCCGCCGTCAAAGGTGTAATTTATGTATTTTTACAGATTTTTGGTGTGAGTTTGTTGATTTTGGACCTGTTTTGCAACGCACGTTACTCGTTTTAATGCTCCCCCACCCAAAAACCCCGATTTCCCACAGGTCCCCCAAGATCGTTGGGGATGAGAGGTAGGCATAAGTTGAAAGAGTCATATAACTTGAAAACTACGCATTTGCGATGGAAGTGATGTAGAACATCAATCAATTCACTACATATCTCACCAGAAACACATAAAGCCACATCAGAAAATCGTTGGTTGGGTGAAACGGTAAATTGACCCACTCCAATGCTCTGTCCTCTTATTTCGCCAGGAGTCATTCTTCTTCACCCACCACATGTAGCTCACTCACACTATAGCCTTCAGTCCCCTCACATCCTGGTATTCTTTCTACGTGGTGAGTAAATCACATTAGGATCCTACATTTGATATTCTCAACAACTGCACAAGTCTTTCACATTTACTTCACATAACGAGTACCTAATGCACACATTCATTATTTTTACTTCATTAATAAGAACTCGAGGGATGCAAGGAACTGCTGAAGAGTATCATGAATTAATACACTATATGCTAATCATAAAAGGTTATTCTGTCAATACAAACTACACTAGACTGGTGCTCAGCGGTGTGTGTGTGTGTGTGTTGGAAATGCGATGCAAGGATTATGCAAATACTACACCTACACAAAAATGAAGTGTCCACAAATAGTATGACAAAATCACATCACTTTGTTTATTACTGGCTGACGGAATTCACTCACATACACGCGACACTTCCAAATCTTCATTTATTCTGTTTTTTTCTTTCTCAAATCTTGAAGAGCGGTTTGTAAATATGCCATAGCGAAACCACCATTAAAGATTCACCACTAACTTATAATTCGTTCACAATATCACCACTGTCATGAGTGCATCAGGTGAGTGGCATAATCTTCATGCATAGCGTGTGAAAAGGAAAGCTGTCTGGCCTTACATGTGCTAGAGCAATCCTAACCTTGGGCACTTACCTTGGTGGTGACAGGTAGGTCACTGGCTCACTGCCTGGCTTGTTGTTGTTTCACTTGTTTGTTGTCGAGGCGCTGCAGAGACCGCGGGCATACATTCAGAGGAAGGCGTAGGTAAGAGATTAAAAAGTCCAAATACTTTGCCTCAAGAGTTTAATTTATTGTAAATATATAGTGGACATATATTTACCTATAATTTTGTATGTTAATTATTGTGTAAGGCCTTTCAAGGTCAGATGGGTGGGCATCTCAGCATGCCGACTGACCCCTTTCAATGTTTTTTATGTCAATATGTCATTTTAATTTTGATTTTAATTTTAATTTTAATTTTAATTTGTAGGTAAGAGATTGCTAAGAAAAAGTTAAATGAAAAAATCGATATAATACAGCAATATGAATAAATAAATAAATGACGGCGCCTGATATATATATAAATATATATATATATATATATATATATATATATATATATATATATATATATATATATATATATATATATATATATTATAATGATTGGGACAAGAAGGATTTGGAGAGGGAAGTGGTTAAATAGGTCTGCATAGCAACACTACTTAAGAAAGATACAGCAGAATTAAGAGAATGTTTTCATGATAATAAAAAAAAAAATCTTTCATTAGACCGTCCTGCAAGATGTGGTTAGTTAAGTAAATGTCAGTGATTGTAGAAAGATATACTATAATTTTTTTTTTTTTTATCTATAGCGTTTAAATCTAATTTGTACTATGCGTAAGTACATAGGTACGGCTCCCTACTTGATGAAGCAGCTTTCCTACTCTTATTACTTGTTTTACCTAGAGCAGTACAAAAGATTTTGATAGGTAAATATCACTGGCCAGAATTCGTAAAGCATATTAAGCCACATCTATTCTTTCTTAATCCCACTTATGTTCGCCTCCCAATTTTCTTGCTTCTACCTGCATTTCTCACACCCCTCCCTATCACCCCCAGTTGCCTCCCTCACCCCCCTTCTCTCTCTCTCTCTCTCTCTCTCTCTCTCTCTCTCTCTCTCTCTCTCTCTCTCTCTCTCTCTCTCTCTCTCTCTCTCTCTCTCTCTCTCTCATACTGAATACAAAAATGCAAGAGTAAGGGCTTTTTACATTACATGGTAACTGTAACTTTAAATGACTAAATGAACATTGTTACAGTATCCTGTAAAAAAATATTTCTTATCATCCACGCCAACTGTTGCAGAAAGAACCATGCAGTTATTTATAATTTTCTTGAACTCCTGCAGGGCGTATAATTATACACTTACATTCACCTGTGTGGCTAATATATTGACCTACCATCCAACATATGTGTATACAAATTGTCTCTGTTGGTGCCACGTTCTGCATCGAAGCTACAGGAGTTCGGCTCATTGGTGACGGCTGGTAATCACTTAATTGCATGTGTCAGTGGGCTAACTAGCGCGCACCGCCTATAGGTGGCTCACGTGGAAAAGATTCATCTTATACATTACGGTGATTCCCGCTACTTTCCCCGGATGTTGAAGGATGCGAAGTCTTAATATATTGGCTCGTGGTTAGTGTGGTTATTTGTGATAAGCCGCACCGCCCTCTCCTGCACCTAGCATGTTCAGGAGGACAGGTTAATCTGGGCCGCGCTTCCGTATGCACGCCAGGCAAGGGTATTCCATCGAGGATCTAACTTGTGCTTTATAAAGCTGTTCTATACCTTTGCCATTTAGGAGCCACAATACCCTCTCAGAAAGATCAGCTTTCCGGAAACCTCTCCGTCAATTAAGCCTCTCGATGTGGGTCCTGAAGATGCAGTCAACGGTCGTATAGGTAATCCAACACCACCTCGTCCTGCAACTCTCTCTCTCTCTCTCTCTCTCTCTCTCTCTCTCCTTATATATATATATATATATATATATATATATATATATATATATATATATATATATATATATATATATATATATATATATACACACACACACACACATATATATATATATATATATATATATATATATATATATATATATATATATATATATATATATATATATATATAGAGAGAGAGAGAGAGAGAGAGAGAGAGAGAGAGAGAGAGAGAGAGAGAGAGAGAGCTAATATATATATATATATATATATATATATATATATATATATATATATATATATATATATATATATATATATATATATATATATATATATATATATATATATATATATATATATATATATATATATATATATATATATATATATATTAGCGTGGTGAGTATGGCGATCACGCGTCACCTCATGTCCACATTTAGTGTCCATGGCCAAGTATGCCAGAAGGTCATTGCCGTCTCTGCCTAATATGTGCAATTATATTTTGTGGGAAACTTTCCAGAACAAGCCACATAGTCGGGCAACGTCGAATACCTCTGCTAGTCTCTTGTTCTGAGATGGCACATCTTTATAGAAGAAACGATGTAATAAATGACAACATAACATCGTGCGCGGTGGGACGCTCATCAGTCAGTGAGGTGGCGTGGGGAGAGGGGGATCGAGGGGCAGAATGATGACCACGCAATCACCAGCACATCCACCGTAAAGCTGTTAACATAGTGTAATTGGATTTTTTGGAGCTGAAAGGGAGACATACTAATATGTCATTGTGCTTATATAAGTTTGTGTGTGGTTTCACCTACTTATTTTTCGAAAGTAAAATGAATTAATAAATAGATAGTCTAAGGAAGAAAATTCGTAGGATCCAATAATTAGATTCTATGATACGTATACAATACCAATGTAACAAGAAATAGGTATGATTGGATTTTTTCCCCGTCTTTGAATCCTCCATTCTGAGGAGCTTACTCCATATCAAGCAATATGATAACGATGAATCAGCGCCGCTTGCTATCTGGCATATTCTGTGCGATACGTTTTGGCAGCCTGGTGTCAGGAGTGAGAGACGCGACGTGGCTTGGTCCTAGCAGTAGTGAGTGTAACATACAGCATTTGTTGATTGTGGACGGGCTTACATGCACCTCAACAATTGAGTGACTTTCGTTGCCGTGGTGGGGCTCACCATGCAAGTGTTGTCAATTGCGTGATGGGTGTTGGAGGCGCACCATCTTGGAGCTGCTGTGGAAAAGGTTCCTTGCCTATTGGAGTAAAATTAATTTTTATTGTATATATAATTTTCCTACTTTGGATACTGACTTGGCAATTGTAGTGACTTTAAGAAATTAAAACTCTCAAAATATGTCAAAGTTCGGAAAGAGTAGCTTGCAGCCACTGGAACACAAGTTCCTCGTCTCTCAAGATCAACATTGTCTGGGTATGACAACCAAGAATGAGAGTCTCCGTAGCGACACTTTTCACGATGGCATTCAAAGTTCTTCTCAGAGTTCAGTCTCCAACTCGGCCACTGATGGAAGGATCGAACAAACACTGCTTGCTTCGTCTGCTGCCCGCCGGCCTGCACGCACTAAGGACACTACTTCATGCATTCACAAAAGACCAAGGCTAGAAATTTCGAATGGTAACGACGAAGGTAAATTTCCTAAACTATCCTCGTGACCATCACAGCCTTACATATTGTGTGATAACAGTTAATATATTAAAAGATCTGCATAACCTGCTGATTGCCATCTAATACAAAAAAAGTTAGAAGTGCACCTGCATGTTACTAATTTTACCCATACTATCATATGATGTTGTTCTGCACGAGGGAGAAAAGTACAGGGAAGCAGGTACAACGTTCTCCTGCTGCTTTCTTAGTTAAGGTTGCGTTTCTTCATAGTAAGTCTGATTGTTTTCCACCACTTTCAGAAGATCCTGCAGCTGTGTCTTGCTCTTTGTGCACCGAATTGGCATAGTCTTATGTTAACTGGACTCCTCTTCCAGAAATCTCATTGATGACATAGAGATTACAGACATCAGTAAGAGGAAAAGTTCCCATTCTTGACTCATGTGTCCAGGCTGAGCTATGCAAAGACTAGCATTTTCAGATCTGCAGATAGGAACCAGGGACAACTCGTCGATCGGGTTGTGGGAGAGCAATGTCATTTGACTGGTGAGATGTTTTTGAACATAAGCCTTTAGAAACGACATCTCTGTTATCTGTTGCTTTTTTGTCATCCACCCTACTCCTGCACAGAGCAATTAGTACAGCCTGACGCCTTGGATATTAGTTTTGTACTTCCTCTTATGAAAAATGGATCTGAAGGTGGGATGAATACTTGATCATGAGAAGAGTCCTAGCCGGAAACTGAACTTCTGCCATGAAGGTATGAAGTTCAGTGCCTAAACCCTTCAGTACTGGGATGCATTTCTACCTTGAGTTCCCGGTGTGATTAGATGATTTTATTGATATCAGAAAGGGTCTATGGAGGTCAGAAGATTAATGTCCAAAGTCTTCACTATTTTCTCCCTCATAAGTTTGTGAACTTGTATAAAATCACCAAATATACAGTACAGAAGAATAGGAAAACGCGTCACGGTAATGGAGGGATTAAACTTCATGCAGAACCGTACGACGTCCTCTTGGTTTTTATTTGTAAATTTGATTGATACTCTGATGAAAATGACAGACAAATACACACACACACACACACACACACACACACACACACACACACACACACACACACACACACACACACACACACACACACACACACACACACACACACACACACACACACACACACACACACACACACACACACACACACACACACACACACACACACACAAGAAAAAAAAAAGAGTTAGAAATTCTCAAAAGGAAGAATCTTGCAACAGTATACATTGCCTATTGCATCAACGCTGTTTTTCCTTTCGTCGTTGTTTTCTGTACTGCTTTCGCCCATTGTCGTTAATCCCCTCCCTCCTTCCATACTCTGGGTCTGCATGCAGAATGGGTCTTCGTGGCGCGTTTTGACAAGGATCTGTGCTACCTGAAGGAAGGTTTCTGAACTCAGCAGGCAGCAAGCAAGTGATATCGCTGAGACAGGGGAGTAGCTAACGAAAAGTTGTGTCAACATTGCGCCACAGGATGAGGTGGAGCTACAGGATCTTGTGTAATTTGAAAGAAAAAAAATTTCCATGGTAACTTCAAGAGTTTATCACTGGCACAAACACAAAGCTGCAGGTTGTAACGTAGGGAAATGTGATTGAATTATTTAATTTGATCTTTTCCTCATTTGTTAGTTATTTATTGGTATTCACGGATAGCTTTTTGAGTACAAGTGGTCGCAGTTTTTCCCGCCATTTCTTGGTAATGTTGTGTATTTCCCACTCTTGGCGTTAAGTTTAATAGACACAACATTCCCACAGCTACTAATGTGGTACTGAAAGGTGCACGATGACTCCCTATCATTAGGATTCAAAAGACATATTTTTTCTTTAAAACTTGATTCAGTAAACATTCTTTTTATTTATTTTTTTTATTTAACCCCTTCATTACTGTGACACATTTTTATCTTGAGATATGTGTACCATTAGACCAATTTTATTGACATTAGGAAGGGTATATGGAAGGTGGAAGATTAATGGCCATAGCCTTCGCTATATTAATCTTTCACATGAGTTTCTGAAGTTGTATAAAATCACCATATAGTAACCCGAATGAATATGCAAATGCAATGGTACTGAAAGGGGTTAAAAAGTACACACATTCTCTTCAATAAATGACAAGCGTTTTAGTACAATGACAGATAAGAATAATAATAATGATAATAATAATAATATTAATAATAATAATGATAATAGCAATAATAATAATAATAATAATAATAATAATAATAATAATAATAATAATAATAATAATAATAATAATAATAATAATAATAATAATAATAATAATAATAATAACAATAATAATAATAACAACAATAATAATAATGATAACAATAATAATAACAATAGTAGTAGTAGTAGTAGTAGTAGTAGTAGTAATGATAATAATAATAATAATGATAATAATAATAATAATAATAATAATAATAATAATGATAATAATGATAACAATAATGATAATAATAATAATAATGATAATAATAGTAATAATAATAATAATAATAACAATAATAATAATAATGATAATAATAATAATAATAATAATAATAATAATAATAATAATAATAATAATAATAATAATAATAATAATAATGATAATAATATTAATAATAACAATATTAATAATAATAATAATAATAATAATAATAATAATAATAATAATAATAATAAAAATGATGATTATAATAACAATAATAATAATAATAATGATAATAATAATAATAATAATAATAATAATAATAATAATAATAATAATAATAATAATAATAATAATAATAATAAAACAAAAATAATAATAATGATAATAATAATAATAATAATAGTAGTAGTAGTAGTAGTAGTAGTAGTAGTAGTAATGATGAT
>NC_059292.1:24371542-24379042 GCF_017591435.1 Portunus trituberculatus | reverse complement strand
TCCACCCACCACATCCCCTCCCTGCTCAACCTACCCTCGTCTCACCACGTCATCCCTCCACGTCAGTATGCTGCCTAAGGAAGCTTCCCTGATGCCGTCCCTAGTTCCTATTCCTAAATCAACTGTTGCCTCACAACATTTCCCGCGAAACCGTGTCGGTTCTCCACCACATGAAGTCTAATAGAATGTATAAGGTGTGTGTGTGTGTGTGTGTGTGTGTGTGTGTGTGTGTGTGTGTGTGTATATATATATATATATATATATATATATATATATATATATATATATATATATATATATATATATATATATATATATGTATAAGATGGGGTAAGACGGACCACTTAACAAAGTATTGAATCTAGAAACAACATTTATATGATTTTTAGGGCCTTTGTGGGTTTGTGGTGGTGCTTTGGGATGTTATCTTCGAAGTCCACACCCGGATCACGGTTTTTAAAGGAAAAAAAAATGAAGCACAAGAATTTACAAAATAATGATTTTTACTGTGCCAAAAGTAAAAGGATGAGGTAAGACAGACCCCCAGTGGTCCATCTTACTCCCCCAAACTGAATATAAAGAAACAAATCCTTATTGGTATTAAGCTCTGATAAAAAAACAAACAAACAAACTCTTCTTCGTCATCATCATATCCTTTCACATTGCCCATGAGCCAAATTTATAGGTACAAATCAAACGAAAAAAAAAAAAAAATAAAAAAAAAAATAAAAACTCCCAAACTCTCATCTATTCCTGCACAACTTAATGACATAAATTACACACAAAAACCTCTTCCTCAGCATCATCACCATCTATCCCTGCACACTGCTCATGAGCCCAGCTTTTGCAATCAGCACAACAAACCCACCCTTCCCCTCTCATGGGGTCCATCTTACCCCATTAGTAAATATTCAAATGTCGAAATGTTTACCAAAGTATCTATGTTTACTATGCCAATTCATGGCATCTATATATCATGTATACACTCATGGGAATGTATAACATAAGTACTAAATCATTATGATAATTATTTCAATATTAAACAAGCAGTGTCTTACCTTGTGAGTATAACATCAGCACTGAATAAAATGACTTTTTTTTTTTTTCCTGTGAAGCGCAAGGAAAATTTAGCGTGCCTACTGGTAGTGATGATGTCATTGTTGGGCGACGTGATGGACATCTAGGAGTCAAATTTTGAAACCTGCTCTTTATGCTTGGATTTAGAAGGGGGGTTCCGTCTTACCCTATGGGTCCGTCTTACCCCACCTTCCCCTATATATATATATATATATATATATATATATATATATATATATATATATATATATATATATATATATATATATATTAGGGATCGAATTATCGGCCGGGCCGATTATCGCGCAGATATTGAGCATTTTGACGCATTCCGGCATCGGGCTTTTTTTTTTTTTTTTATTCAACGGCCTATAAGAGATAAATTTAAAACTTGGTCATTTTGGCTCTGATGCAGCTGTACCTCTCTGTCTTTTGTCACTACTCTGTCTCCAACATTGTCCCACCCACAGCACCATCTGATTGGTTAAAAGCAGAGCCACAGTAACAGCCAATCAGCAGTGAAAACTGTGCATGCGCAGTGATTCTGATCTTACACATGTAAAACTGGCCTTACATAACAAACACAACACTAATTACAAATAAATCACCCACACCACACCGTGACACCACACCATACATACATAGCCACATCGCACAATACATCACACAGCCATACAACTTGTGTGTATCACATCCACTCACGCCAGACAGTACATCAAACCACACACCACTCCCAGCTACACCACATATCAGAACCATCACATCTACGTAGTCACATCACCACCTACTTCTCACCTTTCACACAATACCACACAGCACCCAACCACACCACACCACACATAGACTGAAAGCCATATAATGCCACTCATCACATCATTCACACAGCATCACATCCATACCACACCCAGTCGCTCAATAATAAAAAAGACATAGACATACCGTGCATCCACCAAAAACAGACATGACGATGCTCATCACATCAGATAAAAAAACTCGTATTACTCCAAGCCAATGGATATAACCACATCACGTTACTCGTCATACCCAGGAAAAGAATCACACTACTATAACTTAGTTTAAACAGCAGAGTTATCAAAACGTATATCAAGTAACCGATTGATCTACTGTTTATGTTTAGGCGGCTCATGCGTTCAGATGTTAGAACTAGCATATTCGTTTCCTTCAAATGAATTTGTAATATTGTCATTATCAGTTAAATAAGAAGAACATGTTATTACTATTTCTCGTGCACATTACCAGTATAGTAGTTTCCTTACTATACTAGTTGTAATATCGAGTTGAAAATCATTCGAGGAGCAATAACCAAGACCGTTCTGTTGAGAATAAATCTGACATCCGCCATCCTCACTGCATATCGCGCATGCAATGACTCGTCATCGTAGACGAGTTTGTCACAACAATTTCCATTTCAGAGCATGCGAGGCCAATGGTATCTCGGGAACTTCAAAGGTGGCAGGTCCCTCAAGAAATGTTTTGCTTCGCAATGAGACTATCTTGAACGTATAAATCATGCATTTTTTCCTCCCCCTCTAAACTTGTTTGGCTCGTCCATGCTTGATAATAAAAGGCAAAGAAGTGAAGGGTCGTCTGTGTGTTGGAGCCATGTCTTTTTTTTTTATTTTACCATCCTTTACTGCAATCAGATCGAGTGAACACAATTCCTGAAAGCACGGATTGTGAAGCTTCATGGAGTGTCTCAGAGACCAACTGGCGAGGGCATGCTTATCTTCACACACGCACGGACAGTTTTACGATACTATTACAAGAATTCCTGTAACTTATCACTAAGTAAAAATGTTTGTTCCACATGTAATTTAGAATAAAATTTCAAACCCTCTCCTTATTTTCTCTTCACATCCTGAAGAGGATACAGTACAATTCGGAAGACCTCGAGTGAAACACAACAAAGAACAAACTAAGAACCGCTCCACCACTTCTTTCCTTTCATGAAACACACAACACATGGGTAGAAATGAAAGTAACAAATGATCATAAAATTATGATAAGCAATTAAAACAATGGCCCTTCCTCCTTGTTAGCCAATCAGGTGCGATCGAAGCTAAGGAGGAGAGATGTCGGCCTGGAAGTTCAGTGTCTCCAGGTCAACGCTGCTCAACGGAGAGTGAGTGATCCTCTCCCTGTCACAATGCACGCAACGTACGCAACGTACGTGTGTGTGTGTGTGTGTGTAATTCACTTTTTGATCTGCTGCAGTCTCTGACGAGACAGCCAGACGTTACCCTACGGAACGAGCTCAGAGCTCATTATTTCCGATCTTGGGATAGGTCTGAGACCAGGCACACACCACACACCGGGACAACAAGGTCACAACTCCTCGATTTACATCCCGTACCTACTCACTGCTAGGTGAACAGGGGCTACACGTGAAAGGAGACACACCCAAATATCTCCACCCGGCCGGGGAATCGAACCCCGGTCATCTGGCTTGTGAAGCCAGCGCTCTAACCACTGAGCTACCGGGCCGTGTGTGTGTGCGTGTGTGCGTGTGCGTGTGCGTGTGCGCGTGTGCGTGTGCGTGTGTGTTGTTCAGGGCCCATGACAGTTTGGCGTTTGACAGATGATACGGCACGTCTTAGCGGTAGTGTTGCTGGTGGCTGCGGCAGAAAGGCAAGACAGCGTCATTCATGATGAGATGCCGCGGGACGTCGAGGGGAAGATAAGAGTAGTGGCTGGACAGGCACAGGTGATGATGCAGATTGAATCTCATCCTCGAGGGAGGCCCTTTGTAGTAAAGGCTGCCTCTGATGCTGTCCAGGCTGTGCTCATCACTCATGGATTTCACCAGGGACAGCATCTGTTCCCGTTCCTGAATCGGCCTATGCAGCCGGAAATTTTGTTACCAAGTCCTCATCTGCCAGCCTCCTGCGGCCCCGTCATTGTTTCACTGGTAAGCTTTGATTTCCAAACTGCTCTCCTACGGTTTCTATCCTTCTCTCTGCAACTTTATCTCGTTTCCTTTCCGACCGTTCTATTGCTGCTGTGGTAGACAGCCACTGTTCTCCTAAATCTATTAATAGTGGTGAACCTCAGCGTTCTGTCCGGTCACCCACTCTTTTTATTATTCATTAATGATTTTCTTAACAAATCTTCTTTCCCTATCCACTCCTACACCGATGATACCACCCTACATCTTTCCATATCCTTTCAGAGACGAGCAACCTTTCAGGAAGTCAAGAGATCACGCAAGGACGCCACAAACGCCTGACCTCTGATCTTTCTGAGATTTCCGATTGGGGCAGAAAAAATCTAGTAGTTTTCACTGCCTCAAAAACTCAATTCCTCCATCTATCAGCTCGACACAACCTTCCAGACAACTATCCCCTTTTCAGTGACACTCAACTGTCTCCCTCTTCCACTGAATATCCTCGGTCTGTCCTTTACTAATAATTTTAACTGGAAACTTCGTATCTTATTAATTTTAACTGGAAAACTTCGTATCTTATCTCTCGCTAAAACAGCCTGTATGAAGTTGGACGTTCTGAGGCGTCTCCGCCAGTTTTTCTCGCCCCTCCAACTGCTTACTCTGTACAAGGGCCGTATTCGTCCTTGTATGGAGTACTCTTCGCATGTTTGGGGAAGATTCCACTCGCACAGTTTTATAAGATAGGGTGGAATCAAAAGCTTTTCGTCTCATCAACTCCCCTCCTCTGACTGTCTTCAGCCTCTTTCTCATCGCCGGAATGTTGCATCTCTCTATCTTTAATCGTTATTTTCATGCTAACTGTTCTACTGATCTTGCTAACTGCATGCCTCCCCCCATCCTGCGGCCTCGCTGCACAAGGGTTTCTTCTTCCTCTCATCCCTATTCTGTCCAACTCCCTAATGCAAGAGTTAACCAGTACTATCAATCATTCATGCCCTTCACTACATCGTAAACTTTGGAGCTCCGTACCTGCTTCTGTATTTCCGCCTTCCTACGACTTGTCTTAACCTTAAGAGGGAGGTATCAAGACATTTGTTCCCTAATTTTGGCTAACGCTCTTCCTTCTAGAGAACCAGCTCCTAAGTAGGCCTTTTTTTTTTTTTTTGCCTTTGGCTGGCCCTCTCTCCTACATAAAAAAGAAAAAAAAAAAAATAGGAAGGCGGGTGGTTCACAAGGCTTTTCGATGAACGGTTTCCTCAAGTTTGATATTTCATCTTTTCTTCACGTCGTAAGGAGCACGACACATTTCGTGGCCGAGCCTACCACTTCTCCTGGTGTCACCACGCGGGCCAGCTGTACACACACCAGCAGTCGGCCGCTTACTGCCACACCCTCGCCCAACACCAGCCATTGCAATTTGAGGTGCTAAGCCTTGAGGATCCGGAAGAACAACATTTCGTCTCCCAAATACTTGAAACCCGTGAGTATTTATAAATTGTCGCTGTGCTTAAATTATCACTATCACGAGGGTGATCATTACGTGGATGTTAATGTTTGAGGGGCAAACATGGAA
Source organism: Portunus trituberculatus (assembly GCF_017591435.1). Taxonomy (NCBI): domain Eukaryota; kingdom Metazoa; phylum Arthropoda; class Malacostraca; order Decapoda; family Portunidae; genus Portunus; species Portunus trituberculatus. The sequence goes on along the minus strand of NC_059292.1, from coordinate 24,373,487 downwards.
TGGAATGGAATGGAAGGATGGATGTGGCGCCACTATTACTTTACTCTTTCCAGATCAAATAGCATCCGTGTGGACCAAAGACTACAGCAGTTCTGCACCTTACAACTTAGACTTTTACATTGACAAGTGAGGTGTCTTTAAAACCTGTGGTAAGAGTATTTCATGGCTTGTGAATCATAACATAGACTATATCTATTCCTATTTACGCGAATTTCATATTTTAGATCGAGTAGCTCTCAGCCTGGTGAGGACTGCTTGGCGCTGGAGGCTGGCCTGTTATCTCGCCACAGCTCTGCCCTGCACGAAAATAATTGTTTATTGCCTAAGACTGTCATCTGTGAGGCAAATCAATTGATGTAATGTGATCGATCACTCTCCACCTTCTATTCTTACTTCGGGTGGTTTTGATTTTGAATAGATAGATAAAAACATCGGTGCCTTTCCATGAACATTTACTAGAGAATCTTGTCTTCTGTCTGGCTTTAGATATTGTCGTAATAACATGTTTACTGGCTAATTAAGAGAAAATACTTCATCTCGTTTACTGGCTCAACAGAAAATTTGATCTTGACAATTTAATACGTATTTGAATTTGACAATAAACACAAATACGTTCCTTCTATCGCCAGATGATCATATCCACGCCTATTCTGTTGTCAGACTGATCATGCTATGTGTCCATGAGGTGTACGGGAAGTCATACATAAACATGTTTCTGTGAACCTTAAACCGAGAACTGCCCTGGGATAACCTCTGTATTTATTGGCTTACTTCTCCCTGTAACGATTCGACCTCGGGCGCTTCACCGGTTTAAAAAAATGTTTATACATTTCCATACAGAAGTATTTGTTTCGCACTGCTGTTATAGTAAAAACAAAAGGTCACTATCAACATCACTGTTCTCATATGTTAAATTAATGAAAGTGTTTTTGTCGATCCTACTAAATGTATCAGTGAAGGAAGACAGCTGCTGGTTCAAGGTAACTCGCCGATCGACCTCGAAGTGCAGTTTTTTTATTTATTCTTTTTTTTATGGTTGTTATGCAGCAATGACTGGCCCGGGCTCACTTAACAATAAAAGATACGTTAGGGCCTTGTCACACGATAAGTGTGTCTATTCTAAAAGTAAAGAATAGTTCCTCGCCTGTTAATGATTGTTACATAGGTGCTGAATGTATACAATGAGACAAAATGCCTAACCTCAAACTCGTGGAGAGTGGTTGCGCTGTGGATAACATAATAAAAATGATTTTCTTATACTTTAATCTCAAATAAAATATATTTCTTACGTGACACAACATTCTTCAAAGAACACCTTTTCCTGTTGTAGGCTCTAGACTCTAGAGTCTAGACACACGGGCCATGGCATGTGCGCCTGTCCATGTATGCAGGGGCGCATCACACAACCTGGCTGTCTTTCCCTGGTGTAGGCTGTATAGCATGATCTGAATGAACACATGGTCTAAATGGGAATAATGTCTGGTCACATGCAGGATGAGGAGTTAAGCTGAGGATAAAAACCAAGGAAAAAAATAATAATTTGAACGAGAACTATACTATTTAATAAGAGCACACTGCCGCGCTACTGCCGCCACAGAGAACGTATTTTGGATGGCCATTATCACAGAGCGGACTCCCAAGATGTATGGGACAAGGGTCTTATATTTTCTTTAACTTTAATGTAACAAGACTTTAATTTCATGACAAAGACAACGCTTTTAGGTAACTTTACTGTATCTGACGTTGATATATATTTTTGTCTGAAGTTGCTGTGGTATTTCAGAAATTTATCTTATAGCTTATTATTTTGACTTTTCAAAGCCAAATTTAATGAGATCACGAATAGCAAAAAGAAGTGAAAGGATTCCAGGCTAAATCGGGAGTCACAACCTAATACGTACAGTGACGAAGACACCACTCTTCCACTAAATAAATTCGCCATCAG
>NC_059292.1:24341542-24366542 GCF_017591435.1 Portunus trituberculatus | reverse complement strand
ATTGTTTATTTTGGTTTTAGTAGTAGTAGTAGTAGTAGTAGTAGTAGTAGTAGTAGTAGTAGTAGTGGTAGTAGTAGTAGTAGTAGTAGTAGTAGTAGTAGTAGTAGTAGTAGTAGTAGTAGTAGTAACAATAATAGCAGTAATAGTTGTAGTAGTAGTACCGTCATCGTTATCATCATCATCACTATTAGTTATGACGTAAACGTGTTTATCTCGTTGATAAATTAGGAACAAAATAAAGTAGGTAACTGAGAGAAGAAAAAAAAAAATGACTGGAAGGTCTAAATGCAGCAAGAAAAATAAGTCAAGGTGAGTCCGCGGCAACACATATATTCAGCCGAGCTTCACGTCCGCGCTCACTGTAAACTCAGTAGCCTAGGATAGAGAAGGGACGTTCCGCTGGCTGCCCCGCATACCCCACACCGCTCTCGTGCCACCACAACCAACCGTAGTGCCGCGATCTGGTGTAGCGCCGAGCACCCGGTAACTTCATGCTCGTACTTGTTAAAAGTGTACTTATGTGCGTTTATTGCATCGTACTATAGTGCTATCACGAGTTCACAATCCTGCGTAAATATAAACAAACATCCAGTAACTCAGGGAGCAGTGCGAAGTGTGTGTGTGCGTAAGAGAGAGAGAGAGAGAGAGAGAGTGTAATTCACTGTTTGACCTGCTGCAGTCTCTGACGAGACAGCCAGACGTTACCCTACGGAACGAGCTCAAAGCTCATTGTTTCCGATCTTCGGATAGGCCTGAGACCAGGCACACACCACACACCGGGACAACAAGGCCACAACTCCTCGATTTACATCCCGTACCTACTCACTGCTAGGTGAACAGGGGCTACACGTGAAAGGAGACACACCCAAATATCTCCACCCGGCCGGGGAATCGAACCCCGGTCATCTGGCTTGTGAAGCCAGCGCTCTAACCACTGAGCTACCGGGCCGTGTGTGTGTGTGTGTGTGTGTGTGTGTGTGTGTGTGTGTGTGTGTGTCCCTCAACATAAAAGTTAACACGTGTTGGGGTGTTGATGACGCCTGTAAGACATAATTTACATAAACGTATTTTCACTTCCTATATATTTCAGAAAGTTGTATAGTGCACCTGTTAATGGGGAGCTGCTTATTGAATATGTAGCAATGCGTAGAACAGATGGTAATAAATTTCTTGGTATAGAAAAGATAAGGACATAAAAGATAAAAATATTTCCATAAAGTCGTCCCTTTATGAAAGAAACTATTTTTACCTGTCATCTATCAACCTCATCCATTAATCATCTAATCTTTTAAACTTCCCTAGTGACTCACCACTAACAATCTGATTACAGAATCTATACAATTCATGTATCACTTTTTGAGAACAAAGTCCTTCATATCTCTTTAATTGAACTTAATTAACATGTCCTATCCTGATTACTGTCCTTGAGAATTACACATTTTCATATCCCCTATACCACTGAAAGGTGTGCTGAGTGCATAAGATATCTTTAACAACTTTTCTTCTCTGTCATTCTCTTCTCTTTAACAACCTGATGGCACCAATACCATCTCACTTTTCTTTACAGTAAAACTCTACTTTTACGGTTGCTAAAAAAAAAAAAAAAAACTGCCTTGGATGTATCATAGTTTGTTCCTCTTCCTTTATCCTCTGACCATGCCTCCTTTGAGATTCTTTCTCATAATGTTTTCATGCTCTCGCTGGCCTTAACCTTCGGAAGGCTTATTGACCTAATGGGGTCCCTCTTATTGTTCTCAGAAATTGAGCCTCCGTGCTTCCACCTTGCCTAGTCAAACTCTTCCAACTCTGTTCATCAACTTCCACTTATCTTCCTTGCTGAAAGTTTGACTATATTCAACCTGTTCCTAACAGCGATTACCGCTTCATTCTCTCAAAATACCGTTCTATTGCTTGAATTTTCTAAAGTTTTTAATCTATTCTCAACACCAAGATTCTTTAGCATCTATCATTTCACTATTTTATATTCAGTCCCTTCTAAAATAAGAAGAAAAACACGGTGAACACAGAGGGGAACAACTTACCTTGCAAGAAAAACGAGTATATGAAAATTCAAAAGTAGCGACTGCAAATATATGAAGCTAGTGACTCTAGGAGGGAAACTACTGTAGCTATAACAATAAGTGATAACAATCAAAGTGTTATAGCTGCATTTCTTGTCTGAAGATAAAATGAAGTCTGAGTTGATAAAGATGGAAAAGCTATCCAGGTGACTTTTATATGCATATCCTGTGGTATTATCCTCCTTCTTAATTCAGCTAATTCGTAATTCAGCTGCACATCTCCCCAAAATGCAACAGGATGATGTACGTGTTACACATGCTCAGCTGGACACGCAGGCAGAGTGCGGAGTGTAAGGATAGAAATGTGACAGGTGCGTGAGGAACCGTAGTCACTTCCTTGCAGCCGGCATGCATTCGTTCCCTCTTACATGATCTCGACGTTGAAAAGCTCGTGTGAATCTAACAAGAATGAATTCCCTTTGGATCGATTGCAAATGGGAAGGAAACACTCAAATAAATGAGTAAATATAAGGAAGGAAGGAAGGAAGGAAGGAAGGAAGGAAGGAAGGAAGGAAGGAAGGAAGGATGGAAAGGAGGAAGGAAGGAAGGATGGAAAGGAGGAAGGAAGAAGGGAAAGAAGGAAGAAAGGAAAGAAGGAAATATGAAGATGACGAGTTTTTACCTTGTTCATCTCGTCTTCACCTCGTTCAGCTTATGGAATAAAAACTTATTTTAAGCAAAGGCTGGCAGGAAAAGAAGGCATTTCTTGACCTTTAAATAATCTTTTTTCATTGGGTTAGGGTGGGAAAAGATCATAAAGAAACGTGTGTGTGTGTGTGTGTGTGTGTGTGTGTGTGTGTGTGTGTGTGTGTGTGTGTGTGTGTGTGTGTGTGTGTGTGTGTGTGTGTGTGTGTGTGTGTGTGTGTGTAGTCATTCCAGAGTCTATCAGGATTGATCTTTTCCTTATATGTTAAACTTTAACAATAGTTGAGAAAAGAAAAGAAGTCAAGGGAAATCTTATATGAACTAAAAGATTGAGGGAGGTGGGGAGGAAGTGAGTGAGGGAGGAAATGCAGCATTCCTCAGCCAAACTCACCAACACCTTCACAGCGGCCAGCGGCTAAAAAGGGCAACAGTCAGCAAGTTTAGAATCTCGGTACAGTTTTATGAAAGAGGCATTACCATCAGTGTCTCCCTTCAGCAGTTAACAGGGACAACATGACCTTGGACTTGACATTGCTGCGGAACGCTGGTGTCAGTCTCGCGACGGTGGCAACATGGCCTCTGCTGAATTTTTTGGTAACGGTCGTCTTTCCCATCGTCCCGCTCCTCGACTATCGGCCACCTGCCCATCTCCACGCCCAGTATGACTTCATTGTGGGTGAGTACACTGGCGTGTTGATGCTATGGGAGCGTCTGATACTGTCTGGTTTGTATGTAGCCTTGACTCAGAGACTCTGCCATTATAGTGGGCGGCGGGTCAGCCGGCAGCGTGATGGCGGCGCGGCTCTCAGAGATACCGACGTGGCGGGTGCTACTGGTGGAGACCGGACCGCCGCCTCCTCCTGAATCCTTCATTCCCGGCATGTTTGGTGTGCACGCCTTTAAAGGACATCCGAACATGCGCGAGTATATGACTGTCCCACAGCGCAACGCACTCCTCTATATCGCTAATCAGGTAACTCCATCACACTGCTGCTGATGGTGTGCCCCGGCACACCATCTTTTGTAATAATACCCATTAAACATATCATAGTACATACACATGCACATTGAATTACATATATAAGGTGAACACGCACCACCCAGGAGGCAGTGCTGCTGCAGGGGAGAGTGCTGGGCGGGGGCTCCACAGTGAATGGATTACTGTACAGTCGCGGCAACAGGAGAGACTACGACTCCTGGGAGGCTCTTGGAAACCCTGGCTGGGACTACGCCTCTGTCCTGCCCTACTTCATCAAATCTGAGGATTACATCGGCTCTCCTCCTCCTGAGACAGGTCAGTATTGCGGCCACGAAGGAGAAAGGTTGACAACTTTTGAAGCAAGAGTTACTGCAAGTAAATGGAATGACATATCTTCAATATTTCATCGACAGCATCGTTCCATGGCCGCGGCGGACCTCTTGGGGTGACACAGTATCCGCCCACTACCCTCTCGCAGTACTTCGTGAAGGCCGGGGAACAACTCGGCTACCCTCTCGTTGATCCCATTGGCTTTGAACAATTAGGTTAGATTTTTACAATTTATTTTGCACTTCCTTATCTAAATTGTGTTGAGAGCACTAAACCAGTGTTTGGGACAAGGACAACTTGTGCTCTGTTAATCAGTTTGTAATCGTTTCTTTCCACAGGATCTTGTCTCCAAGTGTCTTTCCAGCATCATTGTCAAGATCATCATATTCACTATTTCCAGCACTTTTATTACTTTTACAAATACAACAATAACAACGAAATTAATAATAACAATTACTACTACTACTACTACTACTACTACTACTACTACTACTACTACTACTACTACTACTACTACTACTACTACTACTACTATTACTGTTACTGCTTCACAAAATAAGAGGACTATGTGCTAGCTAATATTTAAGCACGTAGGTAGTTTCAACTTTGCTCTTATGATAGTTCATAAACCAGATTTGATGAATTTTGTTACTGTTAATGTGTATATATTGTTAAGATCACACACACACACACACACACACACACACACACACGGACCAGTCTCACTTTCATTTTGTTCTCGGTGCGATGCGGACGCTCAGGATTTCCAGCGAATGCCACGTTCACCATCCGAGAAGGGATGAGGAGCTCCACGGCGGAGGCCTTCCTGCGGCCTGCTTACGAGCGCCCCAACCTGCACGTGCTGCACTCAGCCACTGTGACGCAGGTATGTGCATTAGAGGAGACCAGAGTCATGGTGTTACACTGTAAGAGAGAGAGAGAGAGAGAGAGAGAGAGAGAGAGAGAGAGAGAGAGAGAGAGAGAGAGAGAGAGAGAGAGAGAGAGAGAGAGAGAGAGAGAGAGAGAGAGAGAGAGAGAGAGAGAGAGAGAGAGAGAGAGAAAGCTTGTTTTCGGTGTAGAATTAAAAAAAAACTTCGAAACAATCATGCAATTCCAATGCTTGACTGGTACATGTATTGCGTAAAGTAGCTACATACTTGCACAATACGTACCAAACCCTTTTGCTATACCAATAGTTCTACAACGAACTACTTGAACTTCTAATAGAATGTATTAGTGAAGAAATCTCGAGATGAGGCTACAAATTCTTTCATTTTGCATTGCTTTGGGAAAAACAACAAATTAATTTAAATGAATTTTCTAGAAAGCAGTAGTTCAGTTGTTTCTTCGTCTTCCAGGTTCTGTTCGACAACGCGAGACGGGCAACTGGTGTGATGCTTGAGTACAATGGAGAGGTGAAGAGCTGCACTCAGTTCAGAACAACACTTTTAAGTGACACATGATGAACATACACTAAAATGTCAGAGTTTTCACTGAATGACGATACTGATGAAGACAGTTAGAAGTATTAGTAGCAGGAGTAGTAGCACTACTACTCCTGCTACTACTGCTACTCCTGCTACTATTGCTACTTCTACTAGTAGTAGTAGTAGTAGTAGTAGTAGTAATAGCACTACTACTACTGCTAATAGTGGTAAGTGAAAAAATGTGCGGTGGTAAATTACTTGTTTTCTTTGGCGCCCCAGAGGGTAAGCGTGGGGGCGCGTCGAGAGGTAGTGCTGTCGGCGGGGGCTTTGGTCTCACCTCACCTGTTGCTGCTGTCAGGTGTCGGGCCACGCCAGCACTTGAAGCAACACAAGGTGAGCTACACGGTTCATGTTGCCGTGCCATCTGAGTGGTTCTCGGCGCTAATGTGGTTCTCGACAGGTAAAACACGAAGTTGTCATCTTTGTGACTGCATGGATCTGTCCGTTTTCTTGTCGCCACTTGACAAAGAGATGACAGCCAGATGAAGAAACACTAGGCACATTTGCAGTAATTAAGAGCGATCTTCATGCTGGCAGGTGAAGGTGGTGAGGGATCTGCCTGGCGTTGGACAAAACCTGCACGACCACGTGGCTCTCACCGGCCTCAGCTGGACCTTTCCGCGACTCTCCAGGCCACCTCTGCCTTTTGACTTCGACGACATCAAAGCAGCGCTGTTCACACTTCAGCTGGTGTACACTAATGGTTCAATTCCTGTCCTCGGTGCGACTGTCGCTGAAATGTCATCCTTTTTAATTAATTATTATTCTTCTAAAAAATCTTTAAGAAAAAATTAACATGACAGTAATAATCGGGACACATGCAGCTCAAATTCCACACACTCCTGATACTCTGCACAAGGCAACCTGCAAAACGTGTGAGTAAAATAAGTTATCTATGTTTTGACTGCAGGTGCTTTAGCACGTCCCGGGAACATCCACAATGCGTTTGTCAAGGCCAGTCCTTTCGGAGACCCGCTCTGGCCGGACATCCAGCTTCTTTTCGTCAGCACCACCCTTGCCAGCGATATTGTCTTGGCTTCTTCCTTCTACAACTTCGACGCCATCGTGAGTGATTATTTAATTAACAAATAAAATTACAGTAGCTCTTAATTGTTAAATGGATATTTGCATATTTGCCTGCACTTAGCGCGACGCTCATCTTGTCCGTAGGTGTTGCCAGGCAGGGCTGGGCCGTGACGGGGCGTGGAAGATCTTTTGGAAGTTGCACATGATCAAGTAAATTTTTTTTTCATCTCATGTTAACAAGTAATTGCGTCCAGGAGTTCGTATATTTCACAATGGATGCGACTTAATGAGTGCATGCAGTCATCCGCGGCCTACACAGCCCCAGCGATTGGTCTGTGCAAGTGAAAAATGTCGCAGGTAGAGAAAACTATATCTTAAAAAAGAAAAAGACAGTGAACAGATGCTTTAAAGTAAATATGCGATGAGTAAGTAGATGTTAAAAATCTAGAAAAATATAACGGAGTAATTGCTATCGCCGCATCTGTTTTTCATGGATTCATTACAATAGTCTTTTATATAAGTATGTAGCAAGAGGAAAGTAAACAAACATAGATTTTGTGATTCTGTTTACCCCCAGCTACTTGAACAACTACCAAGTTATCCCAGCATCCAGCTTGTCAGTAAAACGCAAATTTCACGACACTCACTCTGCTTTACTTCACAGAAATTCAAAACTTACTTCCTAGAAATTCTTGGACGCAAAGGCTTGACAGTCATGCCCATCTTGCTGCGTCCCAAGAGCCGAGGTGTCCTTAGACTCCGCTCCAACGACCCACGAGAGGCTCCCCTGGTGGACATCGGCTACCTACAGCACCCTGACGACGTGGCCACGCTGGTGGACGGTGAGCGGCAGGAAATCGGGTTGGAGAAAGACATGTACGGTAATGGGAAACAGGAGAATGGGGTCTGGTAAGAGAAAAGTATCCTAAAATCTGCAAAAGGACATTTAAGGCTAAAATGAATCATTGACGAATAATTATTAATGGATGTTTGAGTGAAAATGTGTATCTAAACAGTGAGTTCTATGGTTAATTTCTCTTGCGACTTGAATCATTTCGAGGTGTCAAGACACCTCCGGAATGAAGCTGATTTCCTCACTCTTAAACTGTTTTTCTAGTGAACTTATTTGGGAATGGTACGTGAACATACTATTTTTCCTTATATTTCTGTCCTTGGCCAGTCTCCTCCATACGTAAAACATAAAAGAAAAAAAAAGTAAAGAAAAAAAACCTCTTGTTGGTGTCATGTTACATAGAAATTAAATATAATACCTCAAATTCCAACGAATCACATACAGACAGATTTAACTGAGTATGAACAGCAAAACAGATAAAAAAAAGAGATAAAGAAAAAAAAATCCTACCATAATAACTGGATTCTACCGAAGCATTATCACGTAGGCAAAAAATAATGATAACAATAATAATGATAATAACAATGAATTAACAAAAATGATACAAACAATTAGTAAAGGAAGAGGAGAATATATGTGTAGGTAAGAAAAGACCTTAGGTGACGAATGAAGTAAACAGGATGGACATGTGACAATGTATTACGGGACGCAGGTGTGGATGGAAAGAAGAGGAAGAGGGGAAAAACATTAATAATCTCTCTCTCTCTCTCTCTCTCTCTCTCTCTCTCTCTCTCTCTCTCTCTCTCTCTCTCCAGGAATCAAGGTAGTGATGACCATGAATAACACCTCCGCCTTCGCTCACGATCTGGGGGTCAAGTTTTTCGACAAGGTAATGATGATGATGGTGGTGGTGGTGGTGGTGGTGGTGGTGGTGGTGGTGGTGAGATGGTGATAATGATAGTTGTTAAGAATGATGATGATGATGATGATGATGATGATAATGATGACGATGATGATGATGATGATGATGATGATGATGATGACGATGACGATGATGATGATGATGATGATGAGGAGGAGGAGGAGTAGGAGGAGGAGGAGGAGAAACAGGAGAGGGAGAGGAATGCAACAACAATAACTACTACTACCACTACTACTACCACTACTACTACTACTACTACTACTACTACTACTAACTACTACTACTAACTGCTACTGCTACTACTGCTGCTGCTGCTGGTACTGGCGGTGGTGCTACTGTTACTCCCAATAAAACTACCAGTACTACAACTAAACCAATCATTATAACAACAATAACAACAACAACAGCAGCAACAACAATTCATTAATTCAAAAATGGTTTCTTTCTTTCTTTCTCTCTCTCTCTCTCTCTCTCTCTACCAAAACCACCGCCTCCTTGCTCAATCCTCACCATAACTTGCCTCCCGCCAGCCGCTGCCGGAGTGTAGTGGGTTCCCTTACGGTAGCGACGCCTACTGGGCCTGTTACGTGCGTCACTTCGCCACCACCATGTACCACTACTCCGGCACCTGCAAGATGGGGCCTAGCTCAGACCCTCTCTCCGTCGTGGATAACCAGCTCAGGTGAGGCAACAATGTGACACCTTGATGCTGCGATGAGAGAAGTGGATAGAAGTTCGCATAGTTTCATTTTTTTCTTAACTTCTTATCATATGAAATAGGAACATAAGGTTGATGAAAGTAAGCATTAGACCTACTGTATACGTGTGGCAGTGGCAGTCCCTGTATAAAACATACCTATCTATTTCTACCTATCATCACTATCCATGGATTTGTGAATCTTCTTTTAAATTTCGTAATGCCTCAACACTAATAACTTGATTAGTGAATCCATTCTATTCATCTACCACTCTTTGAGAAACAATAATTTCCCTCTTATCTCTCTTTATTTAATGTACTCTTTTTTTTTTCAAGCTAGAATCCCATTATTTCTTGTTCCATGCTTTCTGATTACTAATCTTGACAATCTTGCTTATATCACCCTTGCTATATTCCTTTAACCACTCAAAAACAGACTGGCATGAAACCATTACACTGTAAAGCACATTGATGAAAAAAACAAGATGAAAATCTCCCATGATATAATGCTTTGGAGAAAACAGCGCAATTAAAAAATAATTCTCACTCCTAAGAATATTCCGGTATTGCGATGAACAACTAGCAGTTTGTATCAAGGCGCCTTTGCAAATCATACACGCATCACATTGCAAGATCAAACTTTAGAAAATCAAACGAAGTGGTCTCAGCTGACGGTAGAGAGGAGGAGACCAAACTGTGCCACGGTATATATTACGCAGCTGACCAGTAACGCGTAGAGACTAAATGTTACGAGGATTGAAGGAACGAAGATAAATTGCATTAGGGACGGGCGTGAGATAGATTGTCACACCGCTCCTTCCCTCCACCACGGCAATGAAGCAAGGACAGCTTCACCTTGTAAGGAACAGCACGCAGAAGCAAGAAACGAAAGAAAAATAAATATCATACTCTGAGTGGAAAAGAAAACATGTTCGAGGAAGAATTAAAACTTTAGGTTTTACTTGTTATGCATGAAAAGCAAAGTGAAAATAATGATTTATAAAAAAAAAAAAAAAAAAAACATTGCTTGTTGGACTAATATGGCGCAATCACGGCCTATCGCTTCACGAAGATCAGACGAGCAGTTCTCACGTGGTGTCCTGACAATGCCAAAGAGTGAGGCCGCCAAGTGTGTTTCTGGTATTGCATGAGCTAATGATGACGAAGATGATGATGATGATGATGATGATGATGATGATGATGATGATGATAATAATGGCGATGCTTCAAAACAGTATTTCGTGAGACAAAAAAGTTTCACAATTATTCAAGCATAAGATTTACGTATACCTTTAATTACAAAACTAACGCTTGTTCATGTAGTGGGACACACACACACACACACACACACACACACACACACACACACACACACACACACACACACGATAAAAAGAAATACTTGACAATTAGAGGAGGGAAGCGAGCAAGTTTAGCATTACACAAATATTTTCATCTCATTCGTACATCGCAAGAAAAAAAAAAAGAAAATAAAGTTGATAAAGAGGACAGAAAAAAAAATAGTAAAGAAAAGAAAAGAAAAACAGAAAGAAATGTACTGCTATGTAACCGTGCACCACTAAACACACACACACACACACACACACACACACACAAAGATGAAGGAAGAAAAAATGGCGTTCTCTTACAAACTTCAGCTTGAGTTCGAGGCTTGAGGAGATGAAGGGATTTACTGCGTCTCCTACACACACACACACACACACACACACACACACACACACACACACACACACACATCTACACTTAACAGTAGAATGATGACAATGATGATGGTGGTAGTGGCGGCGACAGTGGTGATGGCGGTGGTGGTGGTAAGCCCCCTCAGCCTCTCTCTTTTCCCAGGGTACGCGGCGTGTCTGGGCTGCGGGTGGTGGACGCCTCTGTCATGCCCTTCGTCACATCAGGCAACTGCAACGCGCCTATCATCATGATCGCGGAGAGGGCGTCTGACATGATCAAACAGGAGTGGGCGTGAAGAGAGAGAGAGAGAGAGAGAGAGAGAGAGAGAGAGAGAGAGAGAGAGAGAGAGAGAGTGTGTGTGTGTGTGTGTAATCACGTACCGGCCTCGTGATTGTTCTCTATACACTTCTTTTCTCCCCCTTCCCTTAATCCTATCCATTCTTTTTTTTATTCATTACTATTGTTATCATTACCATCATTACTATTTACCTCAAGGAGTACAGAAACATTTTTATCAGTGAAAATCTCCGTAACCTAAGCGGGACACGATTAAGTGCCCGTCAAGTGACAGTTCAGGGCATTACCACTCAGTCTATCAGCCGTTTTAATTTGTATGTGTGTGTGTGTGTGTGTGTGTGTGTGTGTGTGTGTGTGTGTGTGTGTGTGTGTGTGTGTGTGTGTGTGTGTGTGTCTGTGTGTGTGTGTGTGTGTGTGTGTGTGTGTGTGTGTGTGTGTGTGTGTGTGACACTACTAATTTATTCTTAGTACAGAAATACTTTTAGTACCTGTGTTCAATAAGTTAATATGTAAATACCTGCCTCCCTGTGCAATAAAAATACATTTCACAAAGGAAAAAAAGTCATACATTACCCTTTTTCATGCTCATACGCAAACCATCAACGTCAACACGTGTTCCAAGCATTGTTATGTACCAATGTCAAGACGTGTTCCAAGCACTGTTATGTACCGCTCGCCCCCCATAAAATATAATAAAAAAAGACAAGTAATGATAGGTGATATAAAAGTATATTACCAGCTCGCGACTCTGCAGGGCACAATGAGAACCACCAGGCAAAACGTGAAGCAGAGCAACTCCCACAAGTATGTATACCACTACTGTAACATATGAACTTTTTTTTTCACGTAAGTAAGGAAATTTGACCAAGGGCAACAAAAACGACCAAATGAAAATGCCCTCTTCGATGCCAGTCCCAAGCAGGTTCGAGAGAGTTTGCTAAAAGAATGGGATAAATGTCTTGAAACCTCCCTCCCTCAGGTCATAGGAAAATGGAAATACAGAAGATGGTAGGGAGTTCCAAAGTTTATCAGAGAAAGGGATGAATGATTGAGAGTTCTGATTAACTCTTGCATTAAAGAGGTGAACATAATAGGGGTGAGAGAAAGAAGAAAGTCTTGTGCACCGTGGCAATGGGATGAGGCGAAGCATGCAATTAGCAAGGTTAGAAGACCAATTGGCATGGAAATAGCAATTGAAGATAGTAAAATATGCAACATTGCTACGGTGAGAAAGAGACTGAAGACAATCGGTCAGAGGAGAGAAATTGTTAAGACGAAGAACCATCAAAAAGCGATAACTTGCCCATCTACCTACCAACCCATCGCCAGGAGTTACTTACCACATGCACCCGAAGCCGTCTAAGGATCAACGAAGCCGCCACGGAGAATGCTTCCCCATCATCGTCCTGGGTAGTGGAAGTAGTACAAATACAGAGTAGCCAGTGTGTCGTCGCTGAGGGTGAAGATAACTCAGGCATCATTCAGTCATGGGCAGCTTTCCCCCTCTTACATGAAAATAAAGAAAAAGTAATCTGTTTAGACTTTAGATTCAAGCTGCCGTTGTCCTGACCGTGATAAGGAACCTCGCATCTCTCATGGACTAGACTAGATGGTTTAGCTGATCGCACACAGCCTCTTAAAGGTCAACAATCTAATGCTGTTTATTCTTCCACCATTTAGTTCCACTGTAAACCTTAAAGAAGCTCGAAACAGTGTAAAAGCAGTCAACAAGGCGTGGAAGGAAGGGGAGACGACCGGGTGCGGAAGAAGGAAGGGAAGACGACCGACCTTAGTATTAACATTCTCAAAAGCTTTCCCCATCCCTCTTAGTGGCTGAGGCCTGTCAAACAAGTTATGTCACCACGTGGTTGGAGTGAAGGAAGTGAAAATGAGAAGATTGAATATCATGCGAGAAGACGGTCACCGGACACCGCCTCGCCTTGAACTTCGTGTGCAGCCAACTCTTGACCTCATGCGAATATGACAGAGCTAGTGAATGAACCTGGAACTCCTACAGGGGCGTTGGCTTACATTTTCAGTCATGAAGAGAGTGTCCAAGCAACTTCAGCACCACACGCCTCTCAATATCCCTCTACTCATTCCCTATCATCTCATTCACCAGCATTATTTTATTTATTTTTCTTTTCAGTACTGATTACATTATGAATACGCCTTAAACAAGCTTACACAATTCTCCAGTCACTTCTATTTACTTCAATTCCAAATGATGCTCTTTAAGAAACAATACGAAGTAAGATGGACAAATAACACGCGTAATACGTGTACACTCAAACATGGCAAATATGTCTTTTTTTTCTTTTTTACTGTCGAATCCTCAATTTCTCCATGTGCCTTTATGTTTTTGAATCTCTCTCTCTCTCTCTCTCTCTCTCTCTCTCTCTCTCTCTCTCTCTCTCTCTCTCTCTCTCTCTTTATGTATATATATATATATATATATATATATATATATATATATATATATATATATATATATATATATATATATATATATATATATATATATATATATATATATATATATATATATATATATATATATATATATATATATATATATATATATATATATATATATATATATATATATATATATATATATATATATATATATATATATATATATATAGAGAGAGAGAGAGAGAGAGAGAGAGAGAGAGAGAGAGAGAGAGAGAGAGAGAGAGAGAGAGAGAGAGAGAGAGAGAGAGAGAGAGAGAGAGAGAGAGAGAGAGAGAGAGAGAGAGAGAGGCAACAACAGATGCCATTATTACTTATTTTCACTCTCCTACAATCACCTCATCTAAGTTCAAGGTTTGCCACGTCAGTCTGAAACGCACCTTGGCCTCGGCCTCGAAGATGAGGAAGACGCAGTCGTGAGGTGCAGCCAACACATGACGCGAATACAATATTTCCTACTTTCCTTGATCTGCAGTACGTAAATGGTGGATGAGTTCTAGTAGAGTCAAGGTCTCCCTGACTGATTAACTGCCTCCACGTACTGTCACACCTTCACCTCATCTGTCTGGTTTTACTAAGGCCACTCAAGGAAACCTCCAGAAGTAAATTGGCTAAAAGGACTGGAATCTTTTGCGCTCACCTTCTAGTGGCTCGAAAATTTATAGGGTTACATTTTACATATATTATCCGTTTTTCTATACGTAAGTAGCTATCTTATAAATCTTGATCATATCTATTCCATTGCATTGAGAAAGCAGTCAATAAATCCAACAGTCAGGTAAGTAAATTAATAAATACACTATAAGTAAACATATATGCAGAAACTCTAGTGCCCATGAGAATCATTAACATATGACATACATTTTTCAAGCTTGTGGAGAGAGAGAGAGAGAGAGAGAGAGAGAGAGAGAGAGAGAGAGAGAGAGAGAGAGAGAGAGAGAGACAGGTAGCAGACACATCCTGGATTCTTAGTTACCGCTGCACTTCTGCCATCAGAGCAAGACCCGTATTCTGAAAAGATCTGCTTTCACAATGACTATTTCCAAAGGATTCATAGATTATTAGCCAGGTTCTCAAGAGTGTTTTTCCCATTAATAATGCAAAATTTTTTGTTATTGTCACAACAACAGTAAAAACTCTTAAAAAGTATTTCAGAGCATCGGCAGCAGCGTTGTCACTCCCTGCCCACAGACACACATCCATCGCTATGAATCACAGAAGAAAGAGAACCACTGGAAAATAAATAGTTGAATAATAATAACAAAGAACAACTACGAAACATTTCAATAAACCTTATACTAATCTAACTCAATACCACACGTAGTATATATTAACACGAGACACTATTCTGCCCCCACCTTTTTTTTCATCTATTTTCATTTATCTATTTTCATTTATTTTTTCCATGAACTACGCCAAGACGAGCTGACATTCATTGGTCTGAGAGAAGAGGCAGTGAACGAAGAAGTTCCATATACAGCAGGTGATGAATGATAAAGGTTAATAGACGAGACGAGACGAGACAAGGCAAAGCAAGGCAAGGCAAAGCAAGGCAAGACAAGGTAAGGCAAGGCGAAGCAAGGCAAGGCGTCTCTGATGGTTGTGTGGTGCAGCTAAAGCAACAACAACAATGTAAAAGAAGAAGAAGAAGAAGAAGAAAAGAACAACAAGAACAAGAACAAGAACAAGAAGACAATAAAGAATAGAATGACGAACAACAAACAACAGCAACAACAACAAAGACAGCAGCTGCAACAACAATAACAACATTAACAACAAAAACTACAACAGTAACAACAACAACAACAACAACAACAACAACAACAACAACAACAACAACAACAACAACAACATTAACAAAGGACAAAGGGAAAAAAGAAGAAGTAAAAACTCGAATTTGAACAATATAAGCCGCGTTTTCGGAGTCAACTCGTGTTGATTTTGATTCCAGTTGAGACTGGCGCACTCGCCAAAACGCTCTAAGATAAGGAGAACAAGAAAAGAATAAGATGATGATGATGATGATGAGAAGGAGGAGGAGCAGGAGGAGGAGGAAAGGAAGGATAAACAAAACAAGAAGAACAGGAACATGAACAGGAGAACTAGAAAAAGAGTAAGAAACGACGACGAGGAGGAAAAAGAGGAACAAAAGAAAAGAAAAAAAAACATCGAGGACGAAAACATGAAAAAAAAACAAGAACAAAAAGTAAATAACAAGATCAACGACTTATCATAAACCAACTTAGAAGTAATATAGGCACTTTCACTCGTCCGGGGCCAGTTCTCCAGTTTCCTGCTTAATGTTGAGGAGATACCTGGAAGAAACAAATTTTTCTCTTCTCTCAGAACCACTAGGACTGATACAACATGAGAAGGGAAGAGTCGCGATGGTAGGATGGCGAGATATAAATGAAGTAACAGTGGCAGGAACAGTAGTAATAATAGACTAATAGTAGTAGTAGTAGTAGTAGTAGTAGTAGTAGTAGTAGTAGTAGTAGTAGTAGTAATAGTAGTAGTAGTAATAGTAGCAGAGGTAGTGGAAGTAGCAGCAGTAGTAGTAGTAGTAGTAGTAGTAGTAGTAGTAGTAGTAGTAGTAGTAGTGGTGGTGGTGGTGGTGGTGGTGGTGGTGGTGGTGATGGTGGTGGAACTAGTATTAGTAGTTAGTTGTAGTAGTAGTACGTAGTAGTAGTAGCAGTAGTAGAAGTAGTAGTAGTAGTAGTAGTAGTAGTTGTTGTTGTTAGAGGTAGTAGTAGTAGTAGTAGTAGTAGTAGTAGTAGTAGTAGTAGTAGTAGTAGTACTAGTAACAGTAGTAGTAGTCGTAGTAGTAGTAGTAGTAGTAGTAGTAGTAGTAGTAGTAGTAGTAGTAGTAGTAGTAGTTGTAGTAGTCGTAGTAGTAGTTGTAAAGAGACAGTATAAAGTGTTGAATTGCGACAGAAAATATTCGAATGAGCTACTTATATCAATTAAGCAAGCTATCGACTGGTACTTTCATCAGTGCTGACAGTCATGCCTTCTCCATTTTCTTTAACATTCTTTCGTACTTCCACTCCTCTTCCTCCTCCTTCTCCTCCTCATCATCATTCTTCCATCCGCATCCTTCTCCATTCTTCTTCCTCTTCCGTCTCCTGCCCTATTTGTGTTTCATTTCCATCTTTTCCTCTTCCTTTTCCTCTTCTTCCTCTTCCGTCTCCTGCCTTATTAGTGTTTCATTTCCATCTCTTCCTCGTCCTTTTCCTGTCATAGTTTCTCTTCCTCTCTTCTTCCTGCTTCTCTTGCTCCTTGTTCTCCTTGTTCTTATTCTTCTTTTTTTCTTTTCTTTTTTTGCTCTTATTCCGTGTCTACAATTAAAGTTCAGAAATAACTGCCGGGAAACACGAGGGAACGTTAAAACATTAACTTTCAACATTTATTCTTTTCCTTTTATATCCACTCTGCCTTTCTTTCTTCTTCTTTTTTTCCCGAACATTATAATTTTCTTCCTTTTCGTTCAATCCTCGACTTGCAGAGTGGCCTTTTCATCTCGGCGAAGCATTGCAGCCGATGATTCTGAGTATATAAATGTTTTGCTGATTAACGATTATTGTTGTTGTTGTTGTTGTTGTTGTTGTTAAAATTATCATTATTATCATAGTAATAATGATAATAATAATGATTATTATTATCATCAATAATGATAATGATAGTAGTAGTAGCAGTAGTAGTAGTAGCAGCAGCAGCAGCAGCAGCAGTAGTAGTAGTAGTAGTAGTAGTAGTAGTAGTAGTAGTACTAGTAGTAGCAGAAATAGTAGTAGTATTGTCATATTTGGTGCTACTCCTCCTCCTCCTATTATTACTATTACTACTGCTACGATTACTACTTTTATTACTACTACCACTATCACCATCCCCATCACCATTACTCTCATCATTATTCTGACGATGATATACTCGCACATGTATATAGTAAAGAAAACCACCACCACCACCACCACCACCACCACAGCAAGATCACGTTTGGGAAGTTCATTGTGTGGCGCGGGAACTTCAGGTACGGTACATCTTGCTGTTGGGGGAGACTGTGCGGTGTCTTTTTTTGTAAGCATGTGTGAGCTGGTTTTGCCTTTGTCTCTGTACAGTGTTGCCACGTTTTCACTACTGTTATTCTGTTACTCTCTCTCTCTCTCTCTCTCTCTGCTTACCTTTGATTCTTTAGTAAGTCATTATATATATATATATATATATATATATATATATATATATATATATATATATATATATATATATATATATATATATATATATATATATATATATATATATATATATATATATATATATATATATATATATATATATATATATATATATATATATATATATGAGTGGCACGAGGTCAGTCACGTCGCCACCACAATGTGTCAAGGTCACCAGCTGGGTGTGGAAGAGTTGCCGCTCGCAAGTGAATAATGCTTTTTTTTTTCACTTAGGTATTGGCATATACCTACTATTTTGTAAAAATAGAAATTACACATTAGCTTGGCTTACGAATTATGAATGCGATTATGCCTCACCCTTGAAATTACTGTAAAAGCCAGTAAATGTGAGCATTTTATCTTATGATTATAGCAACTTCTCGTACTACAAGATGAGGCTGTTCGGCCTGGCCAGGCTGGGTTCATCAGTATTGCCGCCACTCACAAGACTTATATATATATATATTTTTTTACTTTGGATAATAGATTATTTCTTTTTTTCCATGCTCATTATCTTATATCTGTAACGCTGATATTATTACACACCCTAAACATACGCTAAGTACCATTATAAGTTACTACAGTTGATATCAGCAACACTGTTGAATATGTATGCTATGTTTGTATGCACGTTTTATGCATATGATGGTTACTGTTGATTCAGCCATCTATATACACAAGTCGAAATTTTATACATCTGAATTGATGGTATTTGCGATGCCTTGTACACCAATAACTTCCATTTCACATCGCATTTTTTGGAAACATGGCAGAACTGTAGAGCTACCCTCGCCCCACCACAGCCGTAAATTAAGCCCGGTCAGACTATAACAGTCTTGATAGTTTCTAAGGCAGCGAACTACGAAATTTAAGAAGAAAAATGTTATCATAATTTTTTTTCTTTTTTTCATTCAAAGGGACTGACTTTCCTTACAAGGTTACTGAATTAGCAAGAAAACAACAACAGCAACAACAACAACAACAACAACGATATTAAGATGTATGTAGGCGTGGCAGATCCTAGGTAAACTTTGAAGGTCACACACACACACACACACACACACACACACACACACGCCCGGTAGCTCAGTGGATAGAGCGCTGGCTTCACAAGTCAGAGGGGTTCGATTCCCCGGCCGGATGGAGATATTTGGGTGTGTCTCCTTTCCCGTGTAGCCCCTGTTCACCTAGCAGTGAGTAGGTACGGGATGTAAATCGAGGAGTTGTGACCTTGTTGTCCCGGTGTGTGGTGTGTGCCTGGTCTCAGGCCTATCCGAAGATCGGAAATAATGAGCTCTGAGCTCGTTCCGTAGGGTAACGTCTGGCTGTCTCGTCAGAGACTGCAGCAGATCAAACAGTGAAACACACCGCGTAGTGTAGTGGTTAGCACGCTCGACTCACAATTGAGAGGACCGGGTTCGAGTCCCGGTAAGCGGGATGTAACTCGAGGGGTTGTGGCCTCGCTTTCCCGGTGTGTGGAGTGTGTTGTGGTCTCAGTTCTACCCGAAAATCGGTCTATGAGCTCTGAGCTCGCTTCGTAATGGGGAAGACTGGCTGGGTGACCAGCAGGCGACAGTGATGAATTACACCTGCACATTCTCAAGGTAATGAAGCAATGTGAAGGAGGCGTGTGTTTTTTCTATCACTTTTCAGATAGGCCGTCTGGATGACACTGACTCAGGGTGCGGGTGGTGTGGAGGTGGGAGAGGGAGGAGCAGTGAAGACCTTGCACAACTTTGCGTAACTGTTTAATGAACCCCGAATGTTATGTTTATTGAGTTTGTTGGTTTATGTCCCTGCTGTAGTAACCTGGTATTCATGCAATATTTTTGTCGTTCTTCCCGCTGTCATGCGAAATGTTTGGAGTCTGGAGCAGTACATGAGGTTTTGTGTATTGGTTTTCCTTCCTTCCTCTATCGCGCGTGTGTGTGTGTGTGTGTGTGTGTGTGTGTGTGTGTGTGTGTGTGTGTGTAATTTCACCTCGGTCGTCTACTGGTCACCCAGCCAGTCTTCCCCATTACGGAGCGAGCTCAGAGCTCATAGACCGATCTTCGGGTAGGACTGAGACCACAACACACTCCACACACCGGGAAAGCGAGGCCACAACCCCTCGAGTTACATCCCGTACCTATTTACTGCTAGGTGAACAGGGGCCACACATTAAGAGGCTTGCCCATTTGCCTCGCCGCCTCCGGGACTTGAATCCGGACCCTATCGAGTGTGAGTCGAGCGTGCTAACCACTATACTACGCGGTGTGTGTGTGTGTGTGTGTGTGTGTGTGTGTGTGTGTGTGTGTGTAGTTGTCAATTTGATAATGGAATTGATATTTCTGAGTTATACTTTCTTATAGGCAAACAGACAAAGTGGTGTCTCCATGAACGTTTTCCAGTCACAGTGACGTTCTCAAGGATTTTATTTTATTTCAGCCCTTGTGCCTTTAGGGAAGGTAATAATGAGAGATAAACGAAAGAAGTATTGTTTCTTCTTATGTCACACTAAAAATAATTTAGAACTGGAGAGAGACAAATTAATGTTTCCATGGAACACCCAAGCAAGGTTAAACGTTTCAATAAGATGCTAGATAACTAAATTTCAAGTCGTAACACCCAAGATAAAATTACAGTATAATTAAGTACTCAAGGGTATGAAGGTCACATCTATAGCATCAGTGAAGCGATACATTGTCTTTCCCCTGACACCCGAAAAGTGTCCCCAAACTAAGAAACTCGACTAGCAGGCGCCGCTCTGCGCGGGACGTGATGGAACTGTACGTGAGTCATGTGTGACTCCTTAGAAAATGTGTCAATGTTACTTCAACGCAGCACCCTCGCAACTATATATTAGGTCAAGGCCAGGAAGCTTTGGCCATGCATGATCTTCCCCACCTTAGTGCTGGCCATTACCATCTCACCTCGCTATCAATCAGCCTGCACGGCGAGAGGGATCAGCGGAGAGGGGTCTTTTAGAGCAGCGGTTCTCAAACTTTTCTTGAGCATGGAGGTACAGTACAGTCCTCGCGTACCACCTGGATCCACTCAAAAACGTCAATTTATCTACAAGTAGAATAAATTAACAACAAGGAACACAACTCAGTTTAGTGCGAGGGACGCGTCCGTTTCTTCTCCACCAGCTGATCGATGCCAGATTATCTTGTGTAAGGCAACAATGATTTTCTGAGAAATTAATGAATTCATTCATTCAATTTAACTAAAAATCGCATATGATCCCGAAAGTGCTCATGTACTCGTACCACCTGGAAGGCCTTCGTGTACCACTAGTCACTAGTGGTACAGGTTGGAAACCACTGATTTAGAGGGTAGAGAGCAGAGATAGATAGATAGATAGATAGACAGATAGATAGATAGATAGATAGATAGATAGAGAGAGAGAGAGAGAGAGAGAGAGAGAGAGAGAGAGAGAGAGAGAGAGAGAGAGAGAGAGAGAGAGAGAGAGAGAGAGAGAGAGAGCACAACTCTTACCTAACACTATCATATCCACACTTTGCAGTGAAATTTCCAAGACCTTAACCAGCACATGGTATATCCCACCCTGGCCTCCCTCCACACACCCTGGCCTGGCAATACATAACACCTGAGACGCCATAAATACAGGGACAGCGCGCCGTTCCCCACTCTTAACAACACCTGCACTGGTGAGTGTGTCAGTGTCAGAAGAGTCGCTGCTGGTCAGCATCGTAGCTCAAATGTAGAACTATTTTGGAAAGAATGCAAATGCAGTAGTTTGATTGAATTCTTTTAGGTACAAAAAGTGTAGCATGCTTTATTTTCTAATGGCATTTTCATTCCTGAAATACTGTTGTGGAGAAGCGATATGAAAAAATACATCATTTGTTAATGAAGCGGAGTCCTTCACTCAACTCCATCGAGAATCTTCGTGGCAATGACTTCCACAAAACTATGACCAGTTCATGAAGACTTGCAAAAATAACAACACAATAATTTGCTTCACTTATCGTTACCTTAACTCAAACAACAAAATGAATTGAGATCTTGTAAACAAAGGAAGAAGAAAGAAAATAATAAAAGTAATAATAATAACAATAACAATAATAATAATAATAATAATAATAATAATAATAATAATAATAATAATAATAATAATAATAATAATAATAATAATAATAATATATAATAATAATAATAATAATAATAATAATAATAATAATAATAATGATAATAATGAAAATAATAATAATAAAAAGAAGAAGCTAGACGCACCATTTGGAGCATTAAATATCAATGCAACAGAGAGGTGACACCAAGTGTGGCACGTACAACATACATACTTACATACATACTTATGAGAACTATGACTACGATTTAGGGGAGAGCAGATGGGAAGGGGACTGTTGCGGACGAGACAGTGCTTTGGCCGACGGAACTATGCCACTTTACACCACTGGTCTCACCTCGCTATAGAGTTGTCTGGTAATCGAATGAAAAAAAAAAAAAACTAGATCGCAGCTTAATATGCACTCCACCTTGAAATAAAGGGGCCGCCGTGGTACAGTGGAACCATGCGTGCTTTGGGATCCGAGTGGTCTCCAAGCGCACGGGTTCGAATCCTGTCCACGGTCCGAGTGTAGGTTGGGCTTCCTCACTCGGGGCAACGGTTTCCTAGCGGGTGGGCTTTGAGATAGGGGGTACCCAAAAAGTATCCCCTTTAGCCCATAAATTCCCGTGAAAAGCCCACATGGTATAAAAAAAAAAAAAATAAAATAACTGTGCTACAAAAAGATGTTTGAAATTGTACTGGTAGTCTCACTTCCTTGATGCAGGCACGATGAACGCAGTGGTTGATGCCGTGGTGGTGATGGTGGCGGTGGTGGTGATGGCTGGTGCGTCTGCGTCCTCATCCCCGCGGCTGGGACACCACCAACACCTCCTTCGGAACACGGACATTCAACCTCACCACGGTCAGTGCACAGCCCCTGCCCTTCCCCATCTTAACATAGGTAAATAAGTACATAAAAATCAACTCATAAAGACTTAATCACCACTGTGAGGCACTCAAAAGATAAAACAAACAAACAAACTAATATATACTAACTAATAGGAACTATTACATGTGGCCTTGTTGCAGCTTCTTTGTGTTTCCATGCTCTCAGTGGCGCTTCATGAGGTTGTATACACATCATGAGTATACTTTCTAACCTCACTTTATATGCCATCCCCACCCTGCCCCTTTTCCTTCCCGTTTGCAGCCTGAAATAGTCCAGGAGATGGGGTACCCGGCAGAGGTGCACCACGTGACCTCCAGCGACGGCTACCTGCTGGAGCTGCACCACATCCCTCATGGCGCTGCGGGGCCCTCGGAGAACCGTCCGCCCGTCCTGCTGCAGCACGGCATACTGGGATCCTCCGCTGACTGGGTCTTGAATACCGTCGATCAGGCGTTCGGTGGGTGGTGCGGAAGAACGAATGGAGTGCACAGTACAGCAGGGATACAGGAGGGGGAGGATTACAGGCTGCAGTTTTAAAAGTGACAAAAAGAAATAAAACTGGAAGATAGGAAAATCAGCAATATTATGGTCACACACACACACACACACACACACACACACACACACACACACACACACACACACACACACACATACACACACACACACACGATAAAGGGTAATATTCTGAAAAACTTCACGCAATACGTCCATTATACAACAGAAAGGCTCTATAGCTGAAGTTACACGTGTTTTAAGCGTACTTTCTTTCTTTTTTTCTTACTTTTTTTTTACAGTTGTAGGGACATATCAAAATTTTTTTTATATTATGAAAAGGAGATTAATCTTGAAGATTAGATTTAATTATCTGTTTTCTTTAAAAATAGTCGTAGTGAGAGCAATGCGTGTCTGAATACGGGACATGATTGTATGTAGTATGTATTATTTAGGAAACTCCTAATTTTCTTTCATCTTCCCGTGTGTTACAAAACGATCCACGCCTGTATCAAACCATTTCCTCTCATGTCTATCATCCTTGACGCTTTAGTAGCCTTGGGTGATCGTGACCCGCGGCCTACAGATGAACACACATAGAATTTCCCTTCTGTCCTTTCACCCGCGTAGCCTTCCTGCTTGCGGATGCAGGTTACGACGTATGGCTCAGCAACACTCGGGGAAACACCAGGATCTTTCCCCCGACCAGCAAGCTTTCTGGAGCTTCAGGTATGCCGGGGAAAAGGGGAAGGGACGTGAATGAAGGGAATTATTACATTGATTCAAGATCTTGTTCAATTGTTCTTTTCCGTTTTTTTCTTTTCTTTCTTCTCTGTATTCGTTTATTACTTTCTTTTCTGATTTTTATGTCTTGTTAGTAGTAGTAGTAGTAGTAGTAGTAGTAGTAGTAGTAGTAGTAGTAGAAGTATTATTATTATTATTAGTAGTAGTAGTAGTAGTAGTAGTAGTAGTAGTAGTAGCAGCAGTAGTAATAGTAGCTAAATATGAATAAAATATTTACCTTCGTATTGAAAAAGTTTGAATACTCTCAGCGTTTTCAGTACTCACATTTGCATTCGTAATTGCATCACCATTTTTTTGTGTCGAATAAGTTAATGCCTTTTCAAAAGTAATATATGAAAAAAGTTATCTACCCAAGCACCGTTCAAAAAGAAAAAAGAGAGAAACATTCGTTCCATCTCTGGTTGTAGTTACTCGTACCAAGACGAAAGGTATGTTCGGTGGAGTCAGCCAAACCAAAACTCGTGTTAAGATTAAAAGACTTACAGCTTTGCTTAAAGATAAAACAACTCGCACCTCCCTTGACTCCTTCCGGGAGCAAGAAACACAGCAAAATAGGATCGTCAGAAGAGTCCTTATTTACAGCCCGTATTGTGACACACTATGCTTCCTCACTACGACTGTTTTCAAGGGTGATAGAGATTATTAGCCGAGTTTTCTAGGGTGTTTCTCCTGTTAATAAACTAGAAATCATGTTAATCAATCATAAGAACCATAAAAATCCGCGTAAGTTGAAGTAGAGACTTTTTGATATGTAGAGTAAAGGTGCGTTGTGGAAGTATCTCAGAATACTCGTATGTTCCGATCTTCCCCAGCTGGGACGAAATGGCTTACTATGACCTGCCCGCCAACATCGACTACATCCTGGAGGTGACGGGCGCCACTAACCTATACTATGTGGGCTACAGCATGGGCACTACCATCTTCTTTGCCATGATGAGCGAAAGGCCTGCAGAGTACAATGAGAAAGTAAGGCTCTGATATTGTTTTGGTTCAAGTTCTTAAACGTTTCAGA
>NC_059292.1:24274042-24329042 GCF_017591435.1 Portunus trituberculatus | reverse complement strand
ATCACCAAAGATATTAAAAGACAAGTACTGTGAAGGATCCATGGTCCTTGCTTTTCATTCTACCAATCTTGTCTGATGAGGGACTGGAAGACAACACAGTTAAGTCAAACCAAAGGAAAGGTTATCACATAAAATAATAACTCATAAAAAAAAATAGGACCAACAAGAGAGCACTAAAGTGGACTCCTCACCACTCACTGTTCCTTGAAGGGAACAAAGCGAAATTTCTGGTATAGTAAAAAAAATCATAAGAACAATTACAGTAAAAACTATCCAGCCTTTACTAAATAGCCAGGATGGATACATAGACACTTGCAATTCATCATATAAGACTGATCCTCCATAAAAAATTCAAGGTAAGACTTTTCAATCCTATACAGTTTATTAATTTCTGGATTAATAAATATCTCAATGCAGTATTTTTCAAACAAAGTATCTAATGTTAAACACCTTTACCAAGACAAGTGGACAATGTATATGGCAGTGTTAAGACTGCTGGCACATGGCACTCAGTTAGGTGTGAGAAACTAAGGACATAAAGAGCAACTAGGTCAGTCTGACATGAGGAGAAAGTTGCCATGATACATTTATTTTCATTTTTCATCCCAAACTGAAGCGATGGAATGATGGAACCAAGCTGGAGCCTTCTCAAGTTGCTAGTCTGTGAGACACTGAGAGATGGTTTATTTCTCAATTGCACAAAAGAGTAATGGTGCATCCAGTGCTTCACCTTATGACTATACAGGAGATGAAGTGCTATTTGCATTGTAGCAGTGACAGGATTAACAAAGATGCAATATAAAAAGGCTTAATACTTCATAGACAGCAAAGTTCCTTCCTCAATCTTCATGTTTCTAGCTCCTGGTTCTATGGCACAAGACAACACCTACTAGGAGCCAGAACTGTAACTTGCAGACCACATTCATTCAGTTAATCTTACAAATAATAGCACCACTGTATACATGAGTAATTAGTAGGTTTATGAATACTATGTATGTGTCTGGTGTAGAGCCTACCACACTATAAACTTACATTTTATGTATGGAAATCAGGTGGCAAGAAAATTAAGCAAATGAAAACAAGCAGGTAACTGATATATATGAGGTAAGATTAAAAAGATAGAAACATATTGTCATCAAATCACAAAGTGACTTGAGTTGGCTTTTCACTACATGAGCAAGAAATTGCTCTGCTTGGCAACATACTTTGCACTATGACAGAAGCTGGAAGGTAATAATGATGAAATATGTAGATGTAAATGTACATGCAAAGGAAATATGAATTACATATGAAAAAAAAAAAAAAAAGCTGGAGAAGTCAAGAAATATGTACATATATAATAATATTGAAATAAAGATAGAGAAAAGAAATTTTCAGGGTGTAGGGAAAAAAAAAAATCCCATGAGGGCCAACATGAGCAAGGCTGCTTGGGAACCTCACATGTTGCTGCAGTCATCTTACTTCTTCTTGGAATAGAACTTGGTGTTAAGGAGATGCAGCAACAAATTTACATTCACCTTCACCTTGGAAAACATCTTCTTCACACTCATGCCCTCATACTGCAGCTGGAGCAGTTCCTGAAAGAAAGTTTAAACATATCAGCCTGGTTATCTTATAGCAACAAAATTTGTGACGCACTATGTACTTCATGAATTATTTTATCAAACCAACCATGAAATAACCCAACTAAAAAAGTAACCTGACATCTTAAGGACAAACCATTAGATTCTAACCCCAAATGAACCAACAAAGATGAACAATTGATTGCAAAATCTATTCCACAATTAGACTCAATAATACTCTCAATAAAGTTATGTAACCACTTGCACCTTCACCACTAATTCTTGCACCACCTGGCTGAAAGATCTATCAACTAATATTCTTTGTAACAGTAATAAACACTTTCCTCACCTGAATGTCAATCTCCACATTCTCCATTGTGACACCCATCAGTTTTGCCTGGATGTGGAATACTCCTGTAGTGGCCAACGGGGTAATCTCAAACAAAAGGTTCTTCTGCTGACTTTCAGGTAGGTCCTCCACCTCCAACAAAACACCTTTCTCCATGAGCCTGGCAGCTGTATACTTCAGGGCCTGCTTGTTACGGCTTTTGCTTCCATGCAGTTTCTGATGAACATTTCTAAGGAAAAAGCATTTATTGTTTTCAGCGGAGCTACTTTATAGTTAATCTTTACTACACTTTCCATGAAAATGAAAATAATAAAATATCCTCCAACTCTCTTCAGAAATAGTGATGTGTGATATAAATACTAAAGGGGCATGTAAGTAAATCAACCTAGTCAATCAAAATAAGGCAATGTATTGGACACTTGCTTGTTTCTTGCAGCAATGTTTGAAAGGCAGGTCTTGAGGTAGGTCTGGTAGGACTGCAGCTGATCATTGTAGAAAGTCTCTTTTTCTTCCAGTTGACTGGCTGTTATCAGTAGCCTCTGGAGTTCCTGTCAGGGTAACAGTTACACATCAAACATACTTTTTCAGATCAGGTCATCCACACAAGGCAGTGATTGATGAAGTAGAGACAAACACAATAGAAACAATTACAGCTTGAAAATTGGAGGCTACTCAACTGCTATTTAACATTTGCTGTTAATGCAACAGTTGATGCACACAGCATGGGCAAGCCTCCCTGTCATATTATAATTATCATGCAAATGGAGATAAATAAAACAATAAAGGAAATCAACAATACAAACAATGATGACTGTGAGAATGGCAGAAATGGTAATGGTAGTAATAAAGATATTCATGACAACAGAGGCCCTTGTGACAAGCAAAACACAAGTAGGCAGCCCACCATCTTCCTAGATATCCGGTGCTGGCGCTGGTTCACAATGTCTGCCGCAATAGTGTTCAGGAGGCTCTGGTAGTTGTCAGCACGTGAGGCTAGCCCTTGGTTCTCCAGGCGCCGCAGGTTGTGGCTCAGCCGAGTCTTCACCTCATGCAGACTCACTCTGCCAGTAGCACAAATGTATTCTTACAAATATTCCTGATATCCTTGGATAAGATTCTACAATGCATGAATATCTTCTTGCATGTTGACATTGAAAATGCCAACTGAATGTAACATATCTGTATTTTTTTTAAGATGAGGTTAGCAATGAGGTAATTTAAAAACAACACAAACGTACATAAAGATTGTATAAACAGTTAAAATTAAAAAGTTGATAAGAGTGGTATTATCTTTATGAGTGAGCACAAAAGTTTTTGTCCAATATGGAAAAGGTACATTCCCTAACTGACACCATTCATGTCCATAAATACTAATTTGCCAAGTTTATTGAACAATTAATCTTTCAAGAGAAGTAACAAAGAAAGTATGCACTAGACTATTAATGTTAATCAGTCAAGACTGCTTTTAAGTCACCTTATAATCAAAGTATTTATTGATAGTTTTACAAAAAATAACAATCTCTAAGATGGTGAATCTGTAATCTGAGTGGCAAGAACAGGCTAATATCACAGTAGAGAAATTATTATGTGGTTCCTTTGTTGCTCATGTTTTTGCCATGGCTTCTGAAGACACAAATATGACTTACCTAGTTTCAGCGAGGAAAGACGGAGAGCGATTGAGTGTTGTGTGATTGAGCTTAGCTTGGCGTTCCTGCTGTGCCCTTGTCAGCACAATGGCCCGGTACTTCTCCTCGTCTGGGCCACGCGTTGGACGAGCCACCAGCTCTCCGATGACATTTCCTTCCACACAGCGTATGACATCCACTAGCAGCTGTTTGGTCCTGGCAACACAACACAGAAGGAATATAAACTATATGAAAAGGGTTGCCTGAAATATCAACAAAACACCTCTCCCCTAATAATACCTTCTTCCATCTCTCCTTTTTACTTTCGTCTTAATTCCATTCTCACATTATTGATGAGATTATTTGCAGCTTCTGATCTTCACTCTGAGATCTTAGCTGTTTTAGTATGGTTTTCGTATGTCATTTATCTGCAATCAAGTACCAGCAGAGGATGAACAACTGAATAGACTCTATGGTAATTACCACAATATTCATCTGACTTGTAGTTCACTGACTATGGTGGTCAATATGTTAATTACTGCACTACAGAGCCAATAAAGCAGATGTGGGAAAACAGAAACATCAAGTAAAATATACATTAACAAATGGCAAGATTCTGTAACAGCATGTGGACAAATGAAAAAAAAAAAAATAAATAAAAATAAACAAAAGTACTTGCAGACCCAAGATGAAGAATTATAAATGTGCAACCTAGCTATCAGGCAACACAAGGATGCAATGGAACCAATATTTACCCAACTAAATTGTGAGCAATTTGAACAACAAATAGTACCTGTTGAAGAGCTTGTTGCCATCCTTGGGATCCTTGTCCTTGGCAGTCTGGCTCATGTCAAACTTACTGGTGAGGGCCAGACACACCTCCATCCTCCCCTGTGTTCCTGTACCAGACTCTGCAAGTTTGAAAAAGCTCCACTTTGATACAAATATTATCACAAGGCACTGCACAGCTATACTTAGAGCTTAGCATCAGGCATGAACATTAAGGATTCTCACTGACCACACAGATAATTGGTCCTCTCCAACTGAAGTGTTAAGAGGACAATCATAGAATATTCCTACTAGCAACAAACATTTTCAATAAGTTGTTTTCTTTTTAATGAAGATCATTAGAAAAAAAATCATAAGCATCACAATAATGACTCATACATAAGCATCAATGATCACAATCTTCATTAAAAATACGTACTAATGAAAACTAAATTCAGACATATTATTAAAGGTAGTGGTATGAAAGGAAAAGGAAAACAGCTACACATAATTATATTAATTTTGAAAAGTCCACATCTTTGTACATGTGCACTGAGCAATAAAGTGCCTCAAGACTCACCAATGGCCTCCCCTATCAGTGTCTGTACAGACGGCCGCTCCCCTAGCTCAGCCAGCACCTGGTGGAGGGGGTCCCCATTGTCTGGTGCTAGAATTTCTTTGTAGTCCAGCAGCAACTGGTGTGTCTCACAAATTTCCTGAAAAAAAAAAAAAAAAAAAAAAAAAAAACAAGCATGACTCAATTAGTTTTTAAGGTATGAATTTTGCTAAAAAAACATGGACTGTCATAACAACTGATGCTGTGAGAGCATCAAAAACATATTTTGACGATACAAAGAGAACTCATTATCATAAATATCAGCTATGGATGAAAATATAGACTGAACATATTCTAAGCCATTCACCTGCACAGTGATGTAGATGGTAGGCTTGACAATAAGTGTTGCCTCAGAGTACTGGGTAACATTGTATACCACCTCAGGCTCCTCCACTTCACAACACCGTCGGAAGAAATCTTTGAACTTCTCGTGGCACTCCACAATGAAGGGGTTGAGGCACTTGAGGTGGGATGCCTCGTCTCCAAAGCCTGTAGAGGAGGTATGAATTATTATCTTTCAAATGTGTTGCCAGATATGTTTTTCCTTTCATGTAAATAGGTCACTCGTCAAGAGAGAAAAACATGTAATAAATGTCAAATCATATCATTATTATTATCATTATTATTTATTTATTTTTCATGTAAATATGTCCCTGGTCAAGGAAGAAAAAAAGCTTGTTATAAATGTCAAGCCATATTATATAGTCCATGGTTCCAGTATAGCCACTCACCCTTCTTTGAAGCAGCAAATTGCAGAGTTTTGGCAATGCTAGCAAGGTTACGCCTCTGATTGTTGTTCAGCTTTTCATCGGGAGAGACTGTCACAATGTCAAAGGCATCTGGCGCCACAATGGCTGAGTTGATGTAGCGGTAGTACACCAAGTTCCCCACCACCTGAGATGTGACAGAAGTGAAGGATTACACAAACTAGTTTGAACAGAATCTTTTATAAAAAATCATTATTCTACATCTAACAAACAACAACATATAAGTGAGCCAGAGAAACCACTACATACTCATACATAAATAATTCATATTTTTCATAACTTTCATTACTATAAATATACACAGCAACAGTATCACAACCACTGAAGTTTTGCTGAAGGTGTGAGGTTGCACTACCATCAAAGCATTAGCCTCTTCAATATGAGACATTTTTTACCTTGATTTTTGGGTATGATGAGACAATTTTATTTGCATTAGGAAGAGTCTATAGAGCTCAAAAGAATAATGACCAGAGTCTTTACTATTTTAATCCCAACATATGTTTCTGAAGGTGCATAAAATCACCAAATAGTAACTAGAACCCATCTTGCTACTGAAGAAATTAATGGCATCAATGCTCTGATGGGTATTTGGGCAAAAACACTGGTAACACAACACAATTAAGATACCCTGATGAGGCTTGCACAGTCAGTACATCTAAAAGAGAAGTGATCAATAATGCAAACTGAAAAACTATTATCCCAAACACAGGATACCAACACAGGACAAAAATTAGTCATTAGTAACCTCTAAAGGGAAGCAAGAAAGGGATTGTTTGTAACAGATGAATAAAGAATAGAACCCTTATATAAATTAAATAGATGAATCACTGCCTGTTGGGGAAACAATGTTTTGAGTCTGAGTGTGAAAAGATAAACCAGCAAGATAAAACAAATTCATACATATACTAAGGCTGGCTGTCTCCTGTGGAGTAGGAAAAAGGTATGGAAAAAAAGAATAAAATAAAAATAATACAAAATAAATAAAAATAAATAAATAATAATAATAAAACAAATAAAATAAAATAAAAGTAACAAAACTAAATAAAATGAAAAGTTAAATAAATAAAATACAATAAAAAGATAAATACAAAATTCAATTCAAAATGTCATGCACAAATTCAACACACAAAGGCTTACCTTGAGTATCTCCTTCTCGGGGATGTGTGGAAACCTCCTCTGCAGGGCACATCGCATCACCCGTGCCATGTAAAGCATGGCATAAGGGATCAGGTCCCTGCTGGATGTGATCTGGTCACAGAAGGCCTGTGTGACTTCCTTTAGAGTGGTGATTGCCAGGACCAGCCTCTTTTGCACCTCAGGATATTGCAAAGCCTGCTCTTGACTGACAGAGTAAGGCAGGCCACTGTAGAGAAGCAGGACATTAGAGGGTTTTTCTTCAAGGTTTCTAAGGAGTCTTAAATTGTATCAGCTAATGTTCATCCTTACATAACCAATCACCACTCCTCCCCTTCGGTCTATCTCTATATCTTACCTGGTCTGTCCTGAGTTCATTTCAAGCTGATTGACCCAAGTCTTGTAAATTTCAACTGGATTTGTGTTGATTTGCATGTTGTTGTTAGTGAGAACCTGCAATCAAGGAAAAATAAGTCTACATTAATATTAGTGAATACCAAACTATGAACCTGAGCAAAATCTTTTAACTGATAGTACTATAACATATAAATTTGAAGCTATACAAAATAATATTCTCTATCACTTAATCATATATATATATATATATATATATATATATATATATATATATATATATATATATATATAGAGAGAGAGAGAGAGAGAGAGAGAGAGAGAGAGAGAGAGAGAGAGAGAGAGAGAGAGAGAGAGAGAGAGAGAGAGAGAGAGAGAGAGAGAGAGAGAGAGAGAGAGAGAGAGAGAGAGAGAGAGAGAGTGTGTTCAAGTCACACGTCACAGCCAAATCCCATTACTTCTTACCGTCTCTGTGAATCAAAACTTGTTAAGTATATCAGATACCATCTGGTACTATTAAAGGAAAAACAGTATTGAAATGAACTGCACTGGAGGCTATACAGAGGCCTTGATTGACAACTCACCTTGCGTATGAGAGGTCCAAGCATATCTCTAAGGGAGACCTGTCCTGCACCTCTCCGATTGAAGGACACGATCATCTTCACCACCAAGGGATTACCTGATACGATGTCACTCAGACGTAGCACCTTGCATCTGCATCACACATACGACAGTAAGTTCTCTTGTTATATCATGCATAATTAACACCAAAATCAAAAGAATAAGATGTATTTCTATTCAATTTCTAGTATGGCTGTAAGCGTGTGAATATATAAAAAAAAAAAAATAATAAAATAAAATAAAAAAATAAATAAATAATGATAAAATTCTACAAAACACATGACCCATATTTCTACTGAATTTCCAGGATGGCTGTAAGTGTGTGACGACGTTAAACAAATAATGATAAAACTCTGCAAAACCTATGACTTAAACTCTTTCAAAAGAGGAGTGTCAAGACACCTCTTACGTTAACTGGACCCTCCTTTTAGATTTTTTTGTTTTTTCTCTTTATACTATTCCTCTTAACAGGGCCTGGCAACCAGCGGGAATTTTTTTTTCCAACTTTGTTTTCCCTTGGCCAGTGCCCTTGTAATGTAAAAAAAAAAAAAAAAAAAATAACCCCTAACCTGATCTCTTCTTCCAGTGCAGTCTTGAGTAACTTCAGAAGGAGAAAGTTGTCCCGGTCATTTGCACCATAATTGTAAAGAGTAAAAATGACGTTCTCAATGAACTTGGTGGTTTTGCCTGGTGGTATGGCAAAAATTAGTGTAGCCAAGTAGTGGGGCTGTGTCTGCAGCAGGTAGAAAAGGTGCTGGTAGCCGAGCAGTTTTTCCCTGGACTCCTTGTTCAAAGCCTATAGAGAAGAATAAAGAGGGGAAAAAAACTAATTATATGAAATATTTTCAACATTTTAGTGATCAAGAAAAAACAGCTTGTTGAATATGCAAGACAAGACAGTAAAATTCTAGTTGAAAATGATAGTCCAACAGATTGAATTGCTAAAATAAATGGCAGTAATTTTAATAAGAAAATGACACTTAGATTAGATTTACAATATATATATATATATATATATATATATATATATATATATATATATATATATATATATATATATATATATATATACAGTGGTACTTCGAGATATGATTGCCCTAACATACAATTTTTTTTATAAGACGAAAATTTTTATATAATTTACGCCTTGAAATATGACGATATTTTTAAGATACGAATAGACATCGGTAGATGGCGCAGCAATCGCTCGGCTATCCGCGTCCACCCGAACATTCAGCCCGCATTGTGTATCGTTGTTCATCCTTTGTGCATGTATGTGTCTGTGGTCCTCGGCAGTGTGTATTTTTTCTTAAGTTTTGTCAACTCAAGATCATGGGTCCCAAAAGTAAAAGTTTGGCAAGAAACACACAAAATATCCTGTATTCACATACTGATTACACTTAGAAATTCTATAAACGAGTGAGTACAAATGGTTTTCTGCCCACAAGCAACTCTTCCTCTTTGCAATGCAAAAAATCAGAAGTCTCTAGATGTCATGGTTACCAAAATATCACAAGTTGAATGAGGTGGTATCATCGGATGATGGACTACTTAACAGAAAGGGAAATGAGGACAATGATAAAAGATACCCCATCAAGTTGGAGCACTCTTACTAATGGCGTACCACAGGGTTCAGTGCTGGCACCACTTACTGTACTTGATGGCTTAGAAGCACCCACTTTTGGCAGATATTGAAAAAAGATAAATGAGCAGATTTAAGCTGTGAATATGAAGTGAAGGACTTCACCTGACATTTGAAGACTCACATGCGTTTAGATCATTATTAGATCCCAATATTTTGCATTTAAAAACTTTGATCTTTGTTATCAGGCTACACACCAATTCTGCTGTGACTTGTGAGATGTAAACATATACCTGGCATATGGCATTGGCAGTGACTGTGAGAGAGTGACAGTCTACAGGGTTAAGGCGTT
This sequence comes from Portunus trituberculatus, assembly GCF_017591435.1. Classification (NCBI taxonomy): domain Eukaryota; kingdom Metazoa; phylum Arthropoda; class Malacostraca; order Decapoda; family Portunidae; genus Portunus; species Portunus trituberculatus. The sequence continues at coordinate 24,319,312 of NC_059292.1, read as the reverse complement.
TTCAGTAGCGTCACCGCAAGGCCAAACATGTTTGACTTCACGCTGAACAGGACAGTGCTGAGGACACCGTCAGTGGTGCCAGACGACCGTGTCACTGTGATCTCAATCCCTGGGAGAAGTTATCGTACACATCAGTCGCCTGAGCTAGCGCTGTGGTCAAGATGTAAACACAGCAGCATAGTGGAAGAGTTTGGAGATTCATTCCTTGATGGGGAGTATTATAGGTCACCAGTGTTTCATCATTTGTATATGCCGAGGGCCGAGCAGCGCAATACTCATAAAAAACAACAGGTCTTCAGTCCTGGAAGTGGTTTGATCTACGCGGGCTTGTTTTGAAGGTGTTCCATTGTAGATGTATGGCTGCGGTTTTCTGATGCCTATATAGTTGAATTACGTCAATAATTAGCAGATAATCTATTTTTACCATCATTCATTACTTTATGATATAAGGATTTGCAAAAATATTATAATTTTTTCACCTAATAATAGAAAAGTAACTCCATTATTGTATCGAAGTCACGACTAGAAGTATGGAATCGGACAACACCCACAACAGGGACGGATAGATGCGACATGTCACCAGCTACCACCAGCTCCTTAATTTATTTCATGCCGTATTTTTTATATCGGTTCTCTCCAGTATGCCGCACAATATGTAAATGTAAATCTACATCTACAGTACCCACTTCTATGGCCTAACATACGTCTAACTATTCAGTTTTATTCGAAATGTAACTCCTTCTTGATCTCATTCCATGAGGTTGATGGGGTTGCTCCACGCTGATTGGCTAAAAAGCGTTTGCCAAACGAGAGCAAACGCTTTGGAAAAGCGTTTGCTCGCGTTTGCGAAAACTTGCCTCCGTTTGCCCTCAGCCGCGCCGCTACTGAAAACGCCTTTAATGATCATGACTTTTATTATTATTATTATTACTTTTTTTTTACATGTATACAAGGTAAGAATGTTAAAAGATAGGTGCATTTTTAATTGTATGAAAGTATGTCTTACCTCAAGGAGTAATGGCATCACACTAAAGAACACAGTGAAGCTTGCCTGTCAAGATCAAGATCACCGACACCAACAGCATTTGCTATGGTCCATACAATGTGTGGTGCATGGTCATTTGCCAAATTCTTCCTGACTGGGGTCATTCTATCAGTAAGTATGACCTATTATATATTGGTGCCTTGAAAGAAAGAGCTGTTTTGTTTACATCTGATTTTTGAGCCTCTGTTGCCACCAACCACTCCAGTGCCTCAATACTGAACATTGGCCTCATAGGACACAGGGTCATTTCAAGAAACTTTTTTTTTTGGAGAAAAGGTGTCTTATGAGCCATCAAATACCATATCTTCCAAGTATATATCAACAATATATAAGAGGGCTTGAGGAGCTACATGAATTTGTTTGCAGACAATGTGAAACTCTTGAGAGTAATAAGGAGTAACAAGGATTGTATGGAATTGCAGAGATATTGACAAGATCTGGAAATGTAGCCTAAAATGGATATTAGAAATTTAATACCGGGAAATACCATGTAATTGAAATGGGCAAAAATAATAGAAGACCTACATGGGAATATGATCTACATGTGAATACCAAATGGGAGATAAAATGAAAAGCAAAAAGAAAGATCTGGGAGTAATTATACAAGACACTCTGACTCCAGAAAGACACATAAATGGGTTATTTGCTTCAACATACAAGACACTAACAAATACACGGATGGCATTCAATTACATGGATAAGAGTATGATGAAAAGATAATAACCCTGTAATATACAACTAGATAAATACAACTACGTAAATACACACACACCTTTAGTCCTTTCTGGGACCTGACTGAGCCATATTTCAATGTGTCTTTGGAATTTTTCTTGTTTTTCTTTGGCTTGGCATCTGGAACATTTGGGTTCATGTTCTCCTTGTCAGCTGGCAAAACATCCTGAAACACAATGGCACAGTGGTCATTAATCCCTTCCCGCTGGAGGATCTATACGTAGACGTTTTGAAAGTTCATCTTTTTGTCTGATTGTCTATATAGACGTTTATTCTGATTTTACTGCACTAAGTTGTAGCATGGTTTATATATAAATGATTCCTTACAAGCAACGAAATTCATAAAATAAATCATTACTTTGCATCTCAAATACCCAGACACTTACTAACATTGCCTTTCAAGGTTGGTTATTGCTTGTGCTTTATTGGTGGTGTTTGTGCTCTGCGTATAAGCAAATATTGGGAATTTTTGTACTTTTAAAAATTTCTTTTATCATCAGTATCGTGAAAAGGAGAAAGAATTGTCCCACATGCTGGCAGCATTACCTAAAAATGTACAGGTACTAAACAAACACATGAAAATATGAAGTAAAGGGGAAGTAAATTATATCCAGATTACACGTCCTGGATGTGAATATCTTAAAATATTCATATAAATATACTGACATACATTATCACCCATCAAACATAAACAACATTTGTATATAATTAAATTGTCCATTCTGTTTTGTGCAGTCTATATATAGATTCCCATTCCCATCCACATCCATCCCCCCGACACACACGAGAGAGAGAGAGAGAGAGAGAGAGAGAGAGAGAGAGAGAGAGAGAGAGAGAGAGAGAGAGAGAGAGAGAGAGAGAGAGAGAGAGAGAGAGAGAGAGAGAGAAAGTTGAGACCATCATAAACCATAAGGAATCCCTCATAACTTTGTCCCTACAGCCAAAACATGTTCATACTGCATCCATTTATGGGTCAATTCATACAAGGTCAAAACATCAGCTATGTAACTGACTGGAAACCTGTGAGTCACCTGCAAAGTGATGCGATTGTGTACTAGCAGACCAATCTTGACATCCAGCTCATCCACATTCTTTTCCAGCTGGTGGGTGTGACGGATTGTCTTCACCATGTCACTCTTGATTCGCTGGAAAACAAAAACATGAATGTAATCAACAGTTGAGGCCACTGCCTGGAGAAGGTTCCCTACAAGATACATCAGTGTTCACAAGGCTACTTCATTAGAATGGGTATGCAGGTTACTGAGCACTGGTCTGGTGAACATTGACCGGATCTATCAACACCACTAAGCCTGAGTTTGCACGGAAATATCCAATCAAGTTAAGAAAGAGACAACTGGTCTCATGCCCAGCGAATAGTGGGAATTAAAATTCTATTATCAAACAACAATACCTGCAACCGGAACTCTTCATCCAAATCACCCGCAGAAACATCAAGGAGGTGGATGAACTTGCGGATGACTGGCATAGGTGGATTCTCCTGGTGGGTGATGGAGCGGAGGTCCAGCCTGGCCTTGTGAGCTCTCCAGGCACGCTGGATGATGATCACTTGGTTCACCTGGTGACACCACAGAAACATGACATCAGTGATGGTATGAAAGCATTTGCCCTAAAATTCTCTACAGCAGACCAACAATCCCATATGGGAGGCCCTGGCAAGATATCACACTCTCTCACCTGCGTCACTCACTCTTATTATTGCCAGTCCCTACTGGAAAGATAGTCAGTGGCAGGGGCCAAGAATACTACCCTTGCATGTTGTCATGTGATAAAAAGGAATGTAACAAGGGGGCTGGAGTTGGGGTAAATTAGAGGTAGAGACTTTTGCCATCATTCCAATAAAGGAATAATAAATAAAGGAATAATAATATACAAGATTAGCTATAACATTTAAAAAATGTGGTTTAATTGTATTTATGATATTGAAATCAAACATGTAAAATATTTCAATGATGTATGCACAAGATAACAATGACAATGGAGAAAAAAGAAATAAATTAAGTAAATATACAAATAAACAAGGAAATAACTATATACACAGATAGACATAACAACATATTGGTGTTTCAATGAAAAGGAATATTATAATGGTTAAACAGACTTTAGGAGTATTGGAGTATATATATATATATATATATATATATATATATATATATATATATATATATATATATATATATATATATATATATATATATATATAAAAATGATCACACAACTTTAAGAGTGCATGAACAGGTAGGTAGGGGGGAAGTATTCAGAAAAGATTCTGGTATTAAAGATAGACAGACAAGATGATGGAACAGAATATACTTTTATAACTATTAGCAATAAAAACATATGATAATAAACACTGGTTCAATATCATAGAGATTGTGCTCATACTTCATATTACTTTATTTATTAATCATCACACTTCACATGAGGGATGTTAATAGGCTCAGTTAAAGAGTGTGTGTGTGTGTGTGTGTGTGTGTGTGTGTGTGTGTGTGTGTGTGTGTGTGTGTGTGTGTGTGTGTGTGTGTGTGTGTGTGTGTGTGTGTGTGTGTGTGTGTGAGTGTGTGTGTGTGCGCGTCTGCTTGCCTGAGTACTTGTGTGTGCGAGTGTGAGTGCCTGTGTGTTAAAATAACATATAACTGTACTTTTACAGTAGCATTAATACCCCAATGACTGCACAGTATCACCTCAGTCTTCAGCACCCTGATGTTGACGTGGGCACCAAAGCAGGGCAGTACACTCACATGTTTGAAGAAGTGTGTGTGAAGGCGTCTCAATCTCCTGTGGTGGAGCCAAGTCCTCACTGCCCTTTGCAGCTTTATCACATAGGGCTCGCTCAGCCTCAGAGCCTGGCAGTAGTGTGTGTATGTGCGTCGGGCCTGGACCATCTTCCACCATGCCTGAAGTTAAGGAAGCCATTAGCATAGCCATGCATGTTATGTTTTGTGTGTTTCTTTATTTAACTGCAAAAATAATTTTTATAAACTAATAATGGATTTTTGGACTCAAAACCAAAAACCAATATAATCAACATAATACAGAGATAAACTACAGCTTCATCAATGTATAAGTGACACAGTTTACCAATCAAGGAAAACTGAGACAAGCAAATGTATGAAGAAGTGAGACAGTCTAGTTCTTCTATACCTGGATGGTAACTGCAGCCTTCTGCCTCCTGTACAGCCTGCGTCTGATGAGCCAACCCCGCGCCCTTGCCTGTAGCCTCACCACCAAGTGGTCCACCTGGCCGAACACACCACCAGGTGACATTGTTTATAATAGCATTAAAATGAACAATAACTTCCAATTATAGTAAAGTAATTTACACCATAAATATAACAGTAGTTTCTGCTTCATATTCCTGTCTTTAATAATTCACATAAATTATATATATGATAATGATAAATACATAAATAAATAATAATTCAATGTATATGATATGAACAATAACATGAATGTTGAGTACTAAAAACTCCATTAACCCCCTCAACATGCTGACACATTTTGTGTCATTGAAGGGTTCATGATCTATCTGATGACATGCAGAGTACATTGTGGCTACTTTTGCTAAGACGGTGTGTGTTTTTTCCTGGATATTGTATGAGGTCTTTCAGAATGTAGATAGTATATGATAAAATGGATTACTTGACTTTCATTATCATTACAAAGGTGTATGATTGGCTTATACCAGGACAAGTACCAATGTATCCTACTGGAAATAATTCTATTCTATTGATTTATTTTTTTAGAGTATCAATAGATTAGCTGACCATAAAAAATAATGTTTTCTCTAACTGTGGCCAAGAGAAGGCAAACTATAATTTTTCTGTGAAATTTGTCTGAGTTTATTTCTTAATGTATGTACCTATTATGAAAAATTACTTACCATCATTATTTTTAGAGAGAGAGAGAGAGAGAGAGAGAGAGAGAGAGAGAGAGAGAGAGAGAGAGAGAGAGAGAGAGAGAGAGAGAGAGAGTGTGTTTCACTGTTTGATCTGCTGCAGTCTCTGACGAGACAGCCAGATGTTACCCTATGGAACGAGCTCAGAGCTCATTATTTCCGATCTTCAGATAGGCCTGAGACCAGGCACACACCACACACTGGAACAAGGTCACAACTCCTTGATTTACATCCCATACCTACTCACTGCTAGGTGAACAGGGGCTACACGTGAAAGGACACACACCAAAATATCTCCACCTGGCCGGGGAATCGAACCCTGGTCCTCTGGCTTGTGAAGCCAGCACTCTAACCACTGTGCTACTGGGCACGTGTGTGTGTGTGTGTGTGTGTGTGTGTGTGTGTGTGTGTGTGTGTGTGTGTGTGTGTGTATTTACCTAGTTGTAGTTTTACAGGGCCTGGGCTTTATGCTCGTATGGCCCCGTCTCCATATCTACACTTATCCAATCTTACTTTAAAAGTATGCACACTCGTTGCAGACACTACTTCTTCATTTAAACTGTTCCACATCTCAATACATCTTTGCGAGAAACTATATTTTTAACATCTCTCAGACATCTTCCTTTTCTCAGCTTTTTACTATGCGATCTTGTGCTTGAATGTCATATTCTTCTCTCAGGATCAGTTTCTCATTATCCACTTGGTCCATTCCGTTGATCAATTTATAAACTTGTATCAGGTCTCTCTCTCTCCTTCTTTGTTCCAGGGTTGGTAGATCCATAGCCTTTAGTCTCTCCTCATATGTCATCCCTTCAAATTCTGGAACCATTCTTGTAGCCATTTTTGTAGTCTCTCCAATTTCTTATGTGTTTCTTTTTATGAGGGGTCCACACTACTCCTGCATATTCCAATCTGGGTCTTATTATAGTACTTATCAATTTCTTCATCATTTCTTTGTCCATGTAGTGAAATGCTACTCCAATATTCCTTAGCAAATTATATGTTTCTCTAAAAATTCTATCAATATGGCTTACTGGTTGATTGTTTTCTTCCATCGTCACTCCTAAGTCCTTTTCCTTTTTAACTTTCTCCAGTTCTACTCCATCTCCCATCTTATAGATTCCCACAGGTCGTCTTTCACTCTTTCCCATTTCCATGACATGGCTTTTGTTCACATTGAATTCCATTTCCCACTTTTACTCCATTCCCAGATCTTATTTAGGTCTTCTTGCAGTATTTCACAATCCTCCTTTTGCTTTATAACTCTGCACAGTTTCGTATCATCTGCAAACAGATTTATGTAGCTGTTCACTCCTTCTGGCATGTCGTTAATATAAATGAGGAAAAGTATTGGTGCCAATACTGACCCTGTGGCACTCCGCTTTCTACTGCTCTCCACTTGGACTTCATATCTTTAACTACCATCCTTATTTCTCTCCCCCTCAAATAATTTTCTATCCATCTCAATCTGCTTCCTTTTAAGCCACCCTTCTCCTCTAACTTCCATAGTAATCTTGCATGTGGCACTTTGTCAAACGCCTTTTTTAAATCCAAATAAATACAGTCAACCCATCCCTCTCTCTTGTACTCTATCAACTATTCTAGAATAGAAACTCAATAAATTAGTTACACACGACCGTCTTTTTCTAAAACCAAATTGGCTATTTGATAATAATTTGTTGTCTTCAAGGAACTCGATCCATTGTTTCTTTATTATTCTTTCACACATCTTGCATATTACACTAGTTAGTGATACTGGTCTGTAATTTAAAGGTTCTCCCTTCCGCTCTTATATATGGGAACCACCTCAGCTCTTTTCCATTCTACTGGCACTGTTCCATTTTCTATTGAGCATTTTATGATGTTGTATATAGGACTTGCTAGTTCTTCCCTACATTCTTTCAGTTTTCTGCCTGAGACTTCATCTGGTCCCATTGCCTTCTCTTCATCCAGTTCCTTCATTAACTCTTTTATTTCAAGCTTGGTTACTTTAATCTCTTTCATATAGATTGTCTCTCTATTACCCTGTGGCCTTTCAAATTTGGATTCCTTAGTAAAGACCTCCTGGAATTTATTATTTAATAGTTCTGCCATACTTTTGGGGTCTTCCACCATCGTTCTCCTTTTAACCTTTCTATTGTTTCTTTTTGCCTAATTTTTCCATTTATGAATCTATAGAACAATTTTGGTTGCTCCTTACATTTTTCAACAATGTCCTTTTCAAAGTTCTTTTCCTCTTCCTTCCTCACCTTAACATATTCATTTCTCGCTGCCTTGAAGTTTTCCTTATTTACTGGATTTCTATTTCTCCTCCTCCACCTTTTCCATGCTCCATCTCTTTTCTCCTTTGCCCTAGCACATCTTGCATTAAACCAATCTTTCTTTCCTTCTTCTTTAGGTCTATATTTCGGGACATATTCCGACTCCTGTTTTGTATATTTCCATTTTCCATCTCCTCCCAGTTTACGTTTTTAAAATAGTTCTCGAGATTCTCAATATCAGCCTTTCTGTAATTTAATCGGTCTCTTTTGTATGAATCGTCTCTATCTTCCTTTCCCTCTTCTATATCCATTTCTAATATTACATGGTCACTCTTTCCCAATGGGCACTTATATCTTATATCATCATTCATTTGTATACCCCTTGTAAAAACTAGGTCCAATCTCGCCGGCTCGTCGTTTCCTCTGAATCTTGTGCATTCCTTTACTCTCTGGTCCATCATATTGTCTATCATTAGGTTCAAGAATCTTTCTCCCAGGCTTCTTCCCCATACCACTTTCATAATTTTCCCAGTCCACTTCTTTACAGTTGAAATCTCCTACTAATATCACTTTTCTCCTTTCTTTAACAATTCTCATTAGACTCCTTATTGTGTCATCTATCATGTCTTTATATTCTTGATTGGTCCATGAATTTGTTTTTGGTGGCACATATGTTACAATGATTGTTAACTCTTTTTTATTAATATGCATCTTAACATACAATACTTCTGCTTTTCCTTCCCCACATTCCACTTGGTTTATCACTATCTCCTTCCTTAACATATCATGACTCCTCCTCCTCCTTTATCCCCTCTGTCTCTCCTCTATACATTATACCTATTATCCAAATCTATTTTGATTGCCTCATTTAGTTTTGTTTCAGCCAGGCATACAATATCTGGATTTTCTTTCTTTATGTAATCTCTTAATTCTAATTTACTTGATAAAATCCCGTCTATGTTCGTATACATCATTTTTAGTCTTTTGCCTTTATCATTTTTAGTTAAACTTGTTCCACTTTTTTCTCTTCCTTCTCATTTATATACCATTTCCTTATCCTGTCTCCTAGAATTCTCCAAAAAATGCCTTTTTTTCCTCTTCTGACCTTTCATTATTTTTTTCCCTTACTGCTGCTGCCAGTTCATTGTATCTCTTCCTTTCTTCCTCATTTCTATTTTTCTTTATATAGATATCCTTGCAGCCTTCTGTTTCTCTAAGTTTTGTTGTTCTATATAATATTTCTTCTGTTGCTGCTTGTGATTTTAGTAGTATTTTAATTGGTCTCGTTTTTCCTTCTTGATATGGTCCCATTCTGTTTATTTCTTCTACTTCCTCTTCCAAGTTCTGCCTATCTTCGTCATTTAGATTCTTCAGTAGGTCTTTGACTGATTTCATTTCTTCTTTTCTCTTTTGGTCTATATTTTATATTTTTCTCTTTTATTCCAAATACGACTACACTCTTCTTTTTTTCTGCAATTTCTCTAACTAGATTTTCTTTTGTCTTGGACTCCTATCATTTTGTTTGCCATATTTTCTTTTTTCTTTTAGTTGTTCTTGAATCACCTCCTGAAAATCAGCCTTATCTTTCTTATCTTGGACTCTCCATGTGTGTGTGTGTGTGTGTGTGTGTGTGTGTGTGTGTGTGTGTGTGTGTCAAGTATCCACCCCCCCCACCTCCAGCCTGGATATGGCATCGGGAGCGGTTTTCAATTGCCTGGAGTGAAGAGGTTATGCATAGTTTGTTGTTTCAAGAGGTAATGCCACTCACCTGTCTGCTGTGAGCCTCCTGGTGTGCTGCCTTAGACACCACCTCCTCCAAGTCACCCAGTGTAATATAGCAGCTTTTATTGGGACTTGCAACTTCCTTTGGCTTCTCCCACTGGTAGTCACCATGATGCAGATCAAGATACACCTGCATGGAAGTAGCAATGGTTCGGGCTCATTAAGAAATGTTGTATTGCATGCCACACTTTTCTATAAGGCAGGTATGGAAGAAACAGATTATATATATATATATATATATATATATATATATATATATATATATATATATATATATATATATATATATATATATTATATAACAATGAGAAAATGCTGAAAACCATTTATTTGTTAATATGAAAATATTTTTTTTCAGTACTTGCCATTTCTTGTGAAAGCAAGATAGCATGCAAGAAAAATGTATATGAGTAAATCTCTTGAAATTGCCAAGTGACTTACAGATAACTCCTTGCTTAAGTTTTACGAGAAGGTAAATAGGAAATAAGTATCTGTATTTCTGATTAATTATCAAGTAAACTGCTCTCTTTTTCTAGTTTGAGTAAGGTATTATATCACTCAAGCCATTTAATGTCTCTATGGATTATTCTCTGAAAACTAGAAATAGTGGTGAATGCAATTAAAACTTATGTATTTCTATTCCTGTAATTTCTCCGTGAAACATGTTTATTTCAAGTGCCAACATAGTGCACAAATAACTAGCATTTCGTTTTCCAATAAATGTGTTCCTGAAACAGGCTTACAACAGTGTCATGAAATTAGCAACGATAGAAAGAAGTTTCTAAATTCAACATTCAAAATACATTCATATATCAGTGTGTGTATGAGCATGCCTGCACACGCACACATCCATAAATATGGGGAAATCTCATGTGGTGATGAAGAGTAAATTATAAAATAAACGAACCTTGGAACCATCATTAATGGTATGAGGCACCCAAGGGCACTTGTTTTTATTGGCAGATTTCTTCTGAAACACTTGCTTCAGAGTATCTAGAATGCTAGGGATGGTGCTGCTCTTGATGTGGAGGTAAGACAAATCCTGAGCCCTGCAAGTAATTAGGTAAGTAAGCCACAAATACACATAACCTTCAGGGCAATAAAAAGTATATTTCTGTGAGAACAGACATGAGCTTGGATATAAGATAGAAAAGATGAGAATTAATAGGTTGTGTATTAAATATCTTGCATTGGGATATAAAAAAAGCCAGTAGATATAATGCGTAATAACTTACAAACAAGTGAGGCTTGGCAAGCTGCCATTATGGAACAAAAGTCGACTCATGCAATGCAATGTGCCTTTCACAATTATGATAATGATTATATATATATGATTATGCCACTTTTGTATAAAATCAAAGTAATCAAGGCCTGGAAGTTGAGTATAATTGGCAAGACATGACCCAAAATTAATGATGTATGCAACATATGATGTAAAAAACTTGTTGCCCACCTGAGGATAGACACAACAACCTGGTCATTGGCAGAAGCAAGAGACCCATTAAGAGCAGCTAGTAGTCCAGCTGCCCGTCCAGCCTCCTCTGCATGCCTTTCAACTGCCTCCACCACCTCCACAATGTCCTCCAGCCACAGCTCTGCAGCACTGCTCCCCATCATCTCCCTCTTAGCACTCCTCAACAACTGTGTGGCAAAAAATCGTGCCAGAAAATTAAGAAGACATTCCTCAATCTAAGGCACACCATGGATTACATCCTACAGAGTTTTGGATCACTGAGAACCAGACAAATAATAATGTTTCATTTTTCGTAAGTATTCAAACAAATACTTCTAGAGAGAGAGAGAGAGAGAGAGAGAGAGAGAGAGAGAGAGAGAGAGAGAGAGAGAGAGAGAGAGAGAGAGAGAGAGAGAGAGAGAGAGAGAGAGAGAGAAATACTGCTCTGTGACTGCAGCAGTACACACATGAAGCATTTTTCATTGTGTAATGGGAAAAATGAAAAGTAGTGTATGGCAACCTCTACTGAGACAGGCATACATGAGTGAGAGGAGCACAAATTTCACATAGAAAGTAAGGATAACATAGCCTGAACTTCTCCCTTGCACCTCAGTCAAACTTGATGATCCTATTGTCTATCCTAAGCTGGCTGGTCACTATCCAGTAAGAGAGAGCACAGCACCACTGCTTCCCTACCTTCAACAGCTGAAAGTGGTGAAGGGCATCTTTAGGAGCCACAGAACCAAGCTGGAGGGATGAATGTTGGAGGGCAATAAGGGTGTCCTCTGATCCACCACTGCTCACTGCTGTGTTGACTGCTGCTATAGCCTTCACCTCTGACATTTGACAATGAAATGATGAGAATTGTCAGTGTATAGAACAAGAGCATTCAGTAAAGACAAAATGAGAATTAACATGCAAAAATAAATAAATAAACTCTACACAGGAAGATCTTATACAAGTGTCTGAAGGAAAGAAGAAAAAACACAATTACTTTAGATTTAATTTCTGAGACTTTACTAATCAGGGAATTAAATCATTATGAATGTGATATGCAATAATATTGTGTAAGAGAAAGACTTTAAGACTCACTGTTGTTGTCCTCCTCCACTTTGAGGTTCACTTCATCAACCACCTGTTGCAGCTCCACATAAGTAAGGAAAGGACAAGGGTCGCTAGAGGACACCTTGGTCTGCTGGACTCTGTTCATGGCTGTGAAGTACTCCCGCACACTACTCTCGTCAAGGCCCTGTGAAGACAGCCAAGATGTAAATAAAACTTTTCCTTCAAAAATAATTTCCATGATGTTTTTTTTTCCCCCATCTACCAAGAAAAATTATAAATCCTCTATGCTGGCATAGTGAATAAGGTGGTGAGTGTGGGATCAGGCAGACATCCATGTGTAGGTTCGAATTCCACCACGTGCAGCCTTGAAACTTTGTCATTAGTCAAGTGGTTTAAAGTTACTTACATGTCACCATGATACCCAGGTTCTAGGTGGAGGTGTAATTGCCTTACACCAAAGTTGTGCTTGGGTGGTGATATGGGGCCTAATATGGGCCTAATATAAATAAAATTGCCAGTGCCGCTAATAGGTGGAAGCTGGACAGCACTTCCCATACTCTTCAAGTATACCTACAGGTGTTATAGGCTAAAACATAATAAATAGTGTATAATCAAGGAAACTAGGAAATACTTCAAACACACACCATAACCACACCTATAGTGTTAGCTTGGTCTCAGAAGCTTCATGACAGGCCAATGTGGCTCACACCAACTCACCTCCAGGTATATCTGAGGGTCCGAGAGGTACAACCACAGTTCACCAGGACTGTGAGTACTGAGAGCAGCATTAGCTCTGGCCACAGCTGACAAGAGGCGCACTCCTCCGCGGATTTCTTCCATGCTTAGATCAGCCTGCAACAATCCATAAACTTCTTAGCCACCACTTGGCCTCAAAGATGCTAAATGAATTAAATGACATGGACTAGCACACACTAAGACAGAATGAATGTCATAGCTTGCAAAGAGCCACATCATTACATCCCACTAACATCATGGCTGACCCAACAATAAAATGGACAGGTCACTTCATGGCTCACTGATCTATGAAATAGTAAACAGTAGTGTCGACTGGGGTAATTTGGACCAGGTTTTGACAAACTTTGATACTGTTCCCACATTTATTAAGATAAACTTACAAAAATTTTATGAAAATGTAAGTTATTGCCTTTAAATCACTAACAAAAAAACAAAAATCATTCATAGCAGATTCTTCAGCTTTGAAGTAATAAGTGTGGTTCAGTTATAAAAAAATGGGGTAATGTGAACCCCCCCACAGGCTAAACTGAACCACCCATGGGGTAATTTGAACCACCCTTTATAAATGCAGAAAAAAAAAAAAAAAAAAAATATATATATATATATATATATATATATATATATATATATATATATATATATATATATATATATATATATATAATTATATGGATATAAAAAAAAAAAAAAAAAAAAAAGTTTTATTTCATAAATATTGAGCCTTTCACATTCAAATAACAAAATCAATGGCAAGAAACAGTGTAGAACAAAAACCTGTTACTCATAGACTACATAGCCTACTCATTTACTTGGCTACTTTAGCTAATGTTTTGGTGTAACACTTGAAGTTATTGTATTCAGTAAGATTATTTATTCTGAATGTGAAAGGTACTTTTATAAGGTCCCTATGAAGTGATACATAAGCATATAATAAGCAGATTATATGCATATATATTACTAATGGGCACTCCTAGCAGGCAAAAGAGGATCAGCTGAGTAAAAACAGGGTATAGGCTCAGGGTGTCAAAAGACTGGTCACGTAATTTTCCTTCCCACTCTGCAGGTTAGCGAGCAACAGGGAGCTGATTTTTTTGTATAAAAATACTGCTCATTGGTTTCCACATTCATTTTTCTATAGATTATTGAGCTTGCTATCGCTTGCTAGCCTGTAGAGAGAGTGTGAGAGGACAATTCCTAGCTTTTTGAAATCTTTTATAGGCTTATAGTCTTCATTAAAAACTTCCCTAAATTACCCTAATTATCTAAATATTTCATTATTGGGTATATAATGAGTCAAAGCAATCCTCTTTAAAAGCCAAAGATGGCACAGGGCAAAATATTAATGCATATTCTCAAAATATAAACAATTGCGCACTAAAAACTACCGGTTCGATTTCCCTCAGCCGCATTTTCCTTACCGGGGTAAATTGAACCAAAAAGTGAGCGTTAATTGTGAGAAAACGAAGCTAAATAAAGTATTGCTGATGAAATCACGTTAAAGTAGAGGTAAAACACTCTATAATCATCAATTTGGAAGAGGATAGTTGGCTGCGTCTGACCGCCACAACAAAGTTCACCTAAACAGCTGATTTGGTAAACAAACTTTGCCGCACTTTTTTTTTGGTTACGATTCAGTGCTTTCAGTCATATAATTGTAATTTCTTTCCTGTATCAATTTTTTTTTTATCAAACCTGCACAAGAAATGTGAAAATAGTTACTTTCTATTGTGAAATGCTCAAAACTTCAAAAAGAAATTTATATATGAACTTATTGTAAATAAGAATGAGGCAGTCTGAATTGTATCGGTTCGTTGGACGGTCCGATTTTCCCCGGTCGACACTATGTATTTTCAGACTAAAAACTGATGCAAACCTAAATCTTGTATCTATAGGATGTTTGTGAATACTATTGTCCATTATTGACCACTATGAAGAACTTGCCTTTTGTTTGAGGTTCCAATATTGATTTTAAGTAGTCTAACTTTGATGACAAGGCCTGTCATACTACACTTATTCTATTTACTTAAAAGAGAACATAAAGCCACATTAGCTACAATGACTAGCTACAAACTGAGCTTGCATCAATATGAACACTTGCCTGTGCATCTTGGCGGATGGCAGCCATCTCCTCATGGTAGAGAGGAGCAGCAAAGTCCAACAGTGAAGGAATGTTGTCTCCTAGTGACTTCAGAGCCAGCAAGGTGTTTCCTGGCACCTCACAGCTCAGGCATCTGTTCACTGCTGCCACACCTTCTTTCACTGTTGAGCCATAGGCCCACAAGAACAGCAAATTAGAAGAAACAATGTCTTAATTTTTTTTTGTACAGATCAGGTTTGGGATAGATAATTCTAGTATACATTATATTTACAGACTAAGGATAAAATATAGAATTATAACCTTTTACTACTGGAAGAACATTGGGCACAGGCTGAATAAAGGAATTCCCAATGAGCTGCATTGCCATGTCTCTACAGGGCCAATTATCAGTAACACTTGTGAAAAGGACAGGCAACCCTCCAACTTCATCACCCTTAGTATTGTGATTTAGTGTGAATTACGAATCAAACATTTGTTCATATTTTGACTTCTGTCTTTTCACAAGTGTTAGTGATAATTGGTCCTGTAGAGACATGGCAATTTCCTTATTCAGCCTTTGCCCAATGTTCTTCCAGTAGTAAAAGCTTATAATTCTATATGCATGAAGAACACACAACTGATTGGGAACTGCTTCCATTGTGGGTGGCAGCCAATGAGGGAGTGAGCCCCAACCCTCCCCTCTCTCTGACTATATATCATCTTCAAACCCAAACTACATGTTTTGATGAGCTAAATAATTCATGATACTGAATTTCAACCAAAAGTAAAAAGAACTGATAAATAAAAGAGGAATTGTGTAAAGTGGTAGAGTAGCTGATAGGGCTTGGCTTCAGTTATCACATCCTAATACCACAATAAATAAATCAACACTCATAAAACATGCCACACCTTGAGAAATTTCATGATACAAAATAAAACCTTTCAAAAATCATAAATCAGTAAATATGTAGATACATTGTTAGTTTTAGCTATAAATTAATATAGTAATAAATAGAAGCAATTGGATGATGCCTGGTAAAACCTACTATGGCCATCCACACAAGACAGTTCTTAGGAGCAGGCATCAAATAGACAGAATAGATAATAAATAAATTAAAAAAAAAAAAAAATAAAAAAAAAAATAAAATAAAATAAAAATAATAAATAAATAAATAAATAATAAATAAACAAATAAAATTAAATAAAATATAAAATAAAATAAAAATAAATAAACAAAAAAATAAAAAAATTAAGGAATAAGCTCAGTTTTTCCCTCACATTCTCTCTCAGCAGCAGCAGCCTCCCTCCGGACAGCTGAAAGGATTGTCTGAAGGGAAGTCCTGGTGAGGCATGTAGTTGGCAGCATGGAAGTGTTGAGGCTGTAGTTGTGGCTGTGGTTCATGGTCTGCATGTGGGAAGGTTCCTCAAGCTCCTGAGCCAAGGCACTTAGATACTTGTCCCCAAGGCTGTTCTCCACCTCCTGACAAGGAGGACAATAGTGAATGGCATGGCAACAATAAGGATAAGGAGGCTGATACCAACTGCACAATGAATGGTTAAAAACAATAGATATTTAGTAAGTTATAGATAATCTCAGGTACGAATAGAAAGCATTAACTGCAATAAAGATGAATAATACACAAATTGATTAATTTGAAAAAATTCTAGTGTGTCTAGAACAAAGTTTTTCAAACTCCTTGACCATGACCCAAATTGATTCTATGTGTATACTTTCTTTAAAAACCAGTGCATATATTCTATTGTAAACCTCTCACATGAAAACTAATTCACACTTACACACTTAAACACACACACACACACTACTTATCTTATTCATTTTTTTCATATACTGTTGATGATGTGGCAACTCACTGAAAAAGAGCTTGCAACCCAGTTTTTTCCCCCCAATTAGTGCTTTGAAGAAACTTGAACACTTGTCTAGAGACCTTCCTAAACTCAGCAGTACCAATTTCCCTACATCAGTGAAATATTTTGTTTACACTAAATATAGATAACCTCACCTTCAGAGCAAGGGCTGGAATACGGAGGGCCTGTAGCAATTCTGCAGTGTTTTCCTCTCTCACAGCATCCTCCACTATCTCCAGTGCACAGCAGACTAAGAGAAAATAAAAACTTATGAGAGACAACAGAATGAAAAACAGAGAAGAGGGTTAAAGTGACAAGGTAAAGGTAAGGACAAAAATACAGTCACAACAGACACTCACCATTTACATGGTTGATGTGTCCTTGAATCTCAGCCTGAGTCAGCAGTTCATCATAGGCATCAGGAATGTAGTCTTGGTCACGACTCTGTAGACACATCACAAAACAGTAATCACTACATGGCAATTTAGCAATTCTCAGGACCACTCTTTCTTACTCACTCTCTCGCATTTCAGTTTTTGCTTACTTTCCCACTCACATTTGCCTTCTAATCACTCAGATTCAATCCAATTAAAAGCCACTTCCATCCCTACTCTCACTCACACTCACTTGTCATAATCTAACTTGCACTTGGTTTCTCTTTATCTCTCTTTTACACTTAAAATGTCCTTCACAACTTCCATGTTTCTTTGAAGTGGAGGCAGAATTTTTGCAATCTAAAAATACAATAATAGATACTGACATGCAAATACAGATAGTATTATGATTGCAGAGGCTCTGTGGAGAAAGACCTGACACATCACTATCATGGATAATACAACATGATTGCAAAACTAATAAAATGAATGAAACAAACTGTAAATGAAAAATCAAATAAAAGTTATACAAAAAAGGAGACAAGAATCCATCAATGAAACACTGGAGTGGGCCATCAGATAGATAAGTGAATCAATTAATATTAAAGTCCTCTTATTTCTCAGTCACCTTTTTTTTTCCCATGTGTCTGTAATACAGTATTTTCAGACCTCCATCAGCCTTGTCTGCCTTTCCTTTGATCACTGAAGGCTCTCTTATTATTTGATCAATGTTCAACACTACCTCAGTTATGCACAAGAACCTTCATCATTTGAGTGTCTATTTCCCCAAACTCACCTTATTAATAGCCATCTCTCTCTTCCTGGCCTTGGCCTCTGCAAGGCACTGTAGGTAAGAGGTGACATTGCCCTCACACACATTTTGGAGGTGGCACACAGGGTTGCTCAATGTCACTAGAAGCTCTGAGCAATCCTATATGATGCATGGAAGAGGGATATGTGAAAAACATCAGATATCTAGCTCAAACTATCATGTTATAAGACATCTTCATTTTATACATATTACCAACAAAAAAAGGCAAAAACTTTCACCTCTCTCAGCCTTCAGGACGCAGTCTTTCATATATACCCACAACCACTCACTATGTACAGGAACCACTTCATCTTTCACTAATTCTATCCTTACTCCAATATACATCTTCATTTTATACATATTACCTACTAAAAAAGGCAGAACCTTTCCCCTCTCTCAACCTTCAGGAGGCAGTCTTTCATATATACCTTCAACCACTCACTCTGTACATGAACCACTTCATCTCTCACAAATTTTATCCTTCCCCCAGTATAGCATGCTACCTTGCCTCCTTGTGGTTTTCCTATGTTTCATTGCTATGATCTTCATATGAAACTAAGAACCATGCTTTGTAATGTGATTTCCATGATTTCCAGTATATATATATATATATATATATATATATATATATATATATATATATATATATATATATATATATATATATAATTGTATGTGTATAAATGTACTGTATACGTACATCGTATAATTTTAGCTATATATTATATATTATCAACTTTAATACTTTTTTAAAATGTTACTTATATACCTAGTATTAGTTAGATTAAAATGTAACTAATACTAGGTATATATGTACAGTACAGTGCCAATTTGTAATCTCTGTGCTTGACATTGAAGGCCCTGTGGAGCACCACAGGTTGGTGGAATGGTGCCAGAAATTTATAATTAAGAATAAAACTATTAATGGACCTGTGAATAACTCACCCCTTTCTCCACAGCATCATTCACAGCAATCACCACAGCATGCAGTGCTGCTTCATCCACAGGAAGCTCAGAGGCTAAGATGCCTCCAATCTTTCCAAACTGGGGCAATGGACAGCCATACTTCCCTAGCTCCTTCATCATGGCCTCCATCACCTCCTCTGAGAAGCACAAAGATAATCAATCAGTAAGCTAAAGAGTGACTGTTTTGTATAGTACACTAACAAAACATAACTTGCAAAAATACTAATGAATGGTTCCTTTATTGGCAACCAAAATGTGTTTGCTTGAATCAATAAGAGAGAGAGAGAGAAAAAAGAAAGAAAGAAAGAAAGGGGTTTTCTTAGTTCCAGATTACTCTTAAGAAAAAAAAAAAAAAAAAAAAAAAAAAAAACTCTTAAAGCTCCAGTAAATGTAAAAGAAATACTAACATTTCAAAACAGAGTAGCTCATGCAGCATAGGAGGAGAGAGAGAGAGAGAGAGAGAGAGAGAGAGAGAGAGAGAGAGAGAGAGAGAGAGAGAGAGAGAGAGAGAGAGAGAGAGAGAGAGAGAGAGAGTAAGCTCTTTACATGACAGGGATGAACACAGAACTGTCTCTGAGTTGAGCAGTGCGCCCTCACCTGAGAAATTGACCTTCCCATAGAGGTTCTGGATCTGGGGTGCAATGCCCAGGCGGAAGAGGTAGAGGCTGAGGGCGTGGAGGCAGAACACCACCCGAGGCATGTTCTTACGGTCATACACATCTGTTGTCTCAGGGTAGAAGATCTGAGGGAAGGGATAGACAGGTTAAATGAATTGTAAGAATAGGGAAATTAAAAGAGGTGGGGGGGGAGGCTATAGTTGAAAGCAAAACTAAGAAAGAGAAACCATTCATCACTATGTCTCTTCTTCCCCTTCTGCCCAATCAGATATTATATCACTTCCAATCAATTCCTCTGACTTGATCTATTCATTTATCTTCCTAATTTAAACTTTTGGTACATCCAGGCTGCCCATCCATCATCAATGCATCATAACAAGCATCCTGCATATATCCACCTTTCATAATGATAATAGAAAAGACCTTTTTTTTTTTTTTTTTTTTGAGAGAGAGAGAGAGAGAGAGAGAGAGAGAGAGAGAGAGAGAGAGAGAGAGAGAGAGAGAGAGAGAGAGAGAGAGAGAGAGACTTCCCAGTCTGTCCTTAACTCCACCACTTACACTGGGCAGCTTGATTTTCTCTAAGGCCTTGAGGAAGTGGTTGATGTTGTCAGTGTGTCGGAAGGTCAGACCACTGGTGTTGTAGCGGTTCAGATCAATATCATATATCCGTCGCAGTGGCACTGTCTCTGGGGCAAAGAAGTGTGCCAGTTTAGCCAGGTAGACACCATGGCGTAGTTGTTCCTCAAGCTCACCAGCCTCAGGCAACTCTTCTTCAATACACGCCTCCATCCACCTGTAAGTTAAGAGAACTGTATCAATCTGGATTATTACTCCCTTACTAAGAGTTACCAATGCTGTCATGGTGACACAGTATCACTTCAGAAAATAATGAAATCAGACTTGAAAACTCATTGTTATGAAATGCAAGCAAAGCTCAGCAGCTGATGTTAACAAATGCAGAACATATTATCCTATAACAATAGGAGTCTGTACACATGTAAAAAGGATAACAATAAAAATTAATTATACCAGTGTAAATATCGAGCAATGCAATACTTACTCCTTCACTAACTATGTTTGCCATTCTTTTTTTTGAAAACCTATGAGCAAAAGATGCAATGAAATGTTTAATAAATTGCTTTTCAGAAGAAAATGAGCAAAAATGAAGTTCTCTGTCTTATTCTTGAGCTGTCTTAGTACTTTTCTCATAAAAGACCTCGTCGTAAAGTGGAAAAACAAACTGCGAGAAGTTCAAGGTTTACCATACAAAAGGATGAACAATCAATAAACCAGTAAGGAGGAAGGAGACTCACAGACTTACAGCTGGATAACAGACTACAGGTAAAAAGCAGTAATCAGGATGTAAGTAGTTCATCTCATGTCTTACCAACCCTACAGAGATTAAATCTTCATGTGTAGATGACTCCCTGTCAGAGACCAACTAAATATGATATTTACATGAGCAGCCTAAACAAAAGATAACATCCTAACTGTCTTCCTCATTGAAACTAAAACAAGTAAGACAATGATGAGCAGGAGTCTTTTCAACACTAACAGGTGTGAGATCACACAACAGAATGTACAGAGCTGATGAAAAATGTGATGATTGATCAAGATACAACAAACCAGCTTGTGCAGTACCAGGTAGAAAAGACCACCTAGAGAAGTGTCATGGTGGGAGGCAGGGAGTCCTTGGAGTAATACATAAAAACCTGACACTGGCAGCACTAAAACAAGTTAGGTGACCTCATAGGAATATGCAAAAAATTATAGCAGATAGCAGATAAACAAAACAGGATACAGGGAGGCATGCAAAACTTTGGGCAGGATAATAATTGTTTTGGATGTATTTCAGACACATGTCAGTGAATGAACACATACCAAGAAACTGACATTCCATCTCAGTTGGACTGTCTTCATGGAGAATGAGTGAGAAGTAATGGAGGGCTGTCACACAATGCTACATATGAGAAAATAAGAAATTTTCTTATTTCCCTGCAAACACACATCAGAAATACATCATAGCTAATCAAATATATAATCAAGGAACAAGTGACGGTATGGGTCACTGCCTGTAAGGTGACACAGGCCAGTCCAGTGACAGTAAGTGGAAGCCTTACTTTTTGGCCTCCTCCAGATGACACAAGTACTGGTAAGACACATTCTTACGTCGTTGCTCATCCATCTCCTGTGCGTCATGGCAGCCATCCCCTGTACCTGCAACAATAATGACAATGTTTTGGTGCAACAAAAAACTTCAAGTGCTTAAAGATAGAGGGAAGAACACAAACAGATTCTAAAATAGAGTGAAAGATGAAAGAGAACAGAGATGGTGATTAATTGTCAACTCACTTTCCAGTGTCTTACCACTCTGTGTCCAGCCAAGACTGGGCAAGTAATGGGTAGGCTCAGACATCCCAAATAGATACATACTTCAGTCAGGTTAACAGGCAGTACTGCTACATAAAAATGCGAATGGTTAATACATAACTCTCACCAAAAGAAATTAACAGGGAAATATCTGAGATAAAAAAAAAAAAAAAAAAAAAAAAAAAAACTCAAGCAAGTTTCATGCCAGCTTCTTATGTATTTCTGAGAGTAAAACATTATTCAGTGTTGCTTATGGCATTATTATTGAGAAGACCTGGACCAGACCCTTGGGCAAGGATTGATTATTCTACCTTACTGTGAATGGTTATATGAGGATGGAAGCAAGGCTACAAGAATGTGAAGAATGACTGAGGATGCAAGAACAGAAGAGAAGACAACAACTGGGTGAAAAAATGCTTGAGTTTGGAGGTGTGAATGTGACAGGATGAAGGATAAGCATATTTAAAGACGTGTGGAGAGAACTGTATGAAAAGCTTTTCATTGCAGCTGGAATGACTGAGACACATTTAAGGGATGACGTGAAAATGGATAGCAGTGAGAATGTGATGTCTGAAAAAGGACAGAACATTCATAGGAAGAAAAAGCACCTCAGAGTAGAATGCTTAGAGGTAAGAAATTGTGCCATGAGTGAAGACATTTTAAAGGTGAAAGCAGAGTGTATGTACAAGCAAGCACAAAAAGTGAGAAAGATTTTGTGGTGATTGTGGTGTACTTGAGAATGAAAGAGCATCGAGAGAGAATAACAGGAAGTAAGGCAATTTCAAGGTGATCATAAGAGTATGCTATATAGTGATGATTATGGGAGACTATGAATGCACGCACAGGTATTTTAAGCAAGCAAATGAATAGGAAAGGTGAGGTGCTTGATTAGTTTGCCTTTGTGAATATGATGGATATGGAAAACCTGGCTGAATGATGAGTGACTTGGTGTGATAGAAACCAGGAATCTGCAATTGATTAGATGCTAGTGAATGGGAGAATGCATGAGGTTGTGGATTGCATATGGATAGAGAAAAAAAAAAAACAATGACTGACACCGTCTTGGACTACAGAATGGTAGTTGGTGGAATGTAAGTTGTGTGAAGTTGTATGGAAGGTAAGGAAGGAGTGAAAAGGTTAAGAGGAGAAACTGGAAGTTGAGGGATGTAGGTTGGGAGAAGAAAATGACCAGTACTTTGAATCCTTAAGTAACCATTAATATTAAAAAGTAATATTTCATTACATTAAGCACTCTTCCCTTTTCCTATCAATTAAGCATGAGTTATTTACAGAAGAGCAGGCAGTTGGACTCTCATTCCTTACGTATGGCTGACACTCGAGTCTGCACCACATACCGCCAGTCAGGTGGAACACATACACATTACTGGTTACTCTAAGTTCTTCACTCTCCACCACACGAACCTAAATGAACATGCCCTTCTATTCACAAACGGTAGAGAGGTAACCACATATCTATCAATATGTATTTCAAGTGTGCAAGAGAGCGATCCCTTCTCGCACCTGCTGCCAGGTTGCCCCTTGAAACCTTACCCTGACGCCCCTTGACCCGGGCACCAGGCACTCCCGTGACTGGCTATCCACCTTTCCCCATCACAACGCACACCTTACAACACGCTCACCAAACACACACACATAGATCCGGTTATATTATACCCAAACCACTCACTACTTAGTCTAGAATAACTACATACACTTACAAATTTCAAATACCAGAGAGCGTTTTCTGTTTACAGGATGAATCAGCTGATGACTCCTTCCAACATGTTTATATGGTAATATAGTGCTATATTTATCACTAATCTACCTTATGCGTGCATGCAGTACTGCTAGAGTCCTTTACCTTTGCTCTGGGTGGCCATACTTGGTGAAACTCTCCCTGTGTCAGTAAAAATCGCGTAAAAACACACAGGAAACCAGCTCAGTGCTCACTCCACACCCGCCATTTCTTCATATGGATGGCCGCGCTGCTCCCATTGGCTTGTGGCCGCCGCTCCCATTGGCCCGCTGGGGGGAGAATCTCGAGCTGTGATTGGCTCTCCTCCAAGCGAACGCCAGTACAAGTTTATTTATCAACATGCAGGAAGTGATGATGACATTACTGGCCCACTGGGTGCCTGCTCAACCTGTAACCAACACACCCACTCTGGGATAAATGGAAGTATACGTCTAGACGCTCTTGTCCCGTGAAGTATTTTGGGTTCAATATTATACGCTTTCCATTCATCGCGCGGTATTCAAATTAATGAACCTCGGAACTAATATAATTTCCCCAAAATAAATCTTGCTTTGGTAATATTTGATATGTATGTAGCATTGTCGAGTAAAATTTTCATTTAATACAAGCAAACAAACCGCCCAAGTCATATTATAGTGTGCTTGAGGCTACATCATTAGTCACGGGTGTGGAACCGAGACCATCGACGCAGTGCAGAATGTGTGCGCTGCTTTTATGAACAGACGGCACGGTGACACATACTCGCTTGCACACACTTCCATCCCTTCCCTCTCTCACGCGCGCGCCTCACTCATTCACACACACACACACTTCCGTAGGGCTGTCTCGTCAGAGACTGCAGCAACACACACTGCACTGCTTGCTTGGAACTGAGAAAGTTATGGGCTTAATTAAATGAGCCAATTAATGATCGTGCGTGCTTCTGATGACGAAGAGGGGAATGGGAAGAAAAGAAGTAGAATTTTGGAGAAGGTAGCCTGGAAAACAATTCAGCCTAGCAACAAGAAACAGATTAGCGACATGATGCCTGCAAATCATTTATCTAGATTTGGTAACAGAAATAATATGAAGAATCAGTACTAGAAAACTGCATTCAGATAGTAAGTCTCTGAAAGAACAAAAGTAGAAAAAAAGTTAAGTTAATACACGCATGCATTACTCAAAGAGTAAAGTTTTGAATTGAAATTGACTATATAGAGCGCGGAGTAAAAGTGGACCTCCTCACTCCTCAGCCCCATGGGATCCAAGGCGGCGGCCACCTGTTTGCCGCATCCCCAAGGGCGCTGCGAGTCAGGTAAAGTGTGAAGACCCTCGTGCTGCTGTCGTTAACCCGTTTCAAGTGTCTATCTTGTCCCTGACCTTGCTCTCTACGCCCGCCCACGCCCGCACGCCCAAACCAGGCCAAGCGTATATGTGTGGGAAGACATTTAGGTTAATGATGAATAAACAACCCCAAACTGCACTTGGTTATCCTGCAAAGACTGTTAAATGAAGCTTTTTATTCCCACGAGAAGGGTAATTTGTGGAGCCATTTACCGCCTCAACCTTCCACCCCTCAACATCACCACAACGACCAGCAGTCCTTTCCTGACTCACTCCTTCCCGTCCCCCTGTCCCTATTCATTTTTTTTTTTCCTTTTACTATTCATCTCTTTCACTCCTTCGTTTTCACTACATGTCTTTACCTTTCGCTGTTATACTGTGGCTTACCATAAACAGCTTCGTATAGGCTAACATACAGTTTATTCTTCCTTTTGTGTTACTTTATTGCTTATCCTTTATCCCATTCTCTCTCGCCTGATGTGTTAATAATCAAGCATAGATAGGACAAGAAATCACGGGTTCAAGGTTGATAAAAAAACTTTAAGCTACTGTAAACTTATTCCAACTTTGTATGTTCTCACTCCACCCTGTCTCCTTTCCTTTGTCTAAAATTCATCTCTCTCTCTCTCTCTCTCTCTCTCTCTCTCTCCACAGAGAGATTGAAATGTGTGTGCACACACATTTCAATCTCTCTGTATTTTCCATCCCAGTCTGTCTTCCTTCCACTATTTCCCACACACCTCCATCTTCTCTATTCGTATTTACCGTCGCCAAATGAACCACTACCACCACCACTACCACGACCTGTATAGACGACCAGAATAAAAAGAAATAAGATAATCGTTCTTTCTCTACCGGATTCGTGACTCACTCTAGTAACCGCACCGCCTCGCCCAACCCACCCCGCCCCGCCTAACCCTGCCCAGTCCAACATGGATGTGTTGTGGAAATTCAAGGTGTGTTGAGGGAGTGGGGAGTAGAACTCTATAAAGTGCTAACAGTGTTGGTAAAAAGCATATGAGCGGTGATCATCATGAAGGTTTAGGCCAGCGATGGTGGTGGCGGGGAGAGGAGGGAGGAAGAGTGGTGAGAGCGAAAGTGGAGGCATTGGCAGATAGTGGTGTGTGTGTGGTGGGGGGGAGGATGACGAATAGCTCAGAGAGAGAGAGAGAGAGAGAGAGAGAGAGAGAGAGAGAGAGAGAGAGAGAGAGAGAGAGAGAGAGAGAGAATTTTGTGGTGGCTATGTAGACAATAAAGGTGATATAATGATTCAAATTTATATAGTGGTAGAGTAGAGATATGTTAGATAGTGGTGGAGTAACAGTATTGCAAATGGATGGCTAAATAGATAGGGCTAGTGGCAGTGGGGAGGGACAGCATTGGCAGCGATAAGAAACCTGAGCGCGAGCGGGCGGTGTTGGTTTGACGATACTCAAATCATCCTTGGTTTTCAATAAGCGTTTAACTGTAAGTACTAAGTACACCTGTTGGTAACTAGCGCTTCATTGGCCCTTCTTTGTAATGGACATCTTCGTTGCCCTTAGCCGGTACCTTTCCTATATATATATATATATATATATATATATATATATATATATATATATATATATATATATATATATATATATATATATATATATATATATAAAAGCAAGAGGATAGATAGATTGCGTGACGTCACACCTACCACTGGCACTCACCACTTAACACCCGCATCATTCAAAACAAACCGCTTCTGCTCTGCTGCCTCCTCTCCTCACCATTACCATACCCTTGTCCAATGCCTCCTCCCTGCCTGGTCTACTCCCTTCTTCCCGCTCTCCTGCCAACTCCCTCCTCCCTATCTCCCTGCCCTCCCTTACCTTCTGCCTGGTGTCTCCCACTCCCCGCCCGCGTGTAAGATATCCTGGGCAACCCACGACCATGGCGCCCCAGATTGCCCTATTATATTTCTCCTGAGCCTGTCTGTGTGTCGTGACTGTACGTATTGCACGATGATGTGTGTACTGCTCAGTTGTTGTACAATAATGGACATAAGGAAATGTATGTTTTCCTCTCTCTCCCTACTGTGTGACTCTTCTCACTAAGTGAGTCAGAGCACCAGCTGTTTCCTCCAGCCACCAGAGGTAAAAATCTTCCCTGACGTCGGCATGCGTTCACTCATCGAACTCTGCCACGATGTGAGGCGCCTTTACACAAACACAAACACACACACACACACACACACACACACACACACAAAGGACCAATATATAGTTTAATCAGATATGTTACATTAAACTTTATTTGTATTAAAAAAATCAGCTCATTAAAGCTTAATAATAATAATAATAATAATAATAATAATAATAATAATAACAATAATAACAAGTATATTATGTAAAGCACATTTATTATCAACCAAAATACCTCACTTTTTTATGCATATGAATTTTTCTTGGTGATGGTAGTGATTCACTGGTGCCTGACTTGCTGCTGCAGGACCAGTAAGCTACAGCCACATGTATGTACAGTACGTACAGTACGTACAGTACACTATACTCAGACTCAGTAGCACACCACAGGCATACCCACCCACATGCAGGAACCCCGTCTGCCCACCTGTACAGTACATAGTGTTGCTACTCAGTATCACATGGCACCGAGAACAAAATGTATACCAAATTAAGCTAGGACCTGACGCCGAGGAGGTAAGACGTGGTGTGTTTTTGCTCCCGATTTTCTTTGTTTATTTCGTTCTCTTCTTGTGTGATTAAGCAGGATGTATGATAATGACTGTAAGGTATGTAAAGGTGAGGGGGATAATAGGCCTAAAGGATAATAGTCCTAAAGGAAGCTAGCCAGAGGCTGCTGAGCAACGACTTCCTTATAGGCATATGCCCTGAGTGCCTAGACACTACCAGGGCATGGTGGGAATAGAAACGCAAAGCAAAGAATGAGGGAGACACGGGTAGGACAGGGGAGGTCCCTGACCCTAGTAGTGAGGGAGAAGTAGAGGTGGTAGGGGGCGCCACATGTACGCTGACCCCACAGAAGTCTGACCACTCTTACAGCAACAAGGCTGTAACAGACTTCGTGGTAGCCAAGGGGAGTGGCGGTGAAGAATTGAGGGTGGAAGAGGACAGTAGTTTGGGGGAGGCAAGTAAGGAGTCGAAGGTACAGGAGGAGACCATGGGAGGAGCCAGGAGCAGGAAAGTACAGGATACCCCCAGCCAGACACAGGTCAATGGACAGAGAGGTAAGGAGGACCAGGGTAATGTTGAGTCGGCGTGGATGGGCGTAGGTCGGCAATCTTGGAGGTACGTATATCCGGGATGGCAAGCGACTGTGGCTCAAGACAGGGAGTAAAGTTAGGAGGATGTGGCTGTTTGGAGACAGCCTGATGAGAGGAATAGGAAAAGAAATATACTCCCTGTCCAAAGGTGGCTACAAGGTGATGGATAAGAGCAAACCAGGGGCCAATATCCGGGTCATCCGTGAGGCGGTGATGAATTCCCTCCACCAGATGGAGCCCGAAGACCTGGTGGTGATAGAGGGAGGAGGAAACGGGCTGGAAGATATAGGAGGACGGGAGACAGTTAGGGTGATGGAGGAAATAGTTAGAGTGGTGGAGCGCAAGGTACACAGGAGGCCCTTGATGATGTGTATCCCTAAGAGGCGGAACAAGGAGTGTCAGGCTTTTGGTCGGGAGAGGAGATGGGTGAATGGAAAGTTGGTAGGAAGGCTGGAAGACTGGAAATGCGACGGGATGCAGTTGTGGGAGAAGATGGACTGGAGACAGGTGTGGACACAGGACGGAGTGCATATGTCCAATATAGGAAAGGTGTGGGTGGCCTGGAACCTGGTGGAGTGGGGTTAGCGATGGGAGGAAGGTAAGAAGGAATAGGATAGAATCCGAAGAGGAGGGGTGGGTGTTTTTATGAGAGAAAAGGAGGACAGAAGCATAAAAGAGAGCAGGCTACCGAGAGAAAGGGAACCTGCGGCAAAAGAGTGTGCGAATGTGAAAGGAAGAGGAGGTACCCACGGGGCGTCAGGATGCATGAAGATTGGGTGTGTGAATGTGAGAGGATGGGGCACTGGGAAATTTGAGGACGTGTCTAAGGAGCTGGAAGAGTGGCATTTTGACTTAGTCGGAATGACCGAGACACACCTGAGGGATGATGTGAAAGTGGATGGTAGTGAGTATGTGATGATTGGAAAGGGACGGAAGATGCAGGACAGAGTAGGAGGAGGGGTAGCTATCATGTATAGGAAGGAAAGGAATTTTAGAGTAGAAAAACTAGATGTAGGAAGCTGTGCCATGAGTGAGGATATTCTAGCAGTGAAGGTAGAGTGCACAGGTGAGCATAGGAAGTGTGAAAGTTTGGTGGTGATTGTAGTATACATGACAGTAGAGGGTGAGAGAGTAGTGACAGAGAACAGCAGGAAGTATGGTATTCTAAGGAAGATCGTGGGAGAATGTGCTGAGAGAGAGTGATTGTTATGGGAGATATGAATGCACATGTAGGTATACTAGGCGAGCAAATGAACAGGAATGGAGAAATGCTTGACAGCTTTGTAAATGAGATGGAGTTGGAGAACCTGAATGAGACCCTGGCTGAAGGACGAGTGACTTGGTGTGCGAGGAACCAGGAGTCTGCGATTGATTATATGTTAGTGAATAGGAGAATGCGTGAGATGGTGGACCGCATGTGGATTGACGAGGATGGAACGATTGACATTGTCTCGGACCATAACATGCTGGTGTTGGAGTGTAAGTTGAATGGGAGACAGAATAGGAATACAAAAGCTAAGAGGAGAAGGTGGAGGCTAAGAGATGCAGGATGGGAGAATTTCCAGGTAGACCTGAGTGAGAGATGCTGGGAAGATGAAAGCTTGAATGATGTGGATGAATTGAATGATAGATTTGTTGAGAATGTGAAGAACGCAGCTGCCAGCCAGATAGGGTATGTGAGGACGAGTGCCAGAAAGCATACGTGTAAGCCGTGGTGGAACGATGAGGTTAGGGATGCCAGGAGAGAGAAAGAGATTAAATAAGGTGTGTAGACAGCTGAGAAAGAGGAGGCATGAGAGTGAAGAGGCAGAAAGTGAGTACCAGAATGCATGGACAGCATATGTGAGGCAGCAGCGAGTGACGAAGCGAAAGATAATGAATGCCAAGGGTAGGTGTGAGAGAAGCGTGATTCAGTCCCTCAGAGAGAAAGGCGTGGAAGGTGGCAAAGAATGGTATAGATTCCTGAGGGGTGAGGGGATGTCTGACCGTGAAAATGTGGAGAGCCTCAAGGTGAATGGGACAGTGGTGACAGACAAGGAAGAGATGAGAAAGGTGATCAAAGAGTTCTGGGAAGAGATTGGAGGTGTTGGTGAGGTATTTGATGTTAAAGAAGGGTGTGTGACACTGGAGAGAAAGGACGCGGATGAATTGAATGATAGAATCAGCAGAGAGGAAGTGGAGAAATGTGTGAAAAGGCAAAAGAATGGTAAGGCAGCAGGGCCGGATGAGATACCATATGAGATGTACAAAATGGAGAAGTTCTGATTGATAGGATGACTGAGCTCTTTAACCAGGTGTGGGAGGAGAGAGAGTGCCAAGAGTGTGGAATGAATGTAGGGTGACTCTGTTACACAAGGGAGGATACAAGAGTAAAGATGAGTTGAAAAACTACAGGCCCATTGCATTAGTGAATACAGTGGGTAAAGTGTTCAGTGGTGTGCTGAATGAGAGATTGTGTAAATGGATTGAACAAACTGGAGTGCTGGGTGAAGAACAGAATGGTTTCCGTGTGGATAGGAGAGCTGAAGACAACATGTTTGTGGTGAATGAGCTGATTGAGAGGAAAAGGAACGAGGGTAGTAAATTATACTTGGGTTTTCTGGATATAGAGAAAGCATATGACAGGGTGAATAGAAGAATGTTAGGCAGAGTCTTAGAAAAGATTGGACTGAGTTCAAAGATAGTTAGTATAGTGCAAAGTATGTATGTGGACACAAGAGCTAGATATAGACTAGGAGACATAGAAACAGACTGGGTAAAGAGTGAGAGAGGAGTCAGGCAGGGTTGTATTTTGTCACCAACCCTCTTCAGTTTATATACAGAAGAACTGGCTGCCAGAATGAGAAGGATGAATGCAGGAGTAAAGGTGGGGAATGATAGGGTATGTGTGCTCTTGTATGCAGATGATGTGGTAGTCATGAGTGAATCAGCAGAGGAGCTCCAAAGTCTCCTGGATGTTGTAGATGGCTATGGAAGAGACTTTGGGGTGAGATTCAGCAGTGAGAAGAGCAAGGTGATGGTTGTGAATAGGTCAGATGATGAAAGAAACTTGGTGTGGAGACTGGGAGAAAATGAGGTGCAACAGGCTGAGGAATACAAGTATCTGGGGATGTGGATGAGTCCATATGGCTGTGTGAAAGCAAAGAATGAAAAGATGAGTTTGGTGAACCAGTGGGTGGGTCGGCTAGGAAGTGCAGCAAGGATGAGAGCCAGCAAGTATGATGTGCTGCGAGAAGTTTGGAAGAGCGTGGCTGTTCCAAGCATCATGTATGGTATGGATGTGATGACGTGGAATGAAAGTGAATTAGAGAAGCTAGAAATAGGACAGAACAGAGTAGCAAGAATGGCTCTAAATGCACCAGGGTATGCAGCAATAGAGGCATTAAGGGGAGACATGGGATGGAGTACCTTCAGAGAGAGGCATGTGAAGGCAACACTGAGATTCAAGGCTAGGCTAGAACGAATGAATGATGCAAGAATAGTTAGGAAGGTGTTTCTATGGAATGTTAGGAATAGCAGGTGGGGGAAGAAGTGTGTCAGGATGGTAGTGAAGAGTGGTCTGGAAACTAGTTGGGCATTCCAGCGAGTTGAGGGGAAGCATGTTGAGAGTAACTGGAGCATGATTGTTGGAAATGGAGAGGGCCCAGACTGGGATGTAAGGAAGTGGAAGAGAGAGATAGACAGAAGGGTGAAGTGTATTGGACTGAGCAAATGGAGGACTAGGATGGAACAAAAGAGTACTCTGGAGTGGTATAGGGAGAAAGAGGCCCCAATGTATGAAAAGTGGTATGATGGCAGCCTGGGGGGTGACCTCCTCTTCCGAGCTAGGGCACAATGCATGAATGTGAATGCAAGGAGTTACAGATGGTCAGAGTCCCGCAGCAAAGTGTGCCAGATGTGTGACATGGGAGAGGACGAGACGGTGGAGCATGTGATGCTGGAGTGTGTGAAGTATGCCAGAGACAGAAATGAGATGATGCAAGTGGTGCTGAGGGAACTGGGGGAGGCCAGGGTGGAGAAGACTGGAAGGGAATGAATAGTGTTGCTGCTGGGACTGTGTGGAGATACGAGTGAAAAGATGATAGAAGCTGTCAAGGAGTTCCTGGAGAGAATGTGGAGTGCCAGATGCAGGGATTAGTAGTATTAAGGATGGCGTCTGGTTTAGGTTCTTGCCGCCTTTTTTTCTATTTATCCCCTACAGGAGCTGTCGATACTAAGGCCTGCCTCAGGAGAAATCCTGGGACACCTGTAGAATCAAGATCAAGATCAAAGAAATATGTATACAGGTTATTGATACTTGATATTAAATGTTACAGTCTATTGATCCGAGTGGCAGGCTTCGGTCAGTAGAAAACCAACGACAAATACCGTTACTGTACGGACTGCGTGACTGACTCAAACCTAACCTAACCTAACTTAACCTAAGGCGAGTTACGAGAGGGTTAAGATAACCTGAGTACCACGGTGGTCGTAGTGGCCGCTGCAAGCATTTGAACGTTCGGCCTCAGCTTTAACATCACATTTATATCATATCATTCATATCAACGCTAACTAGCAGATCACGTACGCCAGTGCCGTAAAGAGCGATAAACACACACAAACACACTCATGTCACTCCTTTTCATTCTAGTTGCTTTTACCTTTCTTTACAATGTTTTCATTAAACCGTTGTCAAATTCTGTCGCTTGACTTTCCATGTTAATAATACAGCTCATAATGTGCCGCTGGTCTGTGTTATTCTCTTTAATTACTTTCAATGTCTCTTTCTACCCACAATGTACTGTGTAGACGTGCAATACGTATATATGTTAAGCCACTGGCTGCCGAGATTGGTATATTATAAACTTCCATTATTATAAATCAACAGTTGATTATAATCCTTTTTATTGCGCGAGCACACACACACACACACACACACACACACACACACACACACACGTGTGTGTGACACAGACACATAGTAAACACAGACACTGAAAAAAAGATAATTGCTTTTGATTAATACAAATATCCCAGCTCCCCTACCAACACTGTTCACCACCTACCTATAACAACTCGCCTCCCCAACGCCCATCCCTTACACGACAAGGTTCTTCGCTTCCCACTCACAAGCCAAATTTAACCTCTGATATAACCTATGGACTCCCAATAACACCAACTGACTGGCACTACAACCCAGTAACTAACGAACAGCCGCTTGAGCCACTGATAAGTAATAATGATCTAGTCTGCTTGTCAAACGACGCATACCCGCGCGCGCGCACGCACGCACGCACACACCATAACGAATGTCTATTTTTTGCCAAATAATGGTGAACAAGCTTATAAATAGCAAGAATATTCGCAGTATCAATAAAAAAAAAAAATCTGGTTCAAGTTTGAAAAAAATTGGGTTTACGGAAGAGTTGAGAAGGAATTCGATCTCTCAATACTCCTTTTGCTCTTTCCCTACCCACCTTCAGCTCTGATGAACTACTGTTATCATACTTTCTCTTGTTCAACTTACATATCCATAATATCATGTCTTCA
Source organism: Portunus trituberculatus (assembly GCF_017591435.1). Taxonomy (NCBI): domain Eukaryota; kingdom Metazoa; phylum Arthropoda; class Malacostraca; order Decapoda; family Portunidae; genus Portunus; species Portunus trituberculatus. Next base: position 24,285,339 of record NC_059292.1, on the reverse strand, counting down.
TTCTTCATATTCTCTTCCATCTTTTTTTTTTTTTCTCTTTCAATCTCCTTTCCTTGTCCCTCTTTCCATTTCCTCCCATTTCCCTTCCTCCCATCTCTCCCTCCTTCTGCTTCCCCAGCTAACGAACTTAGTTCACACTTCAATGCTATCTTTTTATGCAATATTTACGAGAAAGAACATAAGACAACCGATATTTTGTTTAGTCTCCCCTTTCAATATTTGTTTTCTATGTAATATTTACGAGGAAGCACAACAGGAGAATATTTAGTTAAGTTCCCCATTCAATACTGTGACTTTAAAAAATAAACAGTAATCTAAGTAATATATTGAGTATTTTAAGACGTAATATATTGAGTATGTATAAGACGTAATGGTATAAAAGCGATTAAAATTCAAAAGACATCTCAGAATGATCAACGATTAATGAAATTAAAAATGGTATTCTGATAATTTACTCCCCGGAAAATGTTCGATTTCGTTTTATCCCACCCGAACAAACCACATTCCCACAGGCCCCAAGCTTGCTGGAGATAGAGGGTTGGTGACATTTTTTCTGCCACATTGTACTATCGTTTCATGAAAGTCTGGAAGGAAATAGTTGAAAAAATAATGAGCCTGAGTTATACTGGACCTTTACCCAGACAACTTCCCATTTATTCACCATACTTCACATGACAAACTTAACTACTACTACTGTTACCTCGCCTGCACTTTAAATTGATCACCTCTACAGCATGCATGTTAACCAATACCACCACCGCCACCAGTACCATTCATCAACTGCTATGCTAATCATATCTGCTCAACCAAATCACCTTATATCTAGGTAACACAATTACAACCTGGTCACTTATATCACCCCACCTTATCTCATCACATTACCTAACATTAAAAATACCCTTAGAAACCCGTACAATTTCTACCAAACTATTTAAAAACATGTTTCTCGTGTCAGTAATGCAGAAATATTTTAATCTATCATTGAAACTTTAAAAAACGGTTGAAAACCCTCAAAATTTCAATTAGGGGCTTATAAAGACTGTTTCTCGTATGGACAATGCAGAAATCTTATTAATCTGTTAATGAAACCTTAAATAACACATTTTAAAATCCTTACGACTTCAACTAGAGTTTTAAACCTATTATCATCTCTGTCACACCTGCCAAACCTAATTACCTAATCACCTAGCCAACCTAATCACTCACAATCTCATGAGGTACACATTAATTAGTTACAGTCACTACACTCACACATTCAGTCACTCAATAAATACTCTTTTCATTAGCAAACTCTCACCTTCACAACTGCAGCCTTCCATCACCGGTACCAGCACAGCTAAGATGGCCAGGATGAATGCCCACCACATCTAGCATTACCCAGTGTGTTACGTGCGTACAGTAAAGAGAAAAGAAAGGAGGAGGAGAGGAGGAACTGGAGCGGAGAAAGGGAAAGAGCAGGACTGGAGAACTAGGAGTATGAATAGTAGTTTTAGTATCTAACATAAATAGTATCTTGTAATATTTCATTTACATTCTGATTAGTATTTTCAATATTTAGCATTAATTGTAGCTTTTTTACTATGAAGACATCATTCTAAAGTAAAATTTGTACAATTTAGATATTTTTTTCTCTATAGATAAGAAGCCAAAGTAGTACCAAGGAAGAATATAAGCAAAACTGAGAAATAAGAGAAAGAAAGGAACTGCAGGATATGGATGATGATGATAAGGAGGAGGAGGAGGAGGAGGAGGAGGAGGAGGAGGAGGAGGAGGAGGAGATGGAAGATGATTATAGAGAAGGGAAGACTATGGGATATTTCACCATTTGTATACTTATCAGTTCATCAGTGTATGTGTTTTATCTTTCCTATGTGTTATATGTCTATCAAGTCAATCAATCTATACGTTAGTGTGTGTGTGTGTGTGTGTGTGTGTGTGTGTGTGTTCTTCGACACGGGCTACTTAACAACAACCATATTTGTAGTATTCTAGGCGACATAATAGCAACAACACCAGTACCAGCTATGCAGTAGTAGTAGTAGTAGTAGCAAAAGTAATAGTAGTAGTAGTAGTAGTAGTAGTAGTGATAGTAGTAGATAGTAGTAGTAGTAGTGATGGTGGTGGTGGTAGTAGTAGCAGTAGTAGTGGTGCTGGTAGTAATAGTAGTAGTAGTGGTAGTAGTAATAGTATTTATTTTTGTTGTTGGTTCAAAGGTCAATGAACGCTGTAGAATGTAGATCTGGGTTTCTTGACCTTTTCAACTCCTGTCGTTATCTCTAAGCAGTCTAGCATAAACAGTCGAAAGGGAGGTTAAATCTATCATATGAAAAGAAAAGAAAAAAAACATCACTTCGATACTTAAGTGCACAATCACTGCACAACTACTTAAATGAAGTCTTTTTCTAGCAACACCTAAAACCAATCTCAGGTGTTATAGGAACAAGAGAATAAATAAGACAAAAACAAACAGTTGTGGACTGATGTCTCGCGCAGAGGACTGTAAATGTAACTATGTAGTCTAATTTCCTTTCATTTATTCATCTATTAATCTATTTTCACATTTCTAAGTTCTCATCAATTTTTGTTGTTCGTTAGTATTGTTGTTGCTGATGTTGCTATTTGTTTGTTGTTATTTTATTGTTGCTGTTGTAGTGGTGATGGTGGTGGTAATGCCTCGTATGTTCCCATTTCTGATTGTGGAATACTGCAATGTTGTAGTGAATGTGGAGGAAGATGAAGATTCCACTCCCCAACGTCACACAAGACCAGTAACGCCAGCTGCTGCACACCCACCTGCCTTCCCTCCACGCCCATAGTCCGCCAGCACGTACGCCCTACCCAAGGCACCCGTGGGAGGCAGCGACGTGGGCCTTACATAACGTGGGTGTGATAGGGGAGGACAAACTGGTTCTCGTGAGTGGTACGTGTTGCCTAGGCCGCCAGCTGACGTCAAGACCCAAGCCACATGATTTGTTTATCTATTAATTATTTTTATGTGTTCGTTTAATTTTTCAAGCATGTTCCGTTGCACAGATATTTGGCGAGTTAGTTCTTATAGTAGGACAAAAATGGATGAACTACTACTACTACTACTACTACTACTACTACTACTACTACTACTACTACTACTACTATTACTACTTCTACTACTACTACTATTACTAATGCTTCTGCTGCTGTAACGGAAAGTAATATTATTTAGAATTTTCATACATTGTATTTAGATAGAGGTTATTATTTTTTGTGTATTCACCCATGCTACTATTGGTGGTAAAGAAGGCGTTAGAGCAGGGGGTTCTTTTTCTTGTTAAGAACTTCCCCCTGAGTTATAACACCATCTACCCAAACCCCCAGTAATCTGATATCGAACAAAATGATAATGCAGTGACTGATACTAACTCAATATGCGAAAGATTTTATTAGATCAACCATCTAAATACTGTCGGAAATCTTCATGTTAACCCTTGGGGGTTCGCGAACCCCAGGATGAGAACCGAGCCGCGTTAGAGGAAAAGAGTTAAAGGAAAATATGTCTTAAAATATTTCTTCCCGTTTTCCTCCTCCCATCCTGCCTTATATTATTTTGTTTTTATTCTTTCTCTTTTTTTACATTGAATTTTACTAATTTCCTTACACTTTCTTCTTTCCTTCGTCATCTTTTTCCTCACTCCTCACGCACAAAATTGAGATAAGAGGTACCTTAAAAGTATCCCCTTTAGCTCATAAATTCCCGTGAAAAACCCACATGGTATAAATAAATAATAAAAAAAACCAAGCTTAGACAACACCACATTATACTAAAGGGGGATACTATGCCATTTTTCCTTCCTCTCGTGCTAAGAGTTAGCGATGTATCTCTTTGTCTTCGAAGTTGCTACGATCTATTATGTCTCCCTATTACTCCCATCATTTACAATCCCACAGCAAGTCTTATGTCTATGTTGTATTTCAGAACTCACTGGATTCTCATAACTACCATAAAAAATCAAAAGGTGTTTTTTTTTCCTAGTTGACTGGTGCTATCAGTGCACTTTTTTTTTTTTATAATGGATTTTGCTGCCCTAGGCTAGAAGCTTTTTCTGAAGTGAGTTTTGTTTATCATGGTTATATTATAGTTGCATGATTACCAAAAAGGGTAGTGGTTGGTGGTGGTGGTGGTGGATAACAGTGTGTGCGTGAGGATGTGTAAGAAGGAGGATGAGGACGAGGAGGAGGAAGAGAAAGAACAAAATAGGAGAACAACGACGAGAAGGGGGAGGGGAAGAGGAGGACAATGACGAGTATTATAGGAGGAGATAAAGTAGCAGTAGCAGCAATAGCAGTATTAGCAGCAACATCTGAAAAAAGAGTAGTAGTAACAATATCACTTTACAGTTATATGGACAGCTGAATGGTGAAGGTGATAGACAAGTCTCAGGTTGACTCTGGAATACTTTATTTCTCTTACGTATTTGTCTACCACCTTCGCTACTCAAATATCACTTTACTTTACAGTAATTAATAAAAAAAATAAGAGAAATAAAACAGATTCTGCCCTGAAAAAAAAGTCTATACCAGTCGTGCAGATGGTCATTGCTTTGAAATCTAGCGGTGGTGGTGGTGGTGGTGGTAGTGAAGATGAGTACCGGTTGAGGGATCGTGGTAGTGGCGGTGGTTAATGTTTATGAGGATGAAGCCAAACTGCAGGAGGAAAACTAATACTGTATTCGTAAATAAGATATAAAAGCAACAGCAACAACAGCAGCAACAACGATAATTACAATAACAACAACAACGACATTAGTAATAAAAATGATAAAAAAGAAGAATAAAAGTAAAAGAAAAGAAAAGAAGGGGAATAATAATGCTAATGGTAATGCTAATAACAGTAATAATAATAATAATAATAATAATAATAATAATAATAATAATAATAACAATAACAATAATAATAGTATGACTAAGGAAAAGGAAATAAGAATAAGAATAAGAATAATAAGAAGAAGAAGAGCAACAACAACAAGAACAGCAGCAGCAACAACAACAACAACAACAACAACAACAACAACAACAACAACAACAACAACAACAACAACAACAAGCAGAAGCAGGGCAGGAGTGAAGCAAAGCACTGAGTAGCCAAGGTGTGGTGGAGACTAGCGAGAGAGGAAGGGATGGAAAGAGGTCGGGAGTGAGAGAGTATGGAGATGGATTGCAACGAGGGCTTGAGGTGAGGTTTACGAGACAGTAGAGCAGAGGGAAGGCATGGGCGCGACCTTGAGACTAAAGGAGGATAGCGGATGTCCTTGCCTCACGCAGGAATCCAGAACGTTACAGCTGCTAACCAAACTGCAGTGGAAAGGGTGTGGCTCCTCTCTTCTTCCTCCTCCACCTTCTTCTCCTGTTCCTCCCCTTGCATTACAGATACATTACACCCTCGGAACAGCTACAACATGTTTTGATAAGGAAGGAATAGCTGTTATTGTTGTTCTTATTGTTATTGTTACCTGTGTTGTGTTTTATAGTACAACCATCTCATTATAAGGAATTAATCTCATACGAATTAAAATAAGGTAGGAGATCTTTACCTACAGGCATCTATACAGGAAAAAAGGGGATTAATAAAAAAAAAGGGGTGAATATATTCTGTGGTTTCCATCAGTATAATGTTTGGGGGTGGCTCTAGACGTGGCGTTAATGGTGTAGAATGGTTAAGGGATAATTAAAGAAATGGGTTATGTAAGAGAGGAAGCATGTGAGGATGGTATGTACTGCAAATATATTTAGTGGTCTCATACACACACACACACACACACACACACACACACACACACACACACACACACACACACACACACACACACACACACAACGCATAGTGTAGTGGTTAGCACGCTCGACTCACAATCGAGAGGGCCGGGTTCGAGTCCCGGTAGCGGCGAGGCAAATGGGCAAGCCTCTTAATGTGTGGCCTCTGTTCACCTAGCATAAAATAGGTACGGGATGTAACTCGAGGGGTTGTGGTCTTGCTTTCCCGGTGTGTGGAGTGTGTTGTGGTCTCAGTCCTACCCGAAGATCGGTCTATGAGCTCTGAGCTCGCTCCGTAATGGGGAAGACTGGCTGGATGACCAGCAGGCGACCGAGGTGAATTACACACACAAAAATGAGTCCCAACCAGGCGCCAACAATTATGGTTTACGAAAAGAAAAAAAAAGTAACTAAAAAATACTGAAGACGTTTTGACGAATGCGGTTGGAACGGTTGCTGAGGGGAAGAAGAGACAGGAGGAGTATTATAAAAGAGAGGGAGGGAGGGAGGGAGGGAGGGAGGAGGAGAAGGAGGAGAGGAAGGAAGACGCTGGAGGGTGAGGAGACGCATCCAGTTTTGGTCGCTGCAAAAAAGGGTAACGGGGATGAGTCTTTGGGGGAGGGCAAGGATGAGTAGAAGGGGAGGGGCTGGTCTGGGCGGGGCTCCAGGACAAGAGGGAGTGAAGGAAGGATGGAGGGAGTAAGTGAGTGAGAGATGGAGGGAGGGAGGGAGGGATGGAGGGATTGAGAGAGGGAAGGAGGGAGCAAACAGGCGTTGGATAGGACAGTGATGAAGAAAACAATAAGATAAAGAAACATAAATGTGGAAGGTAATAGGATGGATATCTGTGGCCCTCCTTGCGAGGGGCGGAGGGATGGGGGCTGGGCATGGAAGGGATGGGGAGAACTGGACCAACCCAGTTGGGCGGGGGCGGCAAAGAAGGGGGCTTTAGAAGATGAGACGCCTAGAGGAGCCCCACCCACAGCAGACCTTGATCGTATATAAGGTCGGTGCAGGGCAGCCTCCGCCAGACAGCTCCTTCCAGCTAGGTCATCATGAACACTCTGGTAAGTGTCTTGCCGTCGCGTCGTCGTTCTGTGTGTCAGCGCCGCAGTGCTTGGCGGTGCACTGCAAGGCACAACGTAACTCTGTACTATCTAATTTTTGTTGAAGACTAAGGCTCTTGAACATAAAGGCTTTGGGAGTTCGTTCATCAGAACTATTCTTCAAAGGCTGCAGTGATGATGAATATGCCTTTCATGACCATTTTGCTGTTAGTGATGCAGAATATTTGCTAAACTAACAATATCATGAAAACATCTTTGAAAATCGAAGTAAGACACCAAAACGTTTAACAATAAGAATTCAAGACTACATAGACAGCTGCAGCGTCAGAGACATTTATTTAAAATAAAGAAGAATTTCAACAAGTTAAAAACTGTAAACAAAAGTTTCGTGGAAGCTAAGCACGTTCATAATGATAAGAAACGAACGATGTCTCTTCTTCTAGATATTTCATGGGCATGAACACCGAACCCTCATCGGGAAACTGTTTAACTGGGGAGCACGAGTTCATTACTTAAGGCGGTGGTACACACACACACACACACACACACACACACACACACACACACACACACACACACACACAGCTTCTTAAGGCATGTCCATTTCTCCCACAGACTGTTCTCTGTCTGGCAGTGGCGGTGGCCTGCGCCAGCGGCCAGCTCTTGGCCTACCCTGGGGTGTACGGGTATCCTGGAATGCTGGGAGTGTTGCCCAAGGCCACGCCAATCACCCTGAAGACTGTGTCCCCCTCCACCATCACTCTCAAGACCGTGCCCGCTGCCCCCATCACATACAAGACTGTGGCTGCTGGGCCAGTGTCTCCCATCACCTACAATGTTGCTCCAGTGGCTCCCATTACCTCAGTAGGTCCTGTCGCCCCATTAGCCTCCGTCGCCCCTGTGGCTCCTTTCCACTCGAAATTCCACGCCCAAGACGAGCTGGGCCAGTACTCCTTTGGCTACGCCGGCGGTCCCTCCTCTCGCTCTGAGACCCGCGACGCCTTCGGGAGAGTGAGCGGTGCCTACAATTATGTGGACTCCGAGGGCAAGGTGCAGACCCAGCACTACGTAGCTGACGCCCTGGGCTTCCGTGTGTCTGGCACCAACCTGCCAGTGGCTCCTGATGCCCCCGAGGCACCCGCCCTCGCTGCACCTGAGCCAGTGCAGGACACCCCCGAGGTTGCTGCCGCCAAGGCAAGTTTTAGGTCTCTCCTTGAGGAAGCTGCAGCTACTCCTGAGGCTACCTCCGAAACTGTTGCCGAGCCCGCCCCCGAGGCTGCTGCAGAGACCGCCGTTGAACCCGCTGCCGAAGACGCCGCCGTGAGCCGTAAGAAGCGAGCAGTCGTGGTTCCTGCTACCTATCCCTTCCATGCTCCTCTCTCTTTCTCCTACGGCTACCATACTCCTCTTACCTACTCCGCTGGCTTCCCTACGACCTACTCTGCCGGCTTCCCTGCTTTGGCCACCTACTCAGGAATTCCCGCCGTCACCACCTACTCTGCCGCTGCCCCTGCCACTGTGAAGGACGCCAGCCTGCTTCGAGTAGTGAATAATCCCAACCATGCTGTTTCCTACCGCGTGGATTAGACTGGTTAGCACAGTCAGAAGTGAGCTGTCTCTTGACTTTCATCTTACGTGTGGAACATAGCTGGAGGAAGAACACCATGTAGGAGAGGAACATCACATATCTGCTTGCTCGGCGCGGCAGACCTCATCCCTGCCGCCTGACCTCCAGCTGACTGGCACACAGGCAGCATCGGCTCGCCGACCGTCACCCCAAAGACTCTGCGTTTGTTTGACGAATAAAACTCTTTCTAAGCATTCAAACGAAACATTTCTTTAGTTTTTCCTACTGGGTTTTCATCTATATATATTCTGTAACATGTACTAGCTATAAACACACGCGACAAGAGAATACAGCTGCAAGACAGGAATTCATGACGCTGCACTCACAACTTAATAGATAATGTAATAAAATGAAAATTTGGAAAAACAAACAAACAAGGTGATAACCGTCATCACAATTTTCTTTGAACATTGATCAAAAGAGAGTAAAAAAAATATATATCGAAAATAAATTATTACATTACACTTTCACTAACTATGTATGTAATGTATGTATGTATTCATGTACGCGCGCGCGCGTGTGTGTGTGTGTGTGTGTGTACTAAGTATGTATGTATCCATTTTGTCAAAGAGAAAACAGGAGGCAAATTCCAGCCCAGTCCACACCACCACGACCGCCACCACCACACAGCAAGCAGTACTTTCGGCGCGGCGCCGCGGCCCCCCACTCCACTCCTCCCTTGTGACGTCATGTGAGGTGATCGTCACGATCCTAAAATCAACCAGTCAGTCACTTTCCCACCAAGTGATAAACATTGCATCTGATCTGATTCGCTCATTTGTCCTGTTAAATTTTTATCTAGATAATGCAGTTTACTGTTTTTATGTGGACATTATGTTAAAGAAGACGAAAAGGGATAGAAGCACAATTATCGAGGCTGGCGGCACGCACGTCATGACGCACAGCAGCCACAAGTCCAGACGGCTTTGAAGCATGGTGTCTAACACTACTCTGGTGACAATGTGAGCCACGAGGAAGGAAATGGGGAGGACACATGATGTTACAGCTCATTTAGGTGCGTGACGCCTCCTTTAATGGACTCCATTCTCTTTAATTGAAAAAGCTGGATTGCTTTTTGTCCCTGAGATTAAAACCTGATTTAAAGGACTGCTATAGTTGATTGTCTTCCATTGATGTTTTTCACTGCGTCACATTTACATGTGTGGACATCTCCGTCTGACGTTTGTTCTTAATATTCCAACAATTTCTCAGTGGCTGTGATTGGGCTGCGACTGCTTCGCAAGAGGCAGATGGAAAGCAGAACAAAACCATACAACGGATATGTTAGCAACAACTGGTGGTTAGTGGCTTGTTGTGCTGCTGCCCCTCAGCGTCCCTGAACTAAAGCCAACAATTTTCTCACCGCCTGTCATTGCACACCACAGCTACGTATATCCAGGCCAGAGTTTCGTTCCCCAAATATAACCAGTGTGCGAAACTCCGCCCACCATGCAGGAGCGACCTTCGACACCCTGGCAGACTTGAAATATTTACATAAGTGAAGAGGATTATTAGTTGACTCGGATTTCCCCCATCAAAAACAACAGAACTCAGATGTTCACATAGCCTTGATATTCATGACGTGGGAACGCCAAAGAGACAAACGAGTACCATCTTCGAGAGCCCCACCCAAGGCAGCCCTGAGTGGTGCCACAGCCAGGCTTTATCATTTGAGATAAACACAGTGCCAAACTTATCCCCCGCAACCTATATAGCAAGGGCAAAATAGATGGTCACTACGTACACCTATCACCAAAAGGAAAACAAAAATGGTCATAAGTAATCGAGTCCCGAGCCCAGTATCATCCGTAGGAGTATAGACCGGGAAACGATACAAAGACGGGGCATAGTACGGCAATGGACACCAACCCTCACTTATATGAAGGGAACAGACTGACCGGTATGACTGAAAGGATAATGAAGAAACATTATTGTGATCCTGGACTGCTGGAGGAGAGAAGAGAAGTCGTCTATAGTGAACAAGACAGTGTGGGATTGACACAAAAGAACTATATTTTCAATCACTACTACCCTCACTACTTTTAATACACTCCAGTTTAAGCCTCACTGGTTTTCAAGACAGTTTTTTTTTTTTTAACAGTTCAGCAACAGGTTTACAAAATTTCTACATTATTAATACGATAAACACTCTTGAAAACCCGACTAATCATTCGTGGTCTCTGAAAATGGTCATAATGAAAGAGCAGAGTTTCAGGCCTAGCACACATTACTGCCACCAACTGTAAACACCCGCAGGAGGAATGAATGGGAGGGAATCACATAACTAAACACCCCCCAAGCACAAACAATTGAATAAAAAGCGCCATTCACACAGGACCTTGCCTTGTGTAGAATTCACGCACTCAATACACTCACCAACAGCGCCTCTATACCTTGTGCAAAGTTTAGAATGGAAGGAAAACGTGTTGGTAAAAAAAAAAGTATAATGTTACGCTATATCGTGTCTAAAAATGGTGTGCGGGTACTCTGTCTCTTACTCAACACACACACTCGGTAGCTCAGTGGTTAGAGCGCTGGCTTCACAAGCCAGAGGACCGGGGTTCGATTCCCCGGCCGGGTGGAGATATTTGGGTGTGTCTCTTTTCACGTGTAGCCCCTGTTCACCTAGCAGTGAGTAGGTACGGGATGTAAATCGAGGAGTTGTGACCTTGTTGTCCCGGTGTGTGGTGTGTGCCTGGTCTCAGGCCTATCCGAAGATCGGAAATAATGAGGTCTGAGCTCGTTCCGTAGGGTAACGTCTGGCTGTCTCGTCAGAGACTGCAGCAGATCATACAGTGAAACACACACACACACAC
>NC_059292.1:24261542-24271542 GCF_017591435.1 Portunus trituberculatus | reverse complement strand
ATAGGCCTGAGACCAGGCACACACCACACACCGGGACAACAAGGTCACAACTCCTCGATTTACATCCCGTACCTACTCACTGCTAGGTGAACAGGGGCTACACGTGAAAGGAGACACACCCAAATATCTCCACCCGGCCGGGGAATCGAACCCCGGTCCTCTGGCTTGTGAAGCCAGCGCTCTAACCACTGAGCTACCGGGCGTGTGTGTGTGTGTGTGTGTGTGTGTCCAAGCAGCAAAAGAAGGAGGAAACTGTGAATAAATGGAGCACTGAATCAGGGGAGGAGGCACTGGTTAACTGTAACGAAACCAGCGAGAAGAGGGACAAACAGTGGAGCGCAGCTAATTGAGAGGACACCGAAGAAACGATCGTGCCATGGCTGCTGGGAAGCACAACGGTGGATGATGCACGAGGTGACCATCAGCTAAAGGACACGGCTGACCCAGACTGCAAGGGGGAAGAAAAGAGAGATGAACAAGGGACTGATGGTAGAAAAAAAATTAGTAAAGTTTATCAGATAGAGTCAGGAATATTTTGATGGGAACAAAATGATGGATCATGCATACATTAGTACCATGGAAAACAGACTGCAAAGAGGAGATGTACTAGACAGAAGAAAAAGTGGAGCCGCCAGACAAACGGTAGAAACAACAGGTCGAGAGAGAGAGAGAGAGAGAGAGAGAGAGAGAGAGAGAGAGAGGCTTGAGCATAAGGCATCTGCAGGCTGACACCATAATGTGAGAGGTGAGCCAGAATCAGATCAAGGTCGCTGCTACTAATGGGTGTTGATACATTGTTGTGAGAGGGTGTCCGCGAAGCAGCACGTCACTGACCACGGGACAGAGCGGGCAGTAGTGGTGCGGGGTTATTTAAGACACTTAGAGAGGAAGAGGGAGGAAGATGATGTGGGATTCGTCTCCCAATTCTGTAACTCGTCACACTGGTCCATAGCACTGCCGTAATCACGCCTATTCATCATTGCGCATCCTCTTCTTCTACCGACAGTAAATGTATCGCCATGTGTTGTGACGCATGGTGATTAGTGACTGCCTGCTCTCTGGCTGTCTCTGTTATGACATGAGGAAAGAAATGCGCCTGTATGGTGTGATTGTCGAGTGTTCAACATCGTACTTGTGTGCCGCGTATGATCTGTGGTCGTCTCATACACAAGTCATGTGTGGAGATTACGGGTGACGCGGAGATTGGCCATGATGGATATGCAAGCAGGGCAATGTATTGGTGCGGCGCTGGTGTCGGTGGGATGGTAAACAGGAGGAAGAATAGCTATCAAAGCCCGTGTCTGTGAGAGTCAGTGATGGCGGATGTGCGACCATTCAACAACTCAGCTCGCATTTGAATCCACACATGAAAGGAATTATTCTGGGAGAAGAATGTTGAAGAGTAGTTCGCCATATGTGTGTATAGTGCCCTGAATCACTGGAGTATGAATGGTTGTGGGGTTCACCCAAGCGGAGGCAGAACATACATACCGAGAGCGAAACTTGTCGTCTGTTGATGCCTCAAAAATTGAGAAAAAGAAAGAAAAATAAATAAATGAGAAAACAGACAGATTCGTATGAATGAATGACATAGAACTAAGAATATGAATAATAGCGAAAAAAAGATACATTCGGAAGATGCGTCTGCATTTAGCATGCACACACACACACACACACACACACACACACACACACACACACACACACACACACACAAGCACGCGAGCGAGGGACTCTCATCTTAATAACAAAATTAACTCCTCGTTAACTAATCTTGATGACTTCTTATTTGATCTATTCAATTCCTTTTGTCATCCCTCCTCCATTCATCATTCAAACCAACAAGTTGGAAATGGGATAACGTCAAACATTTTGAAGAGACGCGTCATCCAAGGTCTTTTCACCATTCCTTCCCTTCCTCCCCTTCCCTTGTAAACCATCCTATTATACCCTCGTCTTACCCAGTCCTCATCGCCCCGCCACGCCCAAGCCTCCTCCCCTCCGATATAGGCTCTTCCTCAGGGCCTTTACCCTTATAAGAAGTAAGCAGTGGTGCAGAGGCGTGACGATGCGTGCTTTATGTAACATAGGATGAGCAAAATGGTATTTCATGCTCTCGTGATCTTAGATTCCTTATGCTTTCCTTATAACCTGTCCCACTCGTTCATGATTAAACCCCTATGGCTGGATACTCTCTCTCTCTCTCTCTCTCTCTCTCTCTCTCTCTCTCTCTCTCTCTCTCTCTCTCTCTCTCTTTCAGAAAATATACTAAGCATACCTCGTAAGGATTCTCGAACGCCATCCATGCTTTATTCTGAGTACTATGTTGACAGTGACGGAACAAGACAAGACCGCAGAGAGGCGACACTCATACATAAGGGTCATGAAATCTTATGTTAATTCCTTTTCAAAGAAACACGATAGCGTTTCTCAGACTTAGTATCAGAGTATCTACAGAACTCCCGGACTGATACTTTTGCTTAGCGCATTACCGATGCTCGCTCCTAACTGCGTTGCCGTTCTTCTGAGACAAAGAGATTAATAAGTATATTTTATTAAGAGGGGGATATGGGGAACAATATGTTTAAATGTATTTTACAAGAAGAACCATCACGTATCAGCCGATTGGTTTCTTGCAGTTTTCTTAATATGTTTATTAGATGTGGGAATGCAAGGCATGTACCACATGTATTGTATCTACACATACTGACAAGTGGTAGCGGTTCACAGAGTGTGTGGTAGGAAGCAGCGTGATTTGTCCTCTCGACTGTCTTTGGTGACGCCACGAGGTTGAGGCGCATGGTGGGGGAGCTCCCAGTGATTCGTATAATCAATCAGAGCAGGAAATATAATCAAGTTTTGTCGCTTACGCCAATACGCAGGCACTGAACCTGGTGAGCACGTCAGGACGGTTGTGACCTTGGCGGACGCCGGGCGTGGTGGCGCCGCACCCGGACACTGCGTAGCGCAAAACACTAATCCTGGTTACTGTAAACACTGAATATCCTCCTTATCATTGATGGAATTTTAATGAAACATCGGACGGCGAACACGACAACAACAGCAGCAGCAACAACAATATTAACAACATTAATAAGAATTATGTTGATTTTTGTCTAAGTATGAGACAAGGACGACGAACATTTGGTGTCCACTGCCATTTACTTTCGTCACAACAATGTCCCTGAGAAGAAGTGGAAGAGAAGCCTCTGAATACTACTAGACCGTCATGAAGGACACAAAAAAATCTGGGATATTAATAGGAAAGTGCCATGGAATGCACTGACACACCTTTTCCTTCTTAGAAGTAGTTTTCCAGTAACTGACAATGCAAAGCAAACTAATTGTCATGCAGGTTTGTGACAGGTGACGCACATGCTGTAACACACCACTTGTGCACAGAATAAACTAAGGGCTGACACAAAGAGATTTGAGGCGTAAACAGTTAGATAAGGAAGTATTTATATATGGTTGGCAATATATGTTGTCTACCTTCGTGTTACTAACTACAACATCGCTGACGAAATACTACAGTGTCCAGGTCACAGAGGCAATGGGGCGGTGCCCAAGGCAGCCTGTCCTCCCATCAAGCTCCTCCCTCGTTTTTGTCGCTGCAAAATGAGTACCGGCGGGCGGGCTATATAAGAGATTCCCCAGCCCGGCGCCCGCAGACGGTTCCTGGGCAGGCAAAATGAATGTCGTGGTGAGTGTGCTTTGCTTGCGTTTTTCTAATGACATGACACTAACATGACATGACAAAATAACGTAATGACATGACATGGTGACATGAAGCACTGATATGACATGGTGACATGAAGCACTGACATTACATGGCGACATGAAGTACTGACATGATATAATACTGTAACATGACATGACACAGTAACATGATATGACTCAGTGATATGACAGTGACAAGACATAATACAATGACATGACATGACACAATGACGTGGAAGTGAGGCAAGCTGTAACTGAGCAGGACTATATTTGCAGCAGGCAGTGGTGTGCTTGGCAGCGCTAGCGGGGTCTGGCTATGCCCAGCTAGTGCAGTACTCTTTCAACTTTTTGGACGGCCCCACCACACGCGCGGAGACCCTGGACGCATCTGGCATCGTCAGAGGAACCTTCAACTTTTTGGACAGCCAAGGGAACCTGAAGGCACAGCACTACGACTACACGGTGCAGGTTGGCCCACCTGCTGTAAACTTCGTTGAACCTGTTCCAGTGACCGAAGGTGTGGCGCCAGTCCAACCCCAAGAGACGGCGCCTGAGCTCACAGACGAGGTATCTCACACCGCTCCTGCCTCTCCTGAACTTATTCAAGAAGAATCGATTCCTGCTCCTGAAGCACTTGAACCTATCCAAGATGTCCCTGCAGTAACCGAGGCACCTCATCCCACTACCAGCAACCCTGAGGACACCCCCGCTACCCTTGAGCCCACCACAGAGCCGCCAACACCCACAACAACTGAGTCTCCCTTTGATGCCTTCAAGATTGACTTCAAGAGATTCGGTCAGCGTCTCCGAGCTCTTGCACGTTTTACACCCACTCCCAGCCGCGCTGCTCGTACCAGAAGAGCAGTTCTGGTGCCCGGACCCTTCACCTACGCCGACCCTCAGAGCTTGAACACATTCCCTGCTCCCCTGGTCTACTCCCATCCCACAGTGGCCTACTCTTCCGCCTTCCCTGCTGTCGCCGCCTACTCTGGAATTACGGCCGCCGCCCCTGCCGCAGCACGCGACGCTGCCCTGCTGCGGGTGGTGCACAACCCCGCCCACTCTCTTTCCTACCGCGTGGACTGAGCACCACGCGCCATGGCCAAGGCCATGAGTACTTGCTTCCTTGCTTATGCTCATTTCTCTCTCTCTCTCTCTCTCTCTCTCTCTCTCTCTCTCTCTCTCGTTTGCTTTTATCCGTACTTGTATTTCCAAAGAAAATAAAATTTTATAACAAGACTACATACGTTTGTATCTGATTTAAAAACATTGCTTACATTTGTAATAGATAAAGCAGTAACACTTATTTGGCGGTCACTTTCATCCCCCGCTACTCAGAGATCCACGTCAGTAACGGCTCTGAGGAACGGATGGATGGACAGATGGAGAGGGCATTACAACATCAGGGTCATGGGGTTAGAGGTGAACTGAACGAAATATAAACACCATCTTGCTGCCCGGATAATGGAAACACATTGGAAGTCTTCACACGGTAGAAGAGTTTGGGAAGAGTGGGAAGCGTGAGAAGACGTGGGGGAAGACCGCCACGATGCGCAGGGAGTGACTCGTCGTGCGGCTTCCCGAGGCCACGCGGGGAACCTTTTTTCTCTCCCTACCCCGCCACACCTCATCCCCAGGCGCTCCAAGCGGTCACCAAACTTGTTTGTGGCGAGGGATAAAAATACTGAGATATTAGAACATATGCTTTTAAGAAAAAAAAAAAAAAAAAAATTTCAACGGATGAAAAACTGGTGGGCAGGGGAGTAATACATAGCGTACACTTTCTCTCTTCCTGCCTTCTCTCTCTCTCTCTCTGCAAATTTACTTTCACTTTCACCCCAACACATGTCTCTCCTGCAGGACGGCGGCGAGACAGAGCGAAGTAACATACCGTAACTCAAGAGTCTACCTTGGGATTCGCACTCTGAGGGCCACACCGGTGGATCACCTTGATGGCTGCCGGTGTGCCACGGGTGCTGGGTGTTGGGTGCTGGGCGTGGTGATGTTGCTTCTAACGAACACGCCCTAAAAAAAAAAAACTAGCTCATCGAAAAGAGAGAGAAAGAGAGAGAGAAAAACCCTACTCTCGTGATACTGGTGCTTGTCCACTGTGATGAATTGCCGCCAAATAGAAAAAATGAACGATAATATATTTTGCTATTGATTCATTCATAATAATTAGGATTCACTGAAAAGCATCTCTATAAATCTGTCTTAAACTTATTATCTGAGAAAATGAGTTTTTTTGTCAGGAGCGGTTTTTCATTATAAGGTAACTGAAATGGTCTGGTGGAAGGTTACAACACAATGCCAAGAGATCAGTGAGCATGCATAAGGAAAGCCAGTAATTCAAAGGTGTCAGTGTCTGTATAGCCGTAATTTTGTTCAGTAAAATCATACAGAGTTATCAAACAGCAGACGTCGAGTCATCATAAGCAGTGGAAGGGGTCATACTCGTGGTGCACCTGGCCACCACGTGAATCCGTTCTGTCACGAGGCTTGAAGACTGATTAGGCTACGTTGACATAACGACCTTAGTAGAAAGTTTTAAGTACTCTGTACCTTACAGTCTCATTTCCATTTTCGAATGTAAAAAAACATGCAGAGTTGGACAAGGTAGCAGCCGGCGTGAAGGGCGATGGGACCAGGCGGGCGAGAGCAAGGCAGAAGGGAGGGGCGCACGAGCGGCCATGACTTTGAGGACCTTCAGCCCCGCCCATCTCTAACGACGAACTAGTATATAAGGCAGTGCTCGGTGTTCTCCACCAGACAGCTCCTCTTCGGTGGGTCAACATGAACTCTCTGGTAAGTCCTCGACGCTGAGGAAGCAAAGTTTTCAGAGGATGGCAGACTCAAAGAGAGGAATTCATATTCTTACACCATGAATACTATAACATATGTTCACTTTTACAGGTTGTGCTGTGCTTGGCGGCGGCAGTTGCCTGCACCAATAGTTTCGTACTGAATTACCCTGGGGTGTACGGCTACCCAGGACTTCTTGGGGGCTATCCCGGCCTGCTAGGCGTCACGCCCTATACGGCTCATGGACAAGTCACTCTGAAGGCTGCTCCTGTTGCTCCACTTACCTACAATGTAGCTCCCGTCGTCCCTGCGGTAGCACCCGTGGCTCCTGTCCAGTCCCAGTTCCACGCCCAGGACGAACTGGGCCAGTACTCCTTCGGCTACACCGGCGGTCCCTCCTCTCGCTCTGAGACCCGCGACGCCTTCGGAAGAGTGAGCGGTGCCTACAATTATGTGGACTCCGAGGGCAAGGTGCAGACCCAGCACTACGTAGCTGACGCCCTGGGCTTCCGTGTGTCTGGCACCAACCTGCCAGTGGCTCCCGATGCCCCCGAGGCACCCGCTCTCGCCGCACCTGAGCCAGTGCAGGACACCCCTGAGGTTGCTGCCGCCAAAGCTGCCTTCAAGATGGCCTTTGATGAAGCTGCTGCCGCCGCTGAGGCCGCCCCCGACACTCAGTAATAGAACACTCGTGATGCCGTAGAGCACTTCGGATGGATATGTTCGGCAGAACCTATTTCTTCAAGCACCTTTTTCCTGCCAAGAATGAACAACATTAGCCCTGAGCAAGCATCGTCCGAGTGTTGACGGCACCATCTTCCTTTCTGTACATCTGTACATACTGCACAGAACATCTCGACTACTTACAAACGACCCTGAATGAAACTAAAAAAAAAGAGAAAAATATTTGAATAAAGAGAATGTTTTTAACTACATATCTTGACTTACCTTCACGATATATCAACAATGACGTCAACACCAGAGCTGGTGCTGCCTGTCCCCTGCACCCGCAGACCAAACTCAAGATTAGGAATGGCAGGAATGCGCCAAAGATAAGAAACTTTGTACTTCCAAATATTTGTTCCATAAGTAAGTTGTCAAACTAAAAGTGCAGTGTAGGGGAAGGATATAGGGGTGATGGGCAGGCTGTTAAAAAGGACGACTGAGAAAGAAAAATCAAGGATTACAGACCAGCTTTCTATGCTTCTACAACTACAAAACTATGGTAAACTTCACTTCTCTTCCCAGTATCTCTTGCCTTCCTTCAGTTGATCGAGGAACACACCTGATGGAGCCACCACATGAAAATACTAGAATCCCGTGATTGGATCAAGACATTACAAAACAATAAACTGCTTACGCCCGCCACGCGCGCGCGCGCACACACACACACACACACACACACACACACACACACACACACACACACACACACACACACACACACACACACATCACCAGTTGTTTGTGCTAGAAAGTGAAGGGCATCTCCTTTCATAGACCTGTGTCGGATTACAGTGGGCGCGCGTTACGCCCAGGTACTACCCTTTGGAGCTCCTCTGCCTGTTCAGTCTTTTTGTGACTATCGATTTGTTCATCTTCCTTGACATAATTTACGATTATCTTTAGTAGTTAAAAATATCAATAGGTCTTATGAAAAGGGCGCACGCGCGCTTGCGCGCACGCACGCACGCACACACACACACACACACACACACACACACACACACACACACACACACACACACACACACACACACACACACACACACACACACCACGTAGTATAGTGGTTAGCACACTTGGCTCACAACCGAGGAGATTCGGGTTAAAGTCCCGGGTGCGGCGAGGCAAATGGGCAAGCCTCTTAAGGTGTAGCCCCTGTTCACCTAGCAGCAAGTAGGTACGGGATGTAACTCGAGGGGTTGTGGCCTCGCTTTCCCGATGTGTGGAGTGTGTTGTGGTCTCAGTCCTATCCGAAGATAAGTCTATGAGCTCTGAACCCGCTCCGCAATGGGGAAGGCTAGCTGGGTACCATGGTAAATTACACAGTAGTGAATGCTGGTCCCTCCCTTCTGAGAAACTTCTTGTTCAAATTTCCCTTTCCATTACGACGTATCATTTAATGAGTGAGCAAAACACTATACGGGGCCTTCGTGTGTCCTTGTATGAAGTGTGGCTTGACTCCCATACAACACATGAACGAAGAAGGTGCAGACGGCTTGACTCACTCTTAATAAGGTAAGGGGAGACCAAAGATTCTCGCCTCATCAACTCCCTTCTCTAAGACTATCTTTAACCCATCTTACTCCGCTGTGAAGCAGCTGCGTCTTCTGCGTCCTCTGCTATTATTTCCATGGTTGGTGCTCTTTGTATGCCATAGAGAAAAAGAGAGAAGAAAAAAAAAAAAAAAAAAGAGGGGCCTACCAAGCGTCTTTCCTGTATAAAAAACAGAATAGTTAAACAAATATAGAAAAAAGAAGGAAGAAAAGAAAGAAAGAATGAAAGAAAGAATGAAGAAGAAGAAGAAGGAGAAGAAACAGAAGAAAAACAAGAAGAAGAAGAACAAGAACAAGAAGAAAAAGAAGAACAAGAACAAGAACAAGAATAACAACAACGACAACAACAACAACAGTACTATAACCTTAAACATAGCGGTGTTCTTCGAAAACTACAAATTACATTAGGCGATAGTTACTGCACAGGGAAGGTATTTACTAATTACCTACTCGTATATACAGTTCCCGCCCATTGCGTGGCCTCGCTGCACAACATTGCCTATTTACTCTCACCTGCTACGCTGTCTACGTCACTAATAGGAGGAGTAACCCGCAAGCTGTATTTTCACTCTTTCTTTCTCTTCGTGGGTAAAGCTCTGTGACTCTGCCATGTGACTTGAATGGTTTCTAGAGAGGAGTACTGGGACGTCTGAGGAACTACATAATGATCTCCGCTATGGATATCTCCCTTTTAAATTAACAATATTTATTAATGTACTATTTATTTATTTATTTATTTATTTATCGTTTTACCTTTAGCTTTGTGTTCTTTTTACAATTGCAATTTAGGTCTTCTCCTTCGTTTGGCTGTTTCCTGTACACATAAAAAGACACAAACACTCCCGCTTGTGTATTGCACGGAAATGAAACTCTGTTATTGACATTATTGTTGTTGTTGTTGTTGCTGTTGTTGTTGTTGTTGTTGTTGTTTTTCTTGTTGCTACTACTGATGCTCATCTTAATACTGCAAAGGAACGAAACTCAGGAGTGACGCAGACAGGGTATATATATATATATATATATATATATATATATATATATATATATATATATATATATATATATATATATATATATATATATATATATATATATATATATATATATATATATATATATATATATATATATATATATATATATATATATATAGAGAGAGAGAGAGAGAGAGAGAGAGAGAGAGAGAGAGAGTGTGTGTG
>NC_059292.1:24219042-24256542 GCF_017591435.1 Portunus trituberculatus | reverse complement strand
ATATATATATATATATATATATATATATATATATATATATATATATATATATATATATATATATATATATATATATATGTGTGTGTGTGTGTGTGTGTGTGTGTGTGTGTGTGTGTGTGTGTGTGTGTGTGTGTGTGTGTAAATTTTTCATTTCTTTTTCGTTTGATCTGTTGTACCGCAAATAGTATGAAGAAGCATAGCATGAGTTACTTGTTGAGGCCTTCTCTCAATACACATTTGCTCCTCCCAAGACAAAGAATGGCTTTCCCATTCCAGTGATAGACACAGGGGCCGCCACAGCTAACAGAGAGGCGGACAGGCGAGATAACAAGTGGTCACGTTGGCGCGAGTTGGGTGTCATCTTTGCAGGAATCGAAGATGGAAACCTGAATCAATAAGGTGACTCTTGGTTTACTCGAAATCTTTAACATGAATTCTGCTTAACCCGATTTAAATATAAAGTTATATGTAATTTGATTTACATAAAATGTTTACTTTCGCAAGCTCATGTCTAACCATTCAATCGCGTTGTACTGTTCATTTCAAAATATGAGGGGTATTTTTCTCTTTTTTTTTCATTCTTTCTTGTTATCTCCTGCATTAAAAGTTAGGGATCATTATTATTCACTTTTTACTTACGCAAACCAACTGAAGAACAGAAATGGTGCAATGAAAAACTGACCTAATCCTTTGACCTCTTTTTCCCAATTTTTACCTTTTGACACGATTAGGGCGGTAGTTTGAAGGATTAGAACGGTCATCCTTTCTAGGAATAGGCTGAATGTAGGCAAACTTCCAGCAAGAAGAAGGAACAGATGTTGATAGCCAGAGTTGAAAGTGTTTGACTACAGCAAGGTGGAAGCACGGAAGCACAGTTTCTGAGAGCAATAGGAGGAATACCATCTGGCCAATAATCATTCCGAGGGTTAAGGCCAACGAGGGCTTGGAAAACATTGTGAAAGATTTTAATAGGTAGCATGAAGTAGTCAGAGGAGGGAGGAGAGGGAGAAACAAACTCTAAGCTTTACAAGGTAGAGTTTTTAACAAAGCTTAATTTCAGCGTAGAGCTTAGCCTTAGAAATAGATGACATGGCAATGGTGCTATCAGTATGAAATAAAGGATGGGAAGATGAAAAAGCAGAGTTATTGCAAATGTGTTTTGGTTAGGTGCCAGAAGTCTAGAGGGGAGTTGGATCTCGAAATATAAATCTGCATCACTGTCTATGATGCCGTCCAGCGCTGTGAAGGAGTACGAACAGGAAAAGTTAACACAAAACTCCTTTTTGTATCACGGCTGCCAGAGCGCCTCGGATTATCAAACCAGTATTTATTTAACGCTGCACGAGGTTGTGCGGCAGTGTGGCAGACTCCTGGTGGCTTGATGAATCTGTGCGTGAAGCCCTCACTCAGGATTGCTTGTGTCGCTACCGCGCTGTGCCTGGCGGTCGCGCAGGTGTGCAGCTTTCTTAGTGCTGGTCCAGCCCCTCTAGCACAGAGGGGCGCCGCGCCGCTGCATGATGCATCTTGCCGCGCACTCTTCACCGTCACGGATGTTCCCCAAACTTACGCGCCGAACGCCAGTCTCTTCACACACAACCGTTATGGATACGTGCCCGCTGACAAGCTGAGTGTAGACTGGAGAGCTCGGCAATACCCTGACACTTGTGGCGGCAACGATGTGGCCGGGGCAGTACAGCAGCTGCTCCTCAAGAGAGACTCTCCGTCTGGAGCGACAACGACCGACTACTCCCCGCTTGCGGCCGTCCTTCCCTCCGTGCTGGCCTTCCAGGGCGAGGGCGGGGCCAGCGTCCCGACAGTCACCGCCACCACCAGGATCGGCGCCGCCGGCGGCCAGCTGCCCTACGTGCCGTGTGAAATAGCGGCCTACTCTGACCCAGCCTCGGTAGCCGCCTGCTTCAGGGCAAGACTGGCTCGCCAGGACACTCTCTGGATCTTCTTCATGGGAGACTCAAAAATAAGATACTTATTTTTCGAGTTTCTCTCAAGAAGTGATGACGAGCTTCACTATCTAATCAAGCTTGAGGTAAGCTCTTTAAATTCGTATGTGACTAATAGCAAACACCATTGCATAAGATCGATGCTTTACGCAAAAAAGTAAATAAAAAAACAATTATCATGATCTATGACGGGAACCAAGACAATGCCAACAAAACAATCAATACTTTGCACCAACAGAACGGTACCAAGTCCCTCGCCGAGATAAACAGAAAACACCTTAAACTCAAAGTCGACATGGAAGCATCGAGCACCAAGCTGCCTGGACTGCTCGTCTCCTTCCAGTTAGTTATGCTTGTGTTTGTGTGTGTGTGTGTGTGTGTGTGTGTGTGTGTGTGTGTGTGTGTGTGTGTGTGTGTGTGTGTGTGTGTGTGTGTGTGTGTTTCACGTTAAAACAGAAAGGTCCACAACATTTTATTTCCTTTTCTCTTTATGAAGTATCTATTCTACACCATCTATTTACTTTGTTGGTTGTATTTTGCAAGGAAAACGAAAGAAGGAAATTCCGTGTTGTCCCTTGAGACTCACCTGGTATAGTGTCTAATCTGTAGAATCAGAACAAGTATAAGAACGTCAGTCTTACTATCGTGACTCTTGTTACGCACAGAAAAAAAAAAAAAAAATTGAGCATTGCTGTTGTGTCACTGTTAGCACACTCCCTCTCGTGCCCCCAACGCTGTGTGTGTGTGTGTGTGTGTGTGTGTGTGTGTGTGTGTGTGTGTGTGTGTGTGTGTGTGTGTGTGTGTGTGTGATTAAAACCACAGTAGAAGAGTGACATTTGATGGGTATTCTTCCTCGTTCTTCATGAAGTGTAATGTCAGTGTGAACTACAGAGTCACTTTGTGGTTAATGAAACTGCTGGGTTTAAAGATTTAAAGTAGTAGCTACATAAACTCAAGGGTTTTATTAAAAGTCTTTCAGGACATTCGATGTAAATTTGATACTTGATTGCTACATATGTCTTGCTTAATAAGATATTCATCTATAATTCACATTAGAAGATATGATAAGACGTGGTGTCGGGTCTGGAGAGCCAAGCCTGGCATGTAGTGCGTGTAGATATGTGGGTACGGCTATCCCAGCTAACTCTCCAAAGGATTAAGGGATGATCTTTAAACATAACTAAGTTTCTAAGAAAAATCATTAATTACTACCTTTTACCATATAGGTTCAGAACGTTCAGCGAACAGCAGATGAGCAAGATGCAAGGTAGTGCGGAGGTGGAGCAGCTGGTGCAGTGGGCTGCAGGCCAGGATACACCCCATCTTCTGGTAGTAGGTATGTTGACCGCACACTCGTTTTTCCATCACTGCATCACTCAGTGCCAGGTCTCAGTGAAGTACTCTCACCCAACACTGTTTGCAGGAAAACATCACCCACACACCTGCGTACAAACCCTGTAATGAATCTGCTTGTACTTTACACATGTTTTCTGGTATGACCTCAAGCCGTGCCTCCTGTTATCACCAAGCAGGCATTGTCACTAGTAGGCTAGATGGCTTCTGAAGACTCTTTATTTTCTGATATTCTTTTAAGCCTCAGTGGATATCTAGTACATAGCAAAGATATACATATTACAGCCGCGCAGCTGACTAAGAGTACATTCCTCTCATGGTGAGTTTTCAGTGTTTCTGCCCTAGTACAATGACACACCATATGCACGTCTCTCTCTCTCTCTCTCTCTCTCTCTCTCTCTCTCTCTCTCTCTCTCTCTCTCTCTCTCTCTCTCTCTCTCTCTCTATATATATATATATATATATATATATATATATATATATATATATATATATATATATATATATATATATATATATATATATATATATATATATATATATATATATATATATATATATATATATATATATATATATATTGTACTTTGTTCTTAGAAGTGCACCAAAGTCTTCTTCTTAACGTAATATCTTCTTAGGGGGCCGCCGTGGTACAGTGGAACCTTGCGTGCTTTGGGATCCAAGAGGTCTCCAAGCGCACGGGTTCGAATCCTGTCCACGGTCTGAGTGTAGGTTGGGCTTCCTCACTCGGGGCAACGGTTTCCTAGCGGGTGGGCTTTAAGATAGGAGGTACCCTAAAAAGTATCCCCTTTAGCCCATAAATTCCCGTGAAAAGCCCACATGGTAAAAAAAAAAAAAAAAAAAGTGACCACAATAAGGCATGGCTTGTTTTGTTCTGCCTGCAGGTTACGCTGCGTGGTCCACCAGGAAGATAAAAGCGTACTTGTGCGACACCCTGGACTTCTTGGCTGACATGCACCAGATCGTGGCGACCCTCCTGCAGCAGGTAAGTTGTTCCTCGTGCAGAGGTGCCCTGTGATATTGTCGTCAGTAAATGGTCGGTATCAGGACTAATTCATCGGTATGTTTATAGTCACATGTGCAGTCCAACAACCGCACTCAAATTCCTTACCACTCGCGCACGGACACACACTCATGCCCTCAATCCCACACCCCCACCGTTATCGATGGTCTCCCTATAGTCAGGGGATAGTGTGTGTGTGTGTGTGTGTGTGTGTGTGTGTGAAGTCTCATGAAGTGATGAAGATCCTCCGCCAGTTACATATATACACACACACACACACACACACAACTTTTTTTATATAAGAAAAGTTTCAATATTATCTTCAGTCTTGTAAAACCTTTTTCCTTCTATTTCTTTCCTTCAGATCAGTCAGAGAGCCAGGGTTATTGTGACCTCTCAGAATAGATGCAAAGTCAACACATCAGCAGCGTCTGAAGAGAACAGCATCCCTTTTGGAGACCCTACTTTTGACTGGAGCGAGGCAGTATTCCTGTACTATGTACAACGACATTCACTGCACCTGCCACCATCTCCAGCATCTGGTACAAATGCTAATGTGTCGAAATCACTGGTAAGAATAACAAAAGCACGACTGGACAACATCAGCAAACGCCACAGAGACCACCTGGTTCCAGACGTAGAAGACAGCGGAGTGTGGTGGTGGGACTCGAGTCTGCCGCTGAGCCTAGCGGAGAACAGAGAGTGTGAGGAACTGTATCTCCGCGGTCTGACCACACACCCAATATATAACGACCCCTTCCATAGGTGCTATGACTCATACCACTCGGGTGGCGTCACTCTCGGTGACCAGGTCACTATGCTGCTCAACCTGGTGTGCAACTCAGCGTTGGGGACACGGGAGGGAGTGTGCTGTAGCTAACAGTGACACAACAGCAATGCTCTATTTTTTTTCTGTGCGTAACAAGAGTCACGATAGTAAGCCTGACGTTCTTATACTTGTTCTGATTCTACAGATTAGACACTATACCAGGTGAGTCTCAAGGGACAACACGGAATTTCCTTCTTTCGTTTTCCTTGCAAAATACAACCAACAAAGTAAATAGATGGTGTAGAATAGATACTTCATAAAGAGAAAAGGAAATAAAATGTTGTGGACCTTTCTGTTTTGACGTGAAACACACACACACACACACACACACACACACACACAGACAGACAGTGGTACGACAAGATTAAGTCTTTGTGTGGTTTACAAAAACAAGCCTCTTCTCTTCCCTGTATTTCACACCTTTCACCTGACAACGCGGCCGAAGAGATTAACGGTCACTTCGCTGCGATCTGCCAGACACACCTTCCCCTTCACTCTACTACTCTCCCAGACTACCTCCCTGCCCCCTCCCCTCCACCCCCTGTCCAGGAGGTTGATGTTTACAGGAAGCTTCTTAAATTTAAACTAAACGGAAAAATTTGGGGAAGGGCTGCTGCATCATCCACGTCTCTGCTACCTGCTACCCTCAGACGTGCCTCTCCCTGCCCGCGCCACCCGACACCAGAATCGCGTGCCGCCCTTAAGAGCACCGCGCACTGACCGGTACCACCTTAGCGCGGTGCCCACTATGGTGCGAGCCATAAATAAATAAATAAATCAATAAGTAAATTCTAGGTTAAGTTAGATCCATGCATAGTTAGGTTAAGTAAGCATTTCATTGTTTTAATGGTCCCCCCCCCTGTACATTTTCAGTGTAAATCTTTTGTTGCACTGCCAAATTAATAAACCGTATATTATTATTATTATTATTATTATTACACACACACACACACACACACACACACACACACACACACACACACACACACACAGTTTGAGTGAGGAAGTGGTGTCAGCAACGAGTGTGCATAGTTTTAAAGAAAAATTGCATAAGTGTATATATGGAGACGGGGCCACACGAGCATAAAGCCCAGGCCCTGTAAAACTACGAGTACAACTAGGTAAATACAACTAAAGTCCGTTCATCCAAAGAATCCAGGCCGAAACTGTTAGTTCGGTTGGCAGCCCTGCCCACCCCCGCCGCCACTAAACCTTCCCGACACTTAAATTTTCTTCAAGTACATTTATTTTTCTTCAAGCTATAAACTTGTATAGCTATTGAGTTAAGTGAAGAAAAATAAATGTACTTGAAGGAAATTTAAGTATCGGGAAGGTTAGGGTTGATTCACACTATCGGTCCGGTCTGGCTTCGCTCTCGCTCTAATTTCACTCCGGTCAAGGTCCTGGTGCATTCACATGTCCGGTCCGCTCTCGCTCCGGTATCGGTCCCATCCCTTCCTCTCCTTCAACACTAATGGAAGTCATACCACCAGTGACGGAGGATGTGTGACTTTTCTCCATCCAATTTGGCAGTGATCGCCACTGCACTTAACGAAGAAGAAAGAAAGCAAAAAAGTAGATTGTGGGTTCATCCTATGCTGAAAGATAGAAAGAGTGAAGGAGAGTTCCATACTTTATATCCTCATCATATTGATGATGAGACTAAATTTTTCAACTACTTGTGAACATTGGAACATTTGAAAAAAAAATACTCTAAAAAACTGAGGATGAAAACCACAAGATGTAATTAACTTTTGCATATTTTTTTTCCAGTGTACATATATATATATATATATATATATATATATATATATATATATATATATATATATATATATATATATATATATATATATATGCCAACTGTAAAAATTATCCCTATACCAGTGATAAATAAGATTTTATTCCCTAATTATTTATCTACCTTTTGCATGATCCCATTGTAGTGTTTTCTTCTGATTCTCCATGTTTTATAGGATGAAAGGCAGAAAC
The DNA here is from genome assembly GCF_017591435.1 of Portunus trituberculatus. Taxonomy (NCBI): domain Eukaryota; kingdom Metazoa; phylum Arthropoda; class Malacostraca; order Decapoda; family Portunidae; genus Portunus; species Portunus trituberculatus. Next base: position 24,249,386 of record NC_059292.1, on the reverse strand, counting down.
ATTTCCCCATACAAAGGCTGAATCATGACTGGAGCGGACCGTTGCTAGTTCACACTGGCTGCAACAGTCCGGTCTCGCTCCGCTCTCGCTCCAGTCAAAATATCTTTTGAATGTATCACAACTGGAGCGAGAGCGGAGCGAGAGCGAACTGTTACCGCCAGTGTGAATGCTTACATTGAAATGCATTAAACATTACTGGACTGGACCGAGACTGGAGCGAGAGCGGAGCACGATCGAACCTATGGTGTGAATCAACCCTTAGTGGCGGCGGGGGTGGGCAGAGCTGCCAACCGAACTAGCAGTTTCGGCCTGGATTCTTTGGATGAACCGACTATAGGTAAATACACGCACATGAACCGGACCATAAGGTGGGCAGGCTGCCGTCCTGCGCTGCGAGGGAACAGGAACAGGAAAAGTTAAAATAAAACTCGCTTGATGCCACGGCTGCCAGCGCGTCCCGCATTATGAGAACTACTTTACTTAACGCTGCAACGCCTGCATGAGATTGTGCGGCAGTGTGGCAGACTCCCAGTGACTTGATGAATGTGTGCGTCAAACTCTCACTCAGGAACGCTTGTGTCGCCGCCGCGCTGTACGTGGCGGTCGTGCAGATGCGCAGCTTTCTTAGCGCTGGTCTAGATGATCGCCCATCACAGAGAGGAGCCGCGCCGCTACATGATGCATCTTGTCGTGCGCTCTTCACCGTCACGGACGTTCCCCATCGTTACGCACCCAACGCCAGCCTCTTCGTACACAACCGTTATGGATATGTGGCTGCTAACAATCTCAGTGTAGACTGCAGAGCTCGGCATTACCCTGACACTTGTGGCGGTAAAGACGTGGCCGGGGCAATACAGCAGCTGCTCCTTAAGAGAGATTCCCCGTCTGGAGCGGCCACGACCGACTACTCCCCACTTGCGGCCGTCCTTCCCTCTGTGTTGGCCTTCCAGGAAGAGGGCGAAGCCAGCTCCCCGACAGTCACCGCCACCACCAGGATCGGCGCCGCCGGCGGTCTGCTGCCCTATGTGCCATGTGAAATAGCAACGTATGCTGACCCAGCCTCGGTTGCCGCCTGCTTCAGGGCAAGACTGGCTCACCAGGACACTCTTTGGATCTTCTTCATGGGAGACTCAAAAATCAGAAACCTATTTTATGAGTTTCTTTATAGAAGTGAAGAAGAACTCCAATATCACATTAAATTTCAGGTGAGTTTCTGTGTCGGTTGTCTCGCATGAGCGTCGTCAAAACGTTGTGACGGATGGTAAGAGAAACACTTTCTTTTTATAGAAAGGTAGCGCGCCCTTCACTACACTGGACAGGAAGCACATGAAGCTGGATATGGAGGCAGTCAGCGCCAAGCTGCCTGGGATGCGCATCTCCTTGGAGTGAGTAGTGAGAGAAGCACACAGGCCTTCATCTCGCTCACCTCTTTGCATGGGATGATGCATGGCAATAAAACAAACTACCCGTCCTCTTTGTATGTATGCAAAATTACACATACACACGTGTGATACAACACAGTATGCAAAATGCACTTTATCAACGTAGGAATGTCTTTATAATTTTATGATTAGCAAGAACTCTGATAAATAAAATGTTTCAACAATTAAGAAAAAAAAGAAAAAGATGATGAATATGGCAATATTCTGATGCCTTATTAGTAGTTCACATGAAACAGAACCACTGCCGTGACGTGAATCATCACTACAGTCGCTATACATATCGTTGTATATCATGCATGACAAGGTACTAAATCACTAGACGAACCATGCGTCTTGTAATTTATTCCGCTGTCATGTTTATTAAGCCACATCGCATGGAATATAGCGGCGTGACAACAAACTTTTATGTCCATTATTATATAATTTTATCTTTGCGGCACAGGTTTAGGACATTCAGCAACTTGGCATACCCGAGGACCAGCGTGGAGGTGGTTCAGCTGGCGCGGTGGGCGGCAGGACAGGAGACGCCTCCGCACTTGCTGGTAGTGGGTATGTATAGCAAAGTCAAGGAAGGTTGTTGAACCTTCCTGCGCTCGCCACTCTCCTGCCCGTGTGTACATTGTTCTTCCCACCTGTGTGTGTGTGTGTGTGTGTGTGTGTGTGTGTGTGTGTGTGTGTGTGTGTGTGTGGAGCAGGATTAGTGCTTTGAGTGTGACTTTCTTGCATGAAAATTATATATTTTTCTCTGAGCCTTGCTGCTCACGGCCTTGTAGATCATAACCGCATAAAGATGTATATATTATGTATAATTTCTAAAAAAAGAATTCTAATGATAGTTTATTTTTTTCTTTATGGCGTTGAAATAGCTGAGGCGACAATGGTGCTGGATGAAATAGATACCTATCCAAAAATACAGTATTATCCAAGTACAACTGAAGTGATCGAGATGTGTTACCTGTAAGATGTGTTGGAAGACACAATGCCAGTGTTCCTTGCTGTCCTTCTTAGCAGTGTTACCAGTAATTAGATGTAAAGCACAGTTTTTAGCACCCACTTCCCTTTGCAGGTTACGAGTGTTGGACTATCTTGAAGAGTGACGCTCGGGAGTTTCATGACGTGCTTGGCAATCTGATGGATATGCACGAGGTGGTGGTGCCTTTGCTGTATCAGGTGAGAGCAGCTCATGTGATGGTGGCTCGGCTTATTTTCTTAATGATTAGTTTTTTTTTTGACGTCGTAAAGTAGTTATACTGTTTTATTAATTCACCTTGAGTAGGAATGATTGGCTCTTATTTGATCAAGAAAACTCATGCTTAAATGTGATGTTGCATGTCATGACAACTGGCACCGAAATCACGTCTGGATTTTATTTTATTTTCTTTCAGTTAAGCCAAAAGACGCGGGTGGTCGTGACCTCCCAGAACAGATACAAGCAATATGCTGCACAGGATGAGCAAGTTGTGCGTCGAGGATATTTTGCTGACAACATCCACGAATGGAGCGAGACGGTGTTCCTACATTATCTACGACGCCTCTCGTTTCGCCATCCACAGCCCCCAACGTCTGATACTACGTCCGACGCTCTAACGGAACCTCCTGCACGGGTCACGATAGCTCCAGCACGTAATTCACAGTCGCGGGACCACCTCATTCCTACAGTGGAGGACAGCGGAGTGTGGTGGTGGGACACAAGTTTGCCGGTGAGCTTGGCGGAGAACGCTGAATGTGAACAACTGTACTTCCGCGGTCTGAGGCGCCATCCCATGTACAAAAGCCTCTTCCACAGGTGTATGGACGACAACCACGCAGGCATCGTCACCCTTGCGGACCAGGTCACCATGCTGCTCAATCTGGTTTGCAATTCCATGCTGGGGGCACGTGAGGGGGTGTGCTGTGGCTGACGGGAGGAGGCAACAGCGATGCCGAGATTATTTGTTCGAGGTGATAGATTTTGAGTTCTTAGGTTCTTGTTAATGTTTTCTGTACTTCCAGTTGGTGTTTGTATCTCGCGTCATGAAGTGACCTGATGACACAATATAGTCTTTACTTTGATTACGTATTACCTATGTGAATATATTTCAAATAATATAAAAAGAGACCGAAGTTAAATACAAAAAGGGAAACCGAGAGAGAGAGAGAGAGAGAGAGAGAGAGAGAGAGAGAGAGAGAGAGAGATAGCATAGGATAAGAGATGTCTCTTGACAAGGTCAAGGCAGGGAGAATAACAGCACGCACAGAAGTCAGTCAACATCAGAAGCATCGCATAAAAAGAAAAAAAAAAGTATATATATATATATATATATATATATATATATATATATATATATATATATATATATGTATATATATAAATTGGCAGCGTTCCTGTGATAAAGTGAATTAATTCTCGTGTATATAGTCAGATGGTGCACAAGTGAACTGTAGAGACAAAACTCTTGGTAATTAGACGAACACGTATGGTAGGCGTTACAGTGATAAGTACGCGTATGTGATATATTTTGTGTTGATATTCCATAAGATTGTACATAAGAATGCAAAAAAGAAGAGTGGTAACCTGCAAGAACCCATCAATATAACACGTGGCGTCCCCTGTACAAAACATGTCTACATATTTCCACCAATCATTTCCACCCATTAATTTGTTTAATGTTAGTTCAGAGCAGGGGTGGACAAACATTTCGGTGCTAGGGCCACATTAAAAATAATCTCAATCTTATAGGGCCGCATACTATAATAATTAACCCAAATTCATTAATATTTGAAAAACAAAATTAAAGGGAAGAAAATGAAATGCTCACAATACTATTTGGTGTTGTTTATTAACTTGTTCTTTCAAATTTACTAACATTTGTCGGCCAGATGAATTCCTTTGGCGAGCTGCATGCTGCCCGCGGGCCGTAGTTTGCCCACACCTGGTTTAGAGCTTGCCTCTCTTCTCAACTGTAGCTTACTCGTGTGTACATTATGCATGCATACTGTGAGGCTGAACTGATGTCAGAAATGTTCTAAATACTGTGTCATATCATATTATGATGTTCTCTCTTTTCGTAACTTTCTCTCAAGGTGAAGTTAAGTGGAAATTAACTTGTAGTGTAGGGATTATAGATAAAAATGTAATCAACCTTTCTCATGTGTGTTATTGATAAAAATTAAAACAAACCACAAATCCTATTCCTGGTTCTTATCGTAACTCATCCACTATCCTGATGTCAAGTATCTCAATGCGGGTTGCCTCCATACACGAGCAGCCTCAGCGTGCGTGGCTCAGTCTGGAGGCGTTCCCCATCTGAGACTTTTGATGTAATTGATGTCTTTAGTGTATGTAATTTATACTTTAATAACAAAAATACATAAACAGATGTCTTTTACCTTTGTACGTCTTCATCAATCGCTTAACGATCCACTTCAGACCCCGTTTCGCCTCCACTATGAAAACTTGTCCGATTTATGTATTACAGAATTTGAATCACAAACTACGTCAGACCCTAAGCCAGCCAGACCAAATTCATGACACAAGAAAACTACTGAGTCACATATGTGTATAATTACCTAACCTTAAGTGCAGTGGCCGTGAAAAGAGAAGACACAGTCCACCCCTTTCACTGCAATTCCACAGCCTGCGTCCGCTTTAATAACTTGTTACACTCCCTTCTTTCTTTATTCATTTTCTGTGAACAACGAAGTCTCATGGTGATTCTCCTACCAAACCATTTCAAACACCATTTCTTGAAGGAATAGGGTTTATAAGCTCTTGTCTGAAACAACATGACTGAAGACACGACTATTTTGGTGGTAAAAGGAGTGTAAATAAAGTCTCTCTCTCTCTCTCTCTCTCTCTCTCTCTCTCTCTCTCTCTCTCTCTCTCTCTCTCTCTCTCTCTCTGTGTGTGTGTGTGTGTGTGTGTGTAAATGCTGGGTTGAATAACGAGTAGGATACGAGTGGAATGAATCAGGTAACACGCTATTACATAACACCTTAATTAAGCACAGCGGACCAGATGTCATCAGCACCACATGCCTCATCTGCCTACATTTTTTTTCTATTTTTTTTATGTAGGAAAGAAACCGGCCAAGGGCAATAAATTTAAGACAAAAAAAAAAAAAAAAAAAAAAAAAAAAAAAAAAAAAAGGCCCACTGAGACACCCGTCCCCGAAGAAGGTGAAAAGTTAGCCAAATGAATGGAATAAATTCTTGAAACCTTCATTTTAAAGAAGCTCAGGTCATAGGAAGGCAGAAATAAAGACGCAAACACGGAATTACAGAGTCTAGTAGCTGTTTGTGTGTTTTACGATGTATTGATTTTAGTGTTTTATATTTGTGACTAAGATTGTTACATTTGTATTATAGCCCTCAAACACTGAACTTCTATCTAGATCTCTATTTTCATAAGTTGCAAAATTCAAGAAAAGTACAGTTGGCATTATAAATGAGAATGTACTCGTATACATCTACTCAACCTCTCTCCTTATAATTTCCCTCCACGTACACTGCTGCATACATAGACATGTCTCAAGAGAAGTTTCCACAACTGCATCCGACACCCTCCTCCCAACCCCCGCCTCAACACACACACACACACACACACACACCGCGTAGTGTAGTGATTAGCCCGCTCGACTCAGACGTCCACGCGTAGGTTCGAATCCCACCAGACACCGCTTTGAAGCTATGCCATTTGTCGAGTGGTTTAAAGTTACCTACCTGTCACCAATGATACCTAAGTTCTAAGTGGTTGCACCAAAGATGCGCTTGGGTGGTGATGTGGGCCCTGATATGGGCACCACTACAAATAAAATTACTTGCGCCACTAATAGGCGGAAGCTAAACAGCGCTTCCCACATATACTCTTCAAGTATGCCTACAGGCGCTATAGGCCATAACGTAAAACACACACACACACACACACACACACACACGCCCGGTAGCTCAGTGGTTAGAGCGCTGGCACAGAGTAGAGAAGAGACAGAGAGGAAAGCTCCAAAATTATGTGAAGAAAAAGCTAACTGCCAGCTCTGATATAGTTGCATTACTCAGCCACGAAGTGACGTTACTGTCGTATAGTGAAAACGGGAGGCACAATGTAAAAATAAATGAATAACTACAGTATATGCATTATTGTACAAAATATAATTATAAATGTGTTGATATTGTTCTTTGTAATGATTATTATTGGAATATTTTATGAACGATTAAATAGGTGTTCTATCTAATTCGCTTGGAAATAATTTGTTAAAAAGTAATATATTTGACATATCTAACTACGCGGTATAACACTACTATAACACTACAATCTTCTAATAAATCAGTAACTCTGAATAGGCTATAATGATATGGTAGATATCCATTATGACACAATATTATGTTCCGTTGTAAAGAGAACTACTTGCATATTGTTATGAACGTTCTGGGTGACTTTGATTCCCAACATTACATACAGACACAGTCTAATGTCTAATTATCCATGTGTCGTGTGCCACAGAAGCAAGAGGATCCATCCACAATTTTCATACCACCGATTTCCTAAGGATAATGAAAGGTAAGTCAATTTGTTGTGTGTTGATAACTGTTAAGGCGCTCAGTTAAACTATACAAGACAATTTTTAGTCAATTTCCAGTTACTGTATTGAAATCCATGCTGATAATAGCCTAGTTTCTAATCAACGGGCGTGCTCTATCTCATGAACAATTTTTGTTCAGCACTTCAGATAGTCTGTAACATACCTAAACTAAATTTTTTTGTTAATGAGGCTTTACGTCTACTTTACTCGGAATTCCATTCCCAGATGGTTATTTTTGTCACAATTACAAATAACGTAGGTTAGGTTACATTCAGAAGGTTGGGTTATGTAAGGTTTGTTTAATTTACCGTAAAACTTTATTCTAACTCCGTTTCTTGTTCACCCAGTTATAGTAATGTGTTTCCCTTGCGTAACATAACTACAGTATGCCTAAATATGACAAAAATTTCATATGAAAAAGAAGTATTATATAAAATGGAGTTAACTTTAGGTAAAACCCAGTTTACCGTTGTTTTGGTTGACTTTGGTTGAGGAAATACACATCTCCAAATCAAAGTGAGGTACACAAAGGTTGTGTCAGAAATGTGACCAGACAGTGCCGAGAATTAAAAAAAAAAATGCATGTAAGTAGAATTGGGAGCAATCTTCAAGGTTACATGTTACCAAGGTAATCGTAGATAGATTGAAGGTTATCCAGCTTTGTTGGCCTCACAATTATTAAAATTATATAGAATTAGGCTAAGCATGTACTGTAATTATATGATAAGTCATTCAGTTCCCCGAAATATATGAAATGCACTTGTTGGTCTTTTCTTGTCTATAGGTAGAAATTTTTTATGATGAATGGCAATTCTGTCAATATTGATCATTGAATTATATGAGGCATATGTAGACATTTTTACAAATAAACTACATCAGCCTTATTTTCTCTTGTCATTACAGGTGTGATGTATGGAGAAAGGCAGTCAAGGCTCCTCAGATTTTGCAGCTGAAAACTTCAGACCTGAATGAGAGGTATAGGGTCTGCAGCTACCATTTCTCTTCCTCGAACTATTTAACCTCGACCAAACTCCTACATAATGCCTATCCAGACCAAAACCTGCCAGGTAAGAAATGCTATATGATTATGGTTCATTTGTGCCTAGGTACTGTACTATACATCACAACTATGTGAATCTGTTTAAATTATAATATATTTAGTATTTCTTTGCTGTATATGTAATCACTATTGAAAAATAGAATAGATGCACACACACACACACACACACACACACACACACACACACACACACATATATATATATATATATATATATATATATATATATATATATATATATATATATATATATATATATACACAGTACAATATATATAAATGTTTGACCAACATAATTTCTTTTGTTTCAGGTTATGGACGTAATGAAAAGGTAATGTAAAAAAATGGTATGCATTTCTTTTTTTTATTTCTGAGTGCTTTGGTTGCATGTTGTGTACAGCAAAAATATTTTAGGTTAGTGCTTGTATCTATAATGTTACTGGTTGTGTTATACTGTTTGTATGTGTAATTGTATATATATATATATATATATATATATATATATATATATATATATATATATATATATATATATATATATATATATATTGTATATTTGCCTGTAAATTCTATTTACTTCTTCAGTAATATACATTGTCTTTGTGCTTGTACTACATATATTATTTTTTGTGTTTGCATTGTTGTTTGTGCATGTGTTTTGTTTGTGCTTATAAAGTTAGTTGTGCATGTGCTTTATTTGTGCTGGTAGCCTATATTTAAGCATGCAGTTATTTATGTTATAATTTTTTTTGCTTGATATTTTTTATATGTTGCACTAAGTGACATAAGTTTAAAACAAATCCTGCTTGTTTAAGTATGCTTCTGTTCTTGCAAAGTTACTTGTGCATGTGCTTCATTTGTGTTGGTAGCCTATTATTGTGCTTCTATATTGAATTGTTGTTTCAGTAAAATATTTGCTGTGGCAAAAAAGTTTAGAAAAAAAAAACATTAAATGTTTTCCTTTCCAACATTGTGATATACAGTATAATGTGATACAAAAATTATATGTGTATACTGTATACACAAAAGAGAGAGAGAGAGAGAGAGAGAGAGAGAGAGAGAGAGAGAGAGAGAGAGAGAGAGTGTGAATTGTATATACATTGAATTTACTTCTGTTAATGTAATCATTTTTTTTTTATTTACTTCTGTTAGTGTAATCATATTTCTATAGGCCTACTGATATAATAACCTAAGTATTTCCCAAAAATAAGGACACACCTTGTATAATATAAATGTTACACAAAGTTTTTATATGTTAAACTTGTGTGTGCCACTTTTAGAAAATAATGGATCCTAATACACAAACTGGTAACTATTAGTTGGCCATCCTGGCAAATCTGGGAACCCAAAATTAGTGTCTGTCTCAGGTAATAGATGGCGCTATTCTGGTAGTATTTGGCAACTCTTTGGCTTCGTTTTTTCTTATGTTGTATAATGAACTTTCCAGTCTTTCTCTTATATCGTCTTTGGCGCTGGCTTCACAAGCAAGAGGACCGGGGTTCGATTCCCCGGCTGGGTGGAGATATTTGGGTGTGTCTCCTTTCACGTGTAGCCCCTGTTCACCTAGCAGTAAATAGGTACGGGATGTAAATCGAGGAGTTGTGACCTTGTTGTCCCGGTGTGTGGTGTGTGCCTGGCAGTGATGTTAATTGTACGACAATTATCGTATTTGTACGATAATATGGCTGTTTGTACGATGTACGATACATAGGTAAGAATCGTACACCAATATACGATAATTGAGTGGCAAAGTATTTTTTTTTTTATATTTGTAATAAGGTACTGTAATAATTGTGTAAAGAAAAAAATATCGATGTCAACATTTCAGAGAGAGAGAGAGAGAGGGGCTGGGGACTGGGGAGGGAAGGAAAAAGGAGAGACGCTGTCAGTCACAGTCAGTGTCAAGTGACAAAATGATCTTATTAGTGTGACTCTTAGTGTTAGTATGGTGAAGGGCGAGTTTTCCTTCTCTTATCATATGTTCTATTTGACGTATAACGGTATGAAAAAACAAAACATTCTCATTATGTGGCACTAATGGGCAACAATAAATAAAGGAATAAATAATAAGGGTTTTCCAGTGTAGGTTGTGTTGCGGAGAGTGATGGACTGACGATTGACTGATATGTTGACCCCTTGGAGATACATGCACATTGACACTGTACGTAAGCTTTTATCAATATATAGTTTTCATATATATATATATATATATATATATATATATATATATATATATATATATATATATATATATATATATATGTATATATATACACACACACACACCTTTGTGTAACCTTTGTATGTGTTGTATGTCATTTGCATATGAAAATGAATGAAAATTAATGAAATGTTCAATACAGTGTATAATGCAGTTCTGATGTGTGTATATTATTTTTCCTTTGGATGTACGATAATATTAGGCAAAATACGATAATTCTGGTGGTTCGGTACGACAATGTGGGCTAGAAAAGTTAACATCACTGGTGCCTGGTCTCAGGCCTATCCGAAGATCGGAAATAATGAGCTCTAAGCTAGGGTAACGTCTGGCTGTCTCGTCAGAGACTGCAGCAGATCAAACAGTGAAACACACATGAGAGTTAGGTGGAAGGTTGTCTTTATCACTGGTTATGATGCTCTACGGCGCTGCGAGGCAACAAGGAAAGGAAAAGCTGAAACAAAACTCACTGGATGCCACGGCGGCCAGTGCTTGGTATGGGAGGAAGGAAGCGCAGTGAGCTAACAACGTCTGGAGGAGTGAGGCAGCGCGAGAGAACATGTGCTTCAAACCTTCACTCAGGAACGCTTGTGTTGCCGCTGCGCTGTGCTTGGTCGTGCAGGTGTGCAACTTTCTTAGCGCTGGTTTCGCTGATCGCCCACCACAGAGGGGCGCCGCGCGGCTGCATGGTGCATCTTGCCGGGCACTCTTCACCGTCACGGACGTTCCCCAAACTTACGCGCCGAACGCCAGTCTCTTCGTACACAACCGTTATGGATACGTGCCTGCGGACAAGCTGAGTGTAGACTGGAGAGCTCGGCAATACCCTGACACTTGTGACGGTAACGACGTGGCTGGGGCAGTACAGCAGCTGCTCCTCAAGAGAGACTCTCCGACTGGAGCGGTCACCACCGACTACTCCCCGCTGGCGGCCGTCCTTCCCTCCGTGTTGGTCTTGAAGGGCGAGGGCGAGGTCAGCGCCCCAACAGTCACTGCCACCACCAGGATCGGCGCCGCTGGCGGCCTGCTGCCCTACGTGCCGTGTGAAATAGCGCCTTACACTGACCCAGCCTCGGTCACCGCCTGCTTCAGGGCAAGACTGGCTCACCAGGACACTCTCTGGATCGTCTTCATGGGAGACTCAAAAATAAGATACTTATTTTTCGAGTTTCTCGCAAGAAGTGACGACGAGCTTCAGTATTTGGTCAAGCTTGAGGTAAGGTAAGGTAAGGAGGTGGTGGCATAGTGAATAAGGTGGTAAGCGTGGGATCGGACAGACGTCCACTCATAGATTCGAATCCCACCACGTATCAGCTTGATACTATTCCATTTGTCGAGTGGTTTAAAGTTACCTACATGTCACTATGATACCCAGGTTTTAGGTGGTTACACCAAAGATGCGCTTGTGTGGTGATATGGGTCCTAATATGGGTACCACTATAAATAACATTGCCTGCGCCTCTAATGGGTGGAACCTTAAGAGCGCTTTCAATACTCTTCAAATTACCTACAGGCGCTATAGGCCCGGACATAAAAAAAAAGCTATTTAAATTTGTATGTGGCAAACAGCAAACAAAACCTTGAAGCTTTGCGCAAAAAAGTAAGTAAGAAACAGTAATCATGATCTATGACGGGAACCAAGACAATGCCAAATCCTGCACGAAGGACAACAATAAAACAATCAATACTTTGCACCAACAGAACGGTACCAAGTCCTTCGCCGAGATAGACAGAAAAAATTTTAAACTCAAAGTCGACATGGAAGCATCGAGCACCAAGCTGCCTGGACTGCTCGTCTCCTTCCAGTAAGTCTTGTGTGTGTGTGTGTGTGTGTGTGTGTGTGTGTGTGTGTGTGTGTGTGTTTGTCAGGCTGTTCTACATGTTATATGATCATAGAAAATATCTAATAACTATTTTTGTCTTTACATGTTTCGTGTTATCTCTTCACATGCTGTTCTAAATCTAATTGTGTGCTAATAACGTTAACATTGATTACCGAAGCATCGGTATGAATGAATAAATTTCTTTCAGTTTTAGGAAGCATCATCGTTTGGACAATACACCGTTACAGGTTCAGAGAGTTCGATGATGAAATGGGGAGCAAGATCCGAGGCAGTGCGGAGGTGAAGCAGCTGGCGCGATGGGCAGCTGGCCAGGAAGCACTTCCGCACCTTCTGGTGGTGGGTATGTTGACCACACACTCCCACGCACTCTTTTTTCCAACTCACTGTTCTCGCTCCTTTCCTGTATCAGTTAGTACCAGCTCTCAGTTATGCACCTGATATATAATGATTGATTTTAACCAATGAATTGAAATTTCCACTTGATTCTTTGAGGTCGAGGATACCGTGGCCATCCCCTGCTGAGCCTCTGCCAACACTCATTTCCTGGCGCTCTCTCTCTCTCTCTCTCTCTCTCTCTCTCTCTCTCTCTCTCTCTCTCTCTCTCTCTCTCTCTCTCTCTCTCTCTCTCTTTCTCTCTCCAGAAATATTTGTTGTAATGGGAGGACAAGTATAAGTTAATAAAATCAGGCGGACTGTGCCAGACGCTGGGAGTCTATTCCAGTGATAAATACCTCTAATAATGAAATATTTTCTGTGCGCTAAATGTGTTACAGTTAGTCCCTTTAATTTCATACTATTGCTATGGGTTATTGTGTTGGGGTCCCTCTGAGAAAGATTATCTGGGTTAATGTTTTCGAAACAGTTAAGTATTTTGAACGCTTCTATTAAATCTTTCGCTTGTTTAAGGAAAACATATCTAGTCGCTTTAAACGCTCATCATATGGCAAGGTAAGTAACGCTAGGATATGCTTGGTTGCTCGTCTCTGTATCTTTTCTAGCAAAGCTTGATCTTTCACGTATTTCGGTGACCAGAACTGAACAGCAATTCTAGATGAGTTGTTACAATTGCAGAATATATTCTCTTTACAAGTTCGGGTTATTTATAATCGAAGTTTCTCGAAATTACTCCTAACTTCATATTGGCTTTTTTACTGAATGTTGTACACTGATCGCTCATTTTAAGCGTGTTACTGCTGATGATACCGATTTTTTTTTTCTTATTTTACTTCGCTGAGCTCATGCCCTTCAATCTGATATTTAGATAAGGGGCTCTTTTCATCTGTGTACAGTACTTTACATTTACTTACGTTAAAGGACATTTGCCACTTGCCACTCCACTCAACAAGTCTGATTAAAGCTGATTAGATACTCTTGTAACTTCCTATATTCATAACCATACCTCCTAATTTGGTGTCGTCGGCGAATTTGACTACTTTTGATATGATACTGTATTAGTTTCTAAGTCGTTTACGTAATAATTAATAATATTGGCCCCAGGACAGATCCTTGGGGTACGCCATTAGTTACGAGTTGCCAATCGGATGCTTTGCCATTGAGAACTACGCGTTGTTTTCTATCTGTGAGCCAGTCCTGAATCCAAACGCACAGACGGTCACTCATATCGTGGGAATGCAGGTTTGAGATAAGCCTAACGTGGGGAATGTTATTGAGCTCTTTCTTAAAGTCTAAATAAATTACTTAATATGGAGCTCGAGCGTCCCAGTTTGAATAAATATCGTTGAAAAAAGTTAACAACTTGGTTAGGCATGATCGATTTCTACGGAATCCGTGTTGATTATCAGTTATCAAGCTACTTGTTTCGAGGAAAATAACTATTTTATCTATGATTATTTTTTCAATTAGTTTAATCAGTACAGACGTGAGGCTGATGGGCCGATAATTAATGGCTTGTCTTTTATCTATTTTCCACGCAAGGGGCACGCTTGCCTGTGCTAATGACTTGCTGAACAGTAATGATATGGGCAATTCTAGCTGCTGACTGCATTCTTTTAATACACGAGGAGATAAGCTGTCTGGCCCAGGAGATTTATTTGGATCTATTTTGTTTAGGTACGCACGCCCTTCACTGATATCAATTTCTGTCAAGGAAAGGTAATGTTCTTCCGTGCCTTGATAAACATTTCTCGGGGCGGGAATCGATGTTGTGTTTTCTTTCGTAAATACGTTACTGAAGGTTGAATTTAGGACCGACGCCATACTTTTAGCGTCGCCAATCGTGATGCCATTTTGTGCTTAAAGGGCCGATATTATTTTTAACGTCTTTTATTTATTTATTTTTTTTTTTTGTGTTGTTTCTTATGTAACTAAAGAATAACTTCAGATTTTTCGTCAAATGACATTTCAATTTTATATTCACGCTTCTGTTTCCTGATTTTCTTTCTCACTTTCTCTTGATATTTATATATTTAATGTCTGTTATGTGTATAAGATGAGATATAACGAATAAAACAAAAGCATGTACCACAAAGCATTCATGACGCAGCCTTTCAACACAAGGTGAGTGAGAGAGGGGGCCAGCCAATCAGCGGCCTCCTTTCAAATGAGGCTCGGCTTCACGGCTCAGACTTATGTGAACAGACTATAGGAATGCACGCCTGACTGACTCCAGTGTGTAGTAACAGCAATGGGAAGACAGTGACAGTGACAGCGATAGCGATAGTGTGATTGGATTATTTGCATTTCAGTATAGACTAACAGTTCCTTCTTTCAACGTATTAAAAAAAAAAAAAATGATGTGATATAGTTAATAAGAATAATTGTGTAAAATCTTGTTTTATTTATACCATGAGGGCTTTTCAAGGAAATTTATGGACTAAAGGAGGTATCTTTTTACGTACCTTCTATCTGAAAGCCCACCCGCTAGGGAACCGTTACCCCTAGTAAGGAACCCCTACCTACACTCGGACCGTGGCCAAGAGTGTCACGCACTTGGAAACCTCTCAGACCCCAAAACGTACGTTTCCACTATACCATAGCTGTATGACATGAGAGGCAGATAGCTAGCTAGATAGATAGATAGATAGATAGATAGATAGAGAGAGAGAGAGAGAGAGAGAGAGAGAGAGAGAGAGAGAGAGAGAGAGACTTAAATGGCTTCTTTTTTCATGCAGGCTACATGTCGTGGATCCTGCACACGATGGGGATTAAATACTATGGAGAGACTGTGTCACAAATGATGGACATCCATCGCATTGTGGTTCCTCTTCTTCACCAGGTGGGTCAATGGTCTCTTACAATGTTTACAAATCATACACTGCGGAGCGAAAAATCACCATACAAAACCTATTTTCACTCTACTTTAATAAAAGAAAGAATCCCTACATGCTGAAATTTTTTTTTTCTTAAATATTTCCCAAACTCCACATTGGATGATTCAGAGTTTGTTTCTCCCTCTCTTCTAGCCCTTGACTACGTCATGTTACCCATCAAGATCCTTTGCAATGATGTTTTCCATCCTTAACTCTCAGACGGTTTATGGACCTGATGAGGCCCCTCCTCTTGTTCTCTGGAACTATAACTTCATACATGCACCTTGCCTTGTTAAACTCTCTCAGTTCTGTCTATCAACTTTTACTTTTCTTCTTACAAAAAGTTTGCCTATATTCAGCCTATTATTAAAAACAGCAATTGTTCTAATCCCTCAAATCGTATCCAAATGCTTTAATTTTCTGCTCCTCTAAAGTTTTGAAATCTATAATCAAAAGGAATATTCTTAAAATTTATCACTTCACAATCTGATCGTCAGTGTGGGTGCCATCGCGGCCACTCTATTGGTGATCTTCTGGCTTTCAGTACAGTGTTGATTATCCTCTGTATATTCAAATTTTCTTTCAGATCTTTCTATTATTGCTGTAGTAGACAGTTACTGTTTTTTAGATCAATTAGTAATGGTGCTTCTCAAGAGTCTATCTTGACCTCCACTCATTTCCTATTGTTCATCAATAATCTTCTACACTAAATTTCTCATCCTCTCCATTCCTTCGCTGACGATACCATCCTGCACTCTTCCGCATCTTTCGTTCATTTCAACTTTCAATTCCCTTTTAGTTCAATTTGTCTTAGTTCTTTAATTCATCATAGGTCTGTGTGCAGGGCCACTGCATCATAATTCGATCTAACTGATCTCCTTATACTCCAGTCGTTCACGGATTTGTTAGTATCTTTACTGATTCTGATAATAGATCATTAACTTTTATTGAATATAACAATGGTACTAAAACTGATACCTGTGGCATCCCACCAATTACTTGGCCCAAGTCAGATTTAGGGACATTAATTACAACTCTGTTGCCTGTCACCTACATATAATTATAACCCCATCCTGCATGACACCTTCTCATCTACCCCTGTACCCTAGCCTTATCATCATTCACTGTATATCCATTCATTGGGTTGGCATGTCAGCAGTTGTTTGGTCCACCTGTTTCTCAGTAGCTGTCACGTCATGCCACAAGCAGCCTGGAGGTTGAGGGCAACCATGTCTTGACACGGACAGCGGCTGGGTGTCTGTGACAGTGTGACTGTGTGCTGATGCAAGCTTTGTCCCTGGCTAATGTAGCTAGTTACTGGCTATGAGGCCAAGAGCTGCTACTAATGATAGCTAACCCACCTACCCAACATTTGACGGAATTACTTGTCGAACCCCTAACTAATGTCCAACTACTGCATGTCATAATCATCTCATCAAAAAACTCAACAAGTTCATGAGGCAAGACTTCTTCATAAAGCCATGCAGTAAGTCTTTAAACCACCTACGCTTTTCCAATGACCTATACTTTCCATCGCATTTACAGACACCTTTATTTTACTTATGAAGTCAAGATCATTGGCTAGTTGATAGAAGTTATATGGCTTCTCTCGTTTCTTAAAAATAGTTACAACATACATGTTACAATCTAATGATTGTCTGAAGATATTAACCAGTGGTTCATTAATAACATCACTGAATTCTTATGGTGTTCTAAGATGAATTTCGTCTCGTACTAATGATTCAAGATTGTTGTCCAGCCTATCTGCTTATAGTTTTTTTTTTTCTATAATTTCTTCGCTTCTTAGTATTCTTTATATTAAAGCCTCTGCTCTTGCCTGTTATCTTTAATACACAATCCTCTTCAAAACTTATATCGCTTTTAACATACCATTCATATATACCGTTCATTCTTCATCGTATTACTCTGTTGTTTAATCTCTTTCAGATAAGTAAAACTACTCGCGTCATTATGACGTCACAAAGCAGACGCAAAATGTTTACTGCTCACGGTAAATTACGATTATTTAGTATGTCACATGGAGATCCTGCATACGACTGGGGAGAGGCGGTGTTCCTCCACTACCTGCGGCGTGACTCACGACACTTCCCACCTCCTTCACGACATGGCCGCCATGTCTCACAACCTCGAGACCACCTGGTTCCCGACATGGAGGACAGCGGAGTGTGGTGGTGGGACACGACTCTGCCACTGAGCCTGGCGGAAAACAGAGAGTGTGAGGAACTGTATCACCGCGGTCTGGAACACAGCCCTACGTACAGCAGTTACATATTAAAGTGTACTGATGATATCCATGCTGGCGGAGTCACCCTCGGGGACCAGGTTACTATGCTGCTCAATCTGGTGTGTAACTCCGTCTTAAGGGCACGCGATGGGTTGTGCTGTGGCTGACACGAGGGAGGCAAGGACACTGACATAAGAGACATAAAAACAAAAGAAGTTTAAGGAAATTTCAATAGGTCATCAGTCCTACACATGGCAATCCCTGTGTGAACAAAACTACTAAATTACATCCATTATTGTCAGCTATGAATTTGTTTTACTTTCTTTTAAAGCTTCCTATTGTCTCAACACTAATAACATGATCACCGAGTCCATTCCATTCATCATCCACTCTAATGGAGAACCAGTTTCTCCCCAATTCCTTCCTAAACATAAATTTCTCAAGCTTGAACCCATTATTTCTGGTTCTCTCCTGGCTACTGATCGTAAGAACTTTGCTCATATCCTCTTAAATACTTCTATCATGTTCCTTCTTAAACTACGTCTCTCTAAGGAATGCAAATCTACAATCTCGCTTCGTAGGAAATATCCCTCATCCCCTGTATCCCTTTTAGACATTCTTATTTGTACTAATTTTAATAGACCTATATCCTTACTATAATGGGGGGACAAAAACTGTACAGCGTAATCTAGATGCGGTCTAACTAGCGACAAAGAAAATTTTAATATTAGTTCAGGTTTTCTGCTTTTAACATTCCTAAAAATAAATCCTAGTACCCTGTTTGCCTTATTTTTAGCCTCTATGCATTGTTTTCTTCGATCGAGATCGCAGATAAGTATAGGCGTTTGCAGTAGCACCTTGCCAAAAGCGAACGGTCCTAAAAGCGTTCGCCTTTGGCGCCCCAAAGGCGAACGCTTTTCAAGATATGTTCGCTTGTGTTAGCTCTCAGAGTCACGTGATAGCGAACACTTACGGTGATTGGCTGTGAGACGAGTTACCAACTCTGTAAGTTTTAAATCAATAAAGTATACTATTATGAGGAGCATGAAGATATGATAAGTATTATCATATAAAGGAAATACATTTAGTAACGGTTTACTGATATTGAAATTCATAAGAATTCTCCTTGCAGTTTGAATTAAATGAAAACAGAGTCTTGCACTCTCGAGACATCTGGGACTACGCACTCTGGATGGACCACGGTTCACACTTGTTCACGCTACTCATTTCAAAGCTTGTGACTCCGACTTGGATTTTCAGTTATGTGAGAATCTCGTATGTTACGCATTATCTAAGCACATTAATTGTGAATTATAAATATGATGGGATATTTGCACTGTTACTTGATAATGACATAAGGTTATTGCGGAAGATTTGGGTATATTTTTTTAATGGTGGTGTTCTGAAAACTTTGGGCGAACTAACACACATCATGGCCTCTTTGCCAGTGCAATAATTTGAGGGGATCCACAACAAAAATGTCTCTGTCAATGTAACTACTGAATGACAAGCAGTCAGTAGTGGTGTAGCGGCTTGTTTGGCATATTGTGTAACAATGGATACTGGGTATATTACCTATAATACCTTATAAAGTAGGAAAATGTGACAGGGGAGGTGATACCTGGGATCTTAAGGGCTCTATTCACCTCTATTATTTGGTCTCAACACCGCCATAGGCGCTCACGTATTATAAAACAATTTAGTTAATCTTTTTAAAGGTCCGTTTCACGTACAAACACGAAACTCACGTATGTAGAAGGCTTGGTGACCTTGCCTTAAACATAAAATAATTGAGCCGCAAGCGTCTAGTTTGGCCGTCAGTTTCTAAGTGGAGCGAGCTCAGCACCAGTCAAGAGTAAACACTGAAATGATTTTCAATTGTTTATAACAGATTTGTGGGTATAAACAGGGATTTGTGGGTAGCGGCATATAAGGATTTCATGGTATCTATAGAGCTAATCCCTCCAATCACGCGCTGCCATTCGAGAGGCATAAGGTTATCATTTTTTAGGTTCCTTGTTAGCACTAGGTTAACACCCTAACGGGGGTTCACTGGGGGCTGCGCTTCCTCTCCGTATAGGATAGCTTAGGTTAGGTTATGATAGGTTAATGCCTTAGCGTGGTTGGGGGAGGATCCAGGGGAGACGCAGCCCCCACAATTAGGTTAGGTTAGCTTAAATTAGGTTAATGCCCTAGCGGAGGGGTCCACGGGGGGGCTAAGTTACATTAGGTTAGTTTAATGCCCTAGCAGGCGGGGTCCAGTTAGGTTATATTAGAAATTAGGTTATGTTAGGTTAGATTAGGTTATACTTGGTTAGATTAGGTTGGAAAAACTTGAAATATTGAAAATTTCCGTAATTTTTTTTTTTTTAATGCTCATATTGCGTTTTTTTCCCCACCAAAACCCCCGATTCCTCACAGGCCCCCAAGCTTGTTTGGGGGGGGGATGGAGGGGAAGGGAGGGACAGACTTGTTATAAAGAATTACCAAAAGTTTTTTTTACACTTAAAATATTTACCTGTGACGTCTGTAACAAGATGTTTTTGAACAAGGTAGACGCAGATCTGTGCTACAAAAATCATTTGGACATGTGCATCCAGCCTCTGCCGCGTGTACCAGGGCCGTCTGAAAATATTCCCTGCAGAAATTAAATGTGTAATGTTTTATTTGAGCCTTGCCTTCAATTATCCCATTCCCATAATAATATCTTAATATTACGGTGGAATGAGGCTATACGTCTCAGCTTGGCGTGATCCTGCGGGCAGCGGGCTGCGACTAAAGAGTACAATAGTTTTTCCGTCGGGCGACGACGGACATTCGTTTGGCAGTGTTACTATCGTTTTCAGTAGATGCGTTCGCTCCAAAAGCGAACACTTATGGACCGTTCGCCTTTTGCAAAGTGCTACTGAAAACGCCTTAGAACTCCTAAATCTTTTTCATATTCTGAACCTACTAGGGCCTCATTGTTTATTGTGTTCCTATTTCCTATTTCCGATTTCCTCTACCTATGCTCAGTAGTTTGCTTCTGTTAATATTAAACTGTATTTGCCATCTGTCTGTCCATTCATTAATCCTATCTATATCTGCTTGCAAGGCTATGCCATCGGAATTTGACGTAATTAATTTGCGTCATCCGCAAATTTGCTAATATCACTACTAACTCCACTATCCAATTAATTAATATACACAAAAAATCAACAATGGCCCTAAAACTGATCCCTGTGGCACCCCACTAATTACTTGGCCCCGCTCGGAATTAGAGCCGTTTATTACAACTTTCTGTTGCCCATTGCCTAACCACGATGTGATCCAACCTAATATTCTTCCCTCTATCCCTTGCGCTCTATTTTTCTCAAGAGTCTCTAATGTGGTACCTTATCAAACGCATTACTAAAATCTAGATGTAGGATGTAATAACTCTCATCATTATCTGCCGCTTCATAAACTCTACTATAAAAACTCAACAAGTATGTGAGGCACTACCTTCCCTTCGTAAAGCCATACAAAGGAGTGATTAATCAAGTTGTGTTTGTCTAGGTGCTTTCTAGTGTTCTTCGCTATTATCGACTTCATTAATTTACCTACAATCGAAGTTAAGCTGACAATTCCATAATTAGACGTTAGACTTTTATCTCACATTGGTTTGCCTCCACATCATCGGTACCTCACATGACTCTAGTGACATCTCCACACACACACACACACACACACACACACACACACACACACACACACACACACACACACACACACGGAAGGCTTATGGACCTGATGGGGTCCCTCCTATTGTTCCCAAAAACTTTGCATCCGTGGTTGCACCTTGCCTAGCCAAACTCTTTCAACTATGCCTGTCTACTTCTACCTTTCCTTCTTGCTGGAATTTTGCCTATATTCAGTCTGTTCCTTAAAAGGATGACCATTCTAATCCCTCAAACTACCGTCCTATAGCTTTAATCTCTTGCTTGTTTCAAGTTTTTGAGTCTGTCCTCAATAAAAGATTCTTAAACATATGTCACTTCACAATTTTCTATCTGATTACCAGTATGGCTTCCGTCAAGGTTACTTTATATAATTATAGTGATCTTCTGGCGTTCCTTACTGAATCTTGGTCATCCTCTACAGATTTCGGTGAAACTTTTGCTGTCGTGTTAGACATATCAAAAACTTTTGATAGAGTCTGGCACAAAGCTTTGATTTCAAAACTGCTCTCCTACAGTTTTTATCTTCTCTCTGCAACTTTATCTCGAGTTTCCTTTCCGACCGCTCTATTGCAGCCGTGGTAGGCGGCCACTGTTCTTCCCTTAAATTTATTAACAGTGGTGTTCCTCAGGGTTCTGTCCTATCACCCACTCTCTTTCTATCATTCATTAATGACCTTCTTAACCAAAATTCTTGCCCTATCCGTGCACTCCTACGCTGATGATGCCACCTTACATCTTTCCACATCATTTCAGAGATGATAAACCCTTCAGGAGGTTAACAGATCACGCAGGGACGCCACAGAATGCCTGACTTCTGATCTCCCTAAGATTACTGAATGGGGCAGAGAAAACTTAGTAGTGTTCAATGCTTCAAAAACTCAGTTCCTCCATCTATCAACCTGACACAACCTTCCAGACAACTATCCCCTCTTCTTCAGTGACACTCAACTGTCTCTCTCTTCCACACTGAATATCCTCGGGCTGTCCTTTACTTATAATAATAACTGAAAACTTCACATCTCATCTCTTGCTAAAACAGCTTGCTATGCAAAAACAGCTTATGAAGTTAGGCGTTCTGCGGCGTCTCCGCCAGTTTTTCTTGCCCCTCCAACTGCTAACTCTGTGCAAGGGCCATCCGTCCTTGTATGGAGTACTCTTCACATATTTGGAGGGTTCCACTCATACAGCTTTATTAGATAGGGTGGAATCAAAAGCTTTTCGTCTCATCAACTCTTTTCCTCTGACTGACTGTCTTCATCCTCTTTCTCATTGCCGAAATGGTGCATCCCTTTCTATCTTTTATCGTTTTATTCATGCTAACTGCTCTATTGATCTTGCTAACTGCATACCTTCCCTCCTCATGCGTCCTCGCTTCACAAGGCTTTCTTCTTCCTCTCATCCCTATTCTGTCCAACCCTCTAATACAAGAGTTAACCAGTATTCTCAATCATTCATATCTTTCACTAGTAAACTCTGGAACTCCCTACCTGCTCCTGTACTTCCATTTTCCTACGACTTGATTTCTTTGAAGAGAGAGGTGTCAAGTCCCAGGCTTTCGGCCTATTTTTTCATTTTTTTTTTTTTAGGGAAACTGCACTTCCAGTGGGCCTTTGTTTTCAAATATTTTGTTGCCCTTGGCAGTTTTCCATCTTGCATAAACACACACACACACACACACACTCCGCGCTCCATGGAGAGCGGACGTGCCTCCTGCTCAGAGTGGCATCTAACTAACACTCCACACGCTAAGCAATGTGCTTGAGTGAGAATCGTTATTGGTATTGAGGGACAACCAGAGCGAGTGAACGAGTGTACAGAGTGAACGTAGCTTGGTGGCGTGTACATGGGAGTGATCGGAGGTGTGAGAACCTCCACACTCCAAACGACAGAGCGGGAACCACACAAAGGCCAGCCATAGCAGCCGCCAACGCATCCCACCACACACACATAGCTACCAGGCCTGGCCCCCAGTGACCACACACCCACATGCTCCCAGGAAGAGTAAAAAAATGGATAGACCGGTAAGAAATAAATTACCAAATTCAAAATATGTTGATGAGGCCCAGGAGCAAAGCCGAAAGTGGCCAGTCAAAGCATGAGTCCATCTTCAACAGGGCAACATTGCAAGGTAGATTGGTAATGTTGGAGAAGAGATTTGAGGAGTTGGTGAAGGAATTAAAAGTTCAGAGGAGTGAGGAGGAGCAGGATAGAGAATTCCAAGGCTTTGAAGGAAAGAGTTAAGAGACTGGAGGAAAATGAAAACGATTGGTGGATGAGAATGCACACTTGAGAGTGGAGGTTGAAAAATACAAGAGACGGTTGGAGGAGAAAATGGAGAGAGTAGTAAAGGAGAAAGATGACTTTAAGGAAATGATTAGTGAGCAGAATGAAAGGTTTGAAAGGGAATGGGAACTGAAGAAAACACAATGGACTGAGTCGAGGGAAGCAGAGATGGTTGGATTACAAGAAATAATTAAAGATCAGTTGAAGGAAGACAAAAAAGAAAGGTCCAAGGAACTGGTTAATGTAATGAAGAATAAGGAAACATTGATAAGGGAAATAGCAGAAAAGAAGAAGAGTGTGTTAATATTTGGGATGAAAGAACAAAATATAACATATAAGCCTAAGAGAATTAAGGAAGAATTAAAACGGTAAGAGATCTGTTCAAAAATCTAAATGATGATGAAAAAAAGACCTACAAGAAGAAGTGGAAGAGATCCATAGACTGGGTCCGTATAAGGAGGAGTGAGCAGACCGATTAAAGTAGTACTGAAGTCACAACAATCTGCGGAGGATATCCTATATAGAACATCAAAGTTAAGAGATAGAAGGTTGTAAAGAGGTGTTTGTGAGAAAGAATAGAAATGAGGAAGAGAGGAGAAGATATAAGGAATTGGTGGAAGAGGCGAGAAGGAAAAATGATGAGCGGTCTGAGGAGGAAAGAAAAGTTTTTGGAGAGTTATAGGAGAGAGAGTCAGAAAGTGGTATGTGGAAAGAAGGAATACGGAGGAACCCCTAGAGGAGCAGTGGGTGGACCGTAATGTATACTAATATAGATGGGATACTGTCAAGTAGATTGGAATTGCAAGACTATATGATGGTGGAGAAGCCTGATATAGTGTGTTTGACTGAGACAAAATTGCATGAAAAACAAAGATAAATTTGGATAATAAATATAATATATGGAGAAAGGATAGAGAGTAAAGGTGGAGGAGGAGTTATGATTATGACGAAGAAATAAATAAATGTGGATAAGGTTTGGTATGGGAAGAACAACGCAGAAGTGATAAGCATAAGGATAAAAAGTGATGGAAAAGAATTAATAATCATGGTGACCTATGTACCTCCTAAAACAAATTCTTGGACATTAAGGAATACGACAATATGATCAAGGATACTTTACAGAGTTTGGAAAGTGTATTATCTGGAAAAAGAAAGGTGATACTAGTAGGAGATTTTAATTGTAAGGAGGTGGATTGGGAAAATCTAGTAAGTGGTGTTGGAGAGGAAGCATGGGAGAGAGATTTCTTAATCTAATGATGGAAAATATGATGGAACAGAGGGTGAAGGAAAATACTAGATATAGAGGAGATGATGAACCGGCTAGACTGGATTTGGTGTTAACAAGAGAAGTGTACCTATGTGGAGATATACAATACAAGTGTCCTTTGGGAAAGAGTGATCATGTGGTTATGGAAATGCAGATAGCAACAACACAGCGAAGGAAAGACGAGACATACAGGAGTGGTAGATTGAATTATAGAAAGATGGACACAGAAAGTTTGAAAAATTATTTCAGAAAATTAGATTGGGAGGAGATGTTACAAATCAGAGAAGTGCAAAAAAATATGAGATTTTTATGAAATATTATAAAGAAGGAGTTATGAAATTTGTACCAAAGTATAAACCGAGAGAGGAAGGAAGAAAGGATTGGTTTAATGCAACTTGTGTTAAGGCTAAGGAAAAGAGAGATGTGGCTTGGAAAAGATGGAAAAAGAGCAGGAATATACTAAATAAGGAGAATTATAGAGTGGCAAGAAATGAGTATGTGAGGGTAAGGAGGAGGAAGAAAGAAAATTTGAAAAAGATATTGTAGACAAGAGTAAGGAACATCCAAAATTGTTTTACAGGTTCATAAATGGTAAACTTAAAAAGAGAGAGTCCATTGAAAGATTAAAAGGAGAGCAAGGGATAGTAGATGACCCTAAGAATATAGCGGAATTGCTAAATAATAGGTTTCAGCAAGTATTTACTGAAGAAACAATGTTTGTAAAGCCTCAGAATGTACAAGGAAATGTGCACATGGATGACATTAAGATACCTAAAAGGAGTTATATAAAATGTTGGAGGAACTTAAAGATGATAAAGCGATGGGACCAGATGAAGTTTCAGGAAAATTATTGAAGGAGTGTAGAGAAGAATTGATTGATCCATTATATGATATTATAAGGTGTTCATTAGAAACAGGGAAGTACCAGTAGAGTGGAAAAGAGCTGAAGTGGTGCCCATTTATAAGGGAGGCAGTAAGGAAGAGCCTCTTAACTATAGACCTGTGTCTCTAACAAGTGTGGTCGGTAAGATTTGTGAGAGGGTGATAAAGAAATATTGGATACGGTTCCTGGAGGATCATAAGTTATTATCGGATCATCAATTTGGCTTTAGGAAAGGGAGGTCATGTGTAACAAATCTACTGAGCTTTTATTCAAGAGTGGTTGACAAAATACAAGAGAGAGAGGATGGATGGACTGTGTATATTTGGATTTAAAGAAAGCTTTTGACAAGGTACCTTACATGAGACTGCTATGGAAATTAGAGATTTATGGAGGACTGAAAGGAAAAGCGTTAAAGTGGATGGAAAACTACTTGAGATGGAGGGAGATGAGAACGGTAATAAGGGATGCAAAGTCGGACTGGTTGGTGGTGGAGAGTGGAGTCCCACAAGGCTCAGTGCTGGCACCAATACTTTTCCTTGTATATATTAATGACATGCCAGAGGGAGTAAACAGTTATATTAATTTGTTTGCGGATGATGCGAAGTATGTGAAGAGTGAAGAAGATTGTGAAATTTTACAGGCAGATCTGGATAAGATTTGGGAGTGGAGCAAGAGGTGGCAAATGGAATTTAATCTGAGCAAAAGTCATGTGATGGAGATGGGGAAGAGTGGAAGACGGCCAAGAGGGTCATATAAGATGGGTGAAGAAGTAATGTTGAAAAAGGTGGAAAAGGAAAAGGATTTGGGAGTGATAATACAAGACCATGGGCAGTTTGAGGCTCATATTGATAAGATGTTTGGAGAAACGTATAATTTGATAAAAATATTGGATACGACTTCCATTATATGGATAAAGATATGATGAAGAAATTAATTAGTACGGTAATTAGACCAAGATTGGAATATGCTGGAGTGGTTTGGTCCCCTTATAAAAAGAAGCATATAAGGAAGTTGGAGAGATTGCAGAGAATGGCAACAAAAATGGTTCCGGAATTGGCAGAAATGACCTATGAGGAGAGATTAAAAGAAATGAATTTGCTTACCTTGGAACAAAGAAGAGAAAGAGGAGATTTAATACAGGTTTATAAACTGTTGAACGGACTGGATGAAGTGGATAATGAGCAAATGATGTTGAGAGAGGAAAACTTAAATAGAACTACAAGATCGCATAGTAAAAAGATAGCCAAGGAATATGCTTGAAGGATGTGAAGAAATATAGTTTCCCACAAAGATGTGTGGAGGTGTGGAATGGTTTGAGTGAGGAGGTGGTGTCAGCAAGGAGTGTGCATAGTTTTAAAGGAAAGTTGGATGTGTGTAGATATGGAGACGGGGCCACACGAGTATGATACCCAGGCCCTGTAAAATTACAACTAGGTAGACAGGCTTGATGATGGTAGAGCAAAGGAAGAGAGGCGAAGTTGTTTATAGTGGAAATTGCTGAGTCTTGAGGAGTATATCTCCCCTACGCGATGGGTCAACAGGTTATCCTGTCTACTACCGTCCGTGGCAGCCCCAGGACCGAGGAGAGGGACAGAAGGGAGTAGGGTGTTACTGAAGTAACATCGTGAGCCGAGCTTCTTCCAAGCAGTTATATACACACACACACACACACACACACACACACACGCCGTATTAATGCTCGCAGGACCCGCAACACGTAAGTGTGGAGAAGATGCTCTGTATTGTGAGGAAATAGCTACAAAAGTTGCCAATGCACCATATGAATAGTTTCCGAGAACATAGTACAGAATGTGAAAGGTGATGAAGGAAACCACGGGCTGGAAGGCGATTAGTTTACTAGGGAGTAAAGTACTCACTTTACAGTCCGTGTTTTCCTTCATCACCTTCCACAATTCGGCATAATGTTTCCCACATGACATATAGTAGTATCATCATCATGGTCATCATCAAGATCATCTTTGATAAATGGGATTGTTCATTCCTTCAGGAAGACAGATAACCAAGACTACACACATGAACGTACTACTGTTTCAAGAAAGATATCTTTAAATCTCAACCAAAGAATATAAATGTACTGGTAGTTTTGCTTCTTGGCTGTTGGCAATACTTGTCTCAATAAACCACTAAGTTAAATTGTTTTTTAATTCATTTCACACACACACACACACACACACACACACACACACACACACACACACACACACACCGCGTAGTGTAGTGGTTAGCACGGTCGACTGACAATCGAGAGGGCCGGATTCGAGTCCCGGGAAGCGGCGAAGCAAATGGGCAAGCCTCTTAATGTGTAGCCCCTGTTCACCTAGCAGTAAATAGGTACGAGATGTAACTCGAGGGGTTGTGGCTTCGCTTTCCCAGTGTGTTGAGTGTGTCGTGGTCTCAGTTCTACCGGAAGATCGGTTTATGAGCTCTGAGCTCGCTCCGTAATAGGGAAGACTGGCTGGGTGACCAGCATACGACCGAGGTGAATTACACACACACACACACACACACACACACACACACGCACCGCTTGGTGTAGTGGTTAGCACGGTCGGCTCACAAACGAGAGGGCCCAGATTCGAGTCCCAGGAAGCGGGAGGCAAATAGGCAAGCCTCTTAATGTGTAGCCCTTGTTCATCTATCAGTAAAATAGGTTCAGGATGTAACTCCCGAAGTGTGGAGTGTGTTGTGGTCTCAGTCCTACCCGAAGATCTGTCTATGAGCTCATAGCTCGCTCCGTAATGGAGAAGACTGGCTGGGTGACCAGAAGACGACCGTTGTGAATTACACACACACATAGGTACGGGATGTAACTCGAGGGGTTGTGGCCTCACTTTCCCGGTGTGTGGAGTGTGTTGTGGTCTCAGTCCTACCCGAAGATCGGTCTAAGAGCTCTGAGCTCGCTCCGTAATCAGAAAGACTGGCTGGGTGACCAGCAGACGACCGAGGAGGTGAATTACACACACACACACACACACACACACACACACACACACACACACACACACACACACACACACACACACATTAACAGACCATGAGGCGGGTAGGTACGAACAGGAAAAGTTAGACAATAATTTCTCCCTTAAGTGTACAGACAATATTCACTCGGGCTTTATCACCTACGGGGATCAGGTTACTATGCTGTTCAACCTAGTATGCAACTCCGTGTTGGGGATAGGCGAGGGAGTGTGCTGCGGCTGACGCTAGGAAGGAAGGAACTGAGATCTCATCTACTAAATTTCTGAAGTGATGGCCTAAAAAGTATAATAACACGTTTGTATTTTCTTTACTGGCGAGTAATTTATACAATCTAAACCGCTGCAGTAAAAATAAGTTGTCTTATCTTATTTTCTTGATGTTTAGTTTTACCTTGTTTAGAGAAATATATCTAGTTAGAGTCCAGTGGTTCCCAAACTGGGGATAAATTACCCCCTGGGGATAATTTAACAGATTCTTCGAAGGTAATGGATGGGTGACAAAAAAGTTAAGAAATCTAAAAATAAAAAAATCATTGCAGTACCTGGCATTAGGATTAATGTTAACTTAGTGTTACTATGCAAATTTGTAAAGTAAACCTATTATAAATAGTTACTTATAAATTTTAATTTATTATAAATAACCAATACAAATTCTTGACATCTTTGGCAATAATTACCAGAGATACACAATGCTCAAATATAATAATTAATAGAAAATATCTCTAGTGTTTTAATCTAATCATATATATCAATGTCAACATTTTATGAAAGGGGTAATATGATTAGTGAGGCATGTAAAATTGGGGAACAAGGTGAAAAAAGTTTGGGAACCACTGCAGACAATTGCTGATGAGTCCAAAGGCTTCCAACTAAAACTGTCCATCTTGAACATAAGGCGATGCATGATCCGGAATACACATGCATACAACACTGAGGCAAGCGTGAGCGATAGGGAGGCAGTGAATGAGTGAAGAAAGCAACAATAAGGATAGTACAAAAGTTGCCAGTGCGCCAGATGAACAGTTTCCGTGAACATACTACAGTATGTGAAAGGTGATGAAAAGAAACCACAGGCTGGATTTTTCTTTTCTTATGTTACTGTCTATAGCGCCTGTAGGTATACTTGAATAGTATGGGAAGCGCTGTCCATGCTTCCACCCATTAGCGGCGCAAGTAATTTTATTTATAGCGGTAACCATACTACGGTCCATATTACCACCCAGGCGCATCTTTGGTGTAAGCCAATTACACCTACACCTAGAACCTGGGTACCATGGTGACATATAGGTAACTTTAAACTACTCGACTAATGACAAAGTTTCAAGGCGACACGGTGGGATTCGAATCTACGCATGGATGTCTGCCCGATCCCATACTCATCACCTTATCCACTACGCCACCGCCTCCCTGTTAGTTTACTAGGGAATGAAGTACTCACCTTCCAGCTCGTGTTTTCCTTTACCACCTTCCACAACCAGACATATTATCAACCCACATGATATACAGTATAGTAACATCATCATGGCCATTATCAACATCATCTTCATTAGATAGGAAAGCCTTTTCCTTCGGACA
>NC_059292.1:24155703-24213203 GCF_017591435.1 Portunus trituberculatus | reverse complement strand
AAATATTTCTTCGAAGGTCATGTGGAAGACACGGGGGCACCCATGCCTTCCCTTCGACCTTCCCTCTGCTCTTCGTTCCAATAATGACAGCGACTCTTAGTACCACATTACCTTCCCTTCTACCCTCGACTTTATAACCTTCGTGACTCTTGGTACGGGCCTTAGTTTCCCTGTACCTTCCCCATTTTCTTTTACAACTGTCACTACGTCACAAATAAGGGTAAAGAGGCATATTCAGGAGAGTTGAAAAAAAAATCAATTGTACAGCTTAAAAGTTATTCAAATTTATTATTATTCTTATTTTTTTTTATATGAAATTTCCCATAAAATATTTGAAGATGCTCTTTCTTGTAATAAATGTACAGAATATTGCTTTTTATTTCATGTTCTTCCTTAATTTATAACCTTTTCCATGATTTCTAGAATAGGATGCGCCGTCCGCTTTGAAATCGGTGATTTTCAGTCGGAATACAAGGTATAATGTTATATATATATATATATATATATATATATATATATATATATATATATATATATATATATATATATATATATATATATATATATATATATATATATATATATATATATATATATATATATATATATATATATATATATATATATATATATATATATATATATATATATATATATATATATATATATATATATATATATATATATATATATATATATATATATATATATATATATATATATATATATATATATATATATATATATATATATATATATATATATATATATATATATATATATATATATATATATATATATATATATATATATATATATATATATATATATATATATATATATATATATATATATATATATATATATATATATATATATATATATATATATATATATATATATATATATATATATATATATATATATATATATATATATATATATATATATATATATATATATATATATATATATATATATATATATATATATATATATATATATATATATATATATATATATATATATATATATATATATATATATATATATATATATATATATATATATATATATATATATATATATATATATATATATATATATATATATATATATATATATATATATATATATATATATATATATATATATATATATATATATATATATATATATATATATATATATATATATATATATATATATATATATATATATATATATATATATATATATATATATATATATATATATATATATATATATATATATATATATATATATATATATATATATATATATATATATATATATATATATATATATATATATATATATATATATATATATATATATATATATATATATATATATATATATATATATAATTTAATTGTTTTTTTTTTTTATTCCAACTCCGCGCAGGATACACGTCGTGGTCAATGGCGCTGATGAAGGCTTTCTACCCGCAAGATTCTCTCGTCTTTCTGATGGACATGCACGAGACGGTGGGTCCTCTCCTGCAGCAGGTGAGCTTGAAATGCGATTCAAGATGGCGTTGTTAGGGTATCGCAGGGTTAGTGTCCGGCGGTGTTAAGGGGTCAAAAATTGAAGTTAATTTTGAATTTATTCACTGAGTGATGAATAAAAGTATAAACAAAAAAAAGGTTTGCAAGTGATTTCCTGAGAATATGAATATCTTCATTAGAAAAGATTAAATATTGATATGAAAAGTAATGTCAGTCTGCGAATTCTACAGCACAGGTTACCGTCATTATTACAGGGAAAAGGAAGAAATATTTTGGCTAATTTCGCATTCCATAGTTTACAGGCATCTCTCTATCCCTAGAATCACTGACTTCCATGCAAGGAAAGACTTCCAATCTCAGCATATATTATAAAGTTTTGTCCGGCGTACAGCAATTTGCTGCCGGTCTCCTTCCTGCTGTTAAGTCATCTCAATTTGAAGCACCTCCTTTCAGATCAGTCGCAAAACTCGTGTAATTGTGACATCACAGAGCAGAGTCAAAACACACGACATACTGGGAAAAAAGTATCACAGCACCTTACCTTTCGGGGACCCAAGTAATGACTGGGGCGAGGCTGTGTTCCTACATCATCTCCGACGGCACTCTCAGTACCAATCCCTTATCAACTCCTTTCCTGAAGCCACAGAAGAGATGTCTGGACAGAGAACTGCTAGCGGACGTTTAGGCTCCCGAGACCACTTGCTTCCAGAAGTGGAGGACAGCGGAGTGTGGTGGTGGGACACGAGTCTGCCGCTGAGCCTGGCGGAGAACAGAGAATGTGAAGAACTGTACCTTCGCGGCTACACCACCCACCCAATGTACTATAGCTCCTTCCTAAGGTGCTACGATGACAACCACGCCGGCACTGTCACCTTCGGGGACCAGGTCACTATGCTGCTTAACTTAATGTGCAACTCAGTGTTGGGTGCACGCGATGGGTTGTGCTGTGGCTGATGCAAGGCAAGCTAGGGCAGAACGTACCTCAGAGCTCTTATTTAGAAGAAGCAATGTCTATATAGGTAATGAAGATTAATTCTTAATACTTCTGTTGAATGAAACCCTTTATGTTTATTTATGGGACGAGCATACGCAAACAAAAAAGGCTTAATATATCTTAGAAAGTGACCAGTGTTCCCGGAGGTTATCACCAATTCGAAATGCACATTTTTGGCAAAGCTTCTTTTTCTTTCTTAACCTTAACCATTTTCTTCTTATCCTTATTTATGTAGCTTCATGGAGTGATGCTTTCCAAAATGTTAAATAATCATAATCACTTCCATTCTTGTTCTTTTTTTTTATTTATTTGTTTTATTTTGATTGATTTATTTCATAAGTTTAATTATTTCGTTTATTGATAACTTGATTACAATGGATGTAGTTAGCTATGGACTAAATATTGTTTGCTCCCTTAACTGATTTCATTGTTGTGAGTGCTTCCGAATCAAGGCTTGTGTCATTTACCTACATAGTAAACTTCTGGTATGACTTAGATTTCTGACTTCTCCTTTCTAGCAGTTAAATGATGTTGTTGGACTTTTTCAAGTTCACGAATAAACAACAAATGTGCCAGTGTATTGTAAAAAGGCGTTGTATGATTGTCGGACACTTTTCTGCATCCTCAATCAAGTACACACACACACACACACACACACACACACACACACACACACACACACACACACACACACACACACACACACTTTTCATATAAAGAAACTGTAGCAAAAAAAATGCACTAGTATTTTGTTCCGATTTCTTTATGCTTTATACACGAGGCATCCAGATCGTAAACTCGTCAAACCCTGCGTGTGACAACATAACGGAAACATATATCTGGTATTATGTACAAGAAACTCACTCTTATTGAAAGTGTATAGAATGTGAAGACATCATTAGAAACTACTAATGAAATATTTTAACTCTAAATTACATGAATTACGAGGTTAGGTTTACTACTGAAAGTTTTGGCGTTGCTCGGCGTGACGTTGCGGTGTAGGCGAGCAGGCGAGAGTTCAGTGAGAATATTGGGGAATGTGTTGGTTGAAGTGAGTGCCATATGTAGCAAGGGATGAGGGGCCAGTCTCAAATCCGTAGGAGAATCCATTGTAGCTGAGCTTGTCAAAGTTACCATGAAGATTCGCTTTTCCGAGGAGAGGAGACACGCCATAAGCATTGGCATGAATGAGGCCCTCATTAGGTACCACTGGAGGCTGGTACACCACCTTGCTGCCATAGCCACGAGGACCTCCATAAGGTCCTGGAAGGTCTGCCACCACGGGTCCCTGCTGGTGGCGTGTCACGGTGGTGACGTGTCCACTTGGGACGCCGCTCACTAGTGGCTCAGTAGAGGCGGGGAAAACAGCGTACGAACGTTTGTACCTCTGTTCATGACTGACTTGCACTGGGAGATTGGTGCCCTCCACCTGGAAACCATCCTTGCCAGCGATGTAGTGCTGCGTCTGCAGATTGCCATAGGAGTCGACGTAGGTGTAAGAGCCGTGCACATTACCGTAGGCGTCGCGGGTCTCGTCGCGTGCGGAGGTGCCGGCATTGTAACCGAAGGAGTATCGACCATAGGCATCCTGGGCGTGGTACTGAGATCGCACAGGCTCCTGGTAGCCGCTCCCGTGCGAGATCACTGCACCCTTGACCACAGGGGCGTGAACTTCAGGGGCGTGACCTACTGCACCACTGTGACTCACAACAGGACTACCGTGGCCTACTGAGACGCCGTGACTGGTAATGGGACCACCGAGACCAGTGTGACTTGCAAGGCCACCGTGACCCACAACTGGGACAATATGACCTACAGAGCCGCCATGACTCACTACTGGAACAATGTGACCGACAGAGCCACCATGAGCTACAACGGGGGTACCGTGAGCCACAACAGTGGCATCATAACCTGTAGAAACACCGTGAGCCACAATGGGAGCACCGAAATTCACAGAGCCGCTGTGAGCCACAACAGGAACACCGTGACTCACAAAAGGAGTACCGTGACTCACAACAGGAACACCGTGATTCACAACAGGAGTACCGTGACTCACAGCAGGAACACCGTGACTCACAACAGGAGTACCGTGACTCACAACAGAAGCATCTTTAGTTACAGAGCCACCGTGACGAGCACCGTGACCCAGTGAGCCACCATGAGCCACAACGGGAGTCCCGTGGCCCGCTGAGCCATCGAGAGCCACAGTCTCACGGTAGATTGTGTCGGCGGCTGCGTGGTCCTGGGAGTGCGGCGTGTCAGTCCGGCCGCTGGCCACCAATAGGAGAAGACACACAATCCGCTGAAAAGAAAATAGACAAAAAGCGTCCATTAGAAATTTGAGTTCGATTTTTCTAATTGAATGATGAATAAGAAGCAAAATATAGCCATCGTTTTTCTCGTGATGCACAGCTGAATAAGGCTTGGAAAGAAGTGTGGCGGCTCTATGCTTGTCTGGCTATGGCCGTTTGCCGTCTGGAGCGGGATTGAGGAGGGAGTAATTCAGGCTTGTCAAACGGAGAACACTTGAACATTGGATTTTTTTTTACAAAACCATTTTCACTTCAGCCTTCCACACAAAGTGTAATCCAGGATATATGAAGCAAACACCAATCCTCCCGAAGCAGCACACTAGCCGCCAGCAAGCCGCTGTGACGCGCCTACACTCCAGCACCTCGCACACTCACCAATGTGACCATGACTGCTGTGGTGCTTGTTCAGTGCGACCCACCCAAGACCAGGGAGCTGTCTGACGGTGCTGCGACTGCTGCTACCGCTGTTATATCAAGCTGAAGTTGCACAAGACCCTGAACCCGCGCCTCAATAACGGCACCTGAGGCCGGCCTACAGTGCCGAGGGGAGTGATTGCTGAGCTGAGTGAGCACGCGATGACGGAGACACTTCTCCGAGTTAGCGAGTCATAACGAAGGAGAATCAAAGCCTTAGGGTGTGTCACTCTTCGTGTCACTAGGCAGATGGAGTGGCTTTCATTATTGCTTGTTTTTGAAAGCCTTCATTATTTACGTCCTGAAATGAAGGAAGGTAACGAAATAGGAGACAAGACAATGGTAGGGGTGAAGCTGCCATAGTTGTCATTTGTTATTATCAACACACAGGTGGATTAGTGTTTCTCAGTTTTCCCTATGAATAGAAATCGAAAGAAAAAAAAAAGTATTGGAGTGGCTATTATATGGGATGACTCGTTGAAGTGAGGAGGGCGAGGCAACGAGGCTTGTACACCAGCTCTGACGGAGTGTGACGGGGTGCGCGCGCGCGATAGATAGATAGATAGATAGAGAGAGAGAGAGAGAGAGAGAGAGAGAGAGAGAGAGAGAGAGAGAGAGAGAGAGAGAGAGAGAGAGAGTGTGTGCGTTTGTGGAGGCGAGTCTACAGAAGCAGCGTGTTCAGTGTACACCAGCAATCCTATACTCATACATACTGCAAGTACATACTTCGTCATTCTATTTGTTTGTTTACACGATATACAGGTCTTATTTTCTCTTCATTCATGCGTACGTCCTTTTTTTTTCTCCCTCTTCTTTATGTATGTTTTGTTCAAATAATACCACCAGCAACAACAACAATAGCAACAACAAAAGCAACTACACATTTTTTTCTATCTCGTTTACACCAATAATATTTCCACTATTCAGTACACATCCCAATCATCAATTCACCCCAGTTATAAGATAAATCACACTGTGTAACTAACTCATTATTACTTTTTTTTGCGACGATGACCAACTCGTGTATATTTGCAAGCATAATGACAAGTTGGAATCTCTTAGCGTAGTGTTCTAGCGAGTGTGCCGAGGGTTTGCGTCGCCTTAGCACTGCAGTCCTCCGTCACCTCAGCTCTGATGGGTCTGGTGAGCCCCACAAGTCACTGCCTCTAAACTTTAATTGAATATAATTTCTAACTCCAATATTACTTTAAAGGCAATGTAATGGTTCTAGTGACAATTTAATAGGGTTTGTATATTATCAACAGGAGAAAACAATATAATGATTTCTGTAGCCTTTGAAAATGGTCATGGTGAGAGAGCAAAACGTTTCAGAATACAAGTGTGAGGTCAGCAATGCTTCCCAAGACAAGTGTTGGTTTTATCTATTTTTTTTTTATTTATTTATTTTTTTTACAATAACTGGAGAGAAATTTCAGCCACGTCCAGCAGTGAAGTGAGTGTAGCATTTGTTGTTCTTGCCCTGCTTTACTATCACCATCACCACCACTACCAACAACAACACATGATCACCACGAACAAAAATACATGTTCTCAATATCAACAGCATTACTATCAACATCACCTTCACCACCATTACCACCACCAATAACAGCAACAACAACAGCAATATCATCACCACAACCACCACCAACACCACTACCTACAACAACAACAACAACAGCATAGGACTTACATAAGTTAGGAATGAAAATTACCCCAAATCATGTAGTACTTGCCTACATACATCACCACCACCTTCACCTCACCACCATATCATCATCACCATCACCGTCATCATCACCACGCTGACCTCCACACGTCACAAGGCCAAAGAGAAATATAACGCAAATTTCTCTCTCTCTCTCTCTCTCTCTCTCTCTCTCTCTCTCTCTCTCTCTCTCTCTCTCTCTCTCTCTCTCTCTCTCTCTCTAACCAATCAATTTCAAGTTAGTAGTTTCCTGTCACGTTATTCATACTCACACTTATGTTCAAATGACTTTTTTTTTTCTCAGTAGATAATCTTTCCCTTCAATTAACAGCTCGTTGTTTCTTGTGTTCCGTTCAGTTTCTTATCGCGCGTCTCACTCCTGTGCTTTTGTGTTCATCTTAAAGCACACGTTTTGTGTGTGTGTGTGTGTGTGTGTGTACCATAGGATTAAGATAAAAAGAAATTCGGTTATACAAAGATACAGTATGATAGAAGACAGAAGGACAGAGACACAAACAGACAGACGGAAATTAAGGCAGGCAGACAAGAAGGCAAGGAAAGTCTAAGGAGTGTATGGAGTATTGACGTTCTTTGGTTACTACTATGCCTGTGTAAGCCCTTTCTTTTAACATTTACGCCATGTGCTGGTATGATGCAGTATACACCCACCAGTATGGATGTGTGAAGAAAAACTGCGATTGAAATGTTACCGTAATAATAAAGTGAAAATGGTGCCAATGGTAAAAGAAAAGAGAAAAGCAGCAGTGAAGCCAGATGGAGATGACGACGACGACGACGATGGTGATGATAATGAAAATAATATTACTCGTAATGATAATGATGATGATAATAATAGTAATAATAATAATAATAATAATAATAACAACAAAAATAATAATAATAATAATAATAATAATAATAATATAATAATAATAAAAACAGTAATGATGTCAATAATCAACAGAAGCAGCAGCAACAACAGTACCAGGAGTAGTAGTAGTAGTAGTAGTAGTAGTAGTAGTAGTAGTAGTAGTAGTAGTAGTAGTAGCAGCAGCAGTAGCAGCAGCAGTAGTAGTAGTAATAGTATGAGTAAAAGTAGTATTTTTTGCCACAATGCAATAGTAATAACAATAATGACAAGAAAAAAAAACTAAAAAAAAAAAAAAATACAAGAATAGGGGAACGACAGCAAGGAAAAAAAGAACAAGAAGAGGAAAATGCAACAACAACAACAACAACAACAACAACAATAACAACAACAACCACCGTCACAGCAAAGACTATAATTGACAGTAACACAACGCTCCTGGTACTTAAGAAGAGGGAGCCAAGAGAGAAAAAAAAGGGAAAAAAGAGAAAGAAAAAAAGAATGACAAAAAGCCCATTTCAAGAAGCAGCAAGAGGAAGCGGAAGAGGGAGGGAGCGAGGGGAGAATAATGAAAGAAATGAAGGTTTTTGTCACGACGAAGGTTAGACAGAAAGAGAGAGAGAGAGAGAGAGAGAGAGAGAGAGAGAGAGAGAGAGAGAGAGAGAGAGAGAGAGAGAGAGAGAGAGAGAGAGAGAGAGAGAGAGAGAGAGAGAGAGAGAGAGAGAGAGAGAGAGAGAGAGAGAGAGAGAGAGAGAGAGAGAGAGAGAGAGAGAGAGAGAGAGAGAGAGAGAGAGAGAGTGAGAGTGTCAGTCAATCAGTTCCGTCTCCTTAGCATTAGTCATCCAAATTCTTGTCTCGTGATCTACATAAAGAAAACAGACATAAAGAAATAAACAAAAGAATAAGAAAAATCTCGTGACTTTGTGTTGGAATGACCTATAAAAAAAATTATAATACACGCGTACACACACACACACACACACACACACACACACACACACACACACACACACACACACACACACACACACACACACACACACACACACACACACACAAATCCAGAAAAAAATATTATGTTCTTACATATATGGAATAGAGACGTAATTCAACACACAAATGAGAAAGAGAGAGAGAGAGAGAGAGAGAGAGAGAGAGAGAGAGAGAGAGAGAGAGAGAGAGAGAGAGAGAGAGAGAGAGAGAGAGAGAGAGAGTTAGCAAAGAAGGTAACATTTGTGAATAAAATATAACTGATATAAAAAAAGCCTTTATTTTATTCACTTACACACATAACTTGGCCAAACTGAAGCTACTCCACCTTCCACGTGTGTGTGTGTGTGTGTGTGTGTGTGTGTGTGTGTGTGTGTGTGTGTGTGTGTGTGTGTGTGTGTGTGTGTGTGTGAATGTTTCTGCTGAGAGTCACGCAACAAATGAGAGACAGAAGATGAGCGAGAGGAGGACATAGGAGGAGGAGGAGGAGGAGGAGTAGAACAGAGAGAGAGAGAGAGAGAGAGAGAGAGAGAGAGAGAGAGAGAGAGAGAGAGAGAGAGAGAATATCAGAGAAAGAACTAAAGAAGAGAGAGGAGTGAAGGGACGGAGAGAAGAGAGGAAAGGTGACGAGCCGTTTTTGTAAGGAATGTGCATAAAACTGAGCCAGGGAGAAGGAAAAGAGTGCAGGCTTAAGGAAAGGATGGATAGGCAAGGATGAGGAAGAAAGATGTGAAGAATCAGACAGTAGGAGATGACAGTGAAAATAAACATGAGGAAGGAAGAAGAGAGAGAGAGAGCGAGAGGAGGATGTACAACTACAAGTCGACTGAATGATTCACTGGTATTCGGCGCCGCACAAAGTAAGAGGTGCCTAGTTTAGTAGTAGTGTCTCCGGTGGTGCGGGACGACTGGGTTTCCTGTGTAGTAGGTCCTGGTGGAGGTGGAGACGTGTGAGGGAAGGGACTGCAGGCTGTAGGAAAAGCTTTGCCTCGGCGGTCCGTACACGTAGTAGGGAGTGGCGAGGCTCAGGTCTGGAAGGTGGTGAGCTGCGGTTAGGGGCGCGGTGGCTGCCGGGAAAGTGGCATAGGAGCGTTTATGGCGTGCCACATTAGTGACATGCACAGGCAGGTTGGTGCCCACCACTCTGAAGCCACCCTTGCCAGCCGTGTAGTGCTGCGTCTGAAGCTCGCCATTGGAGTCGATGTAGCTGAAGGAGCCACGCACATTGCCGTAAGCGTCTCGAGTTTCCTGGCGGGTGGATATGCCCGCATCGTAGCCGAAGGAGTACTGACCGAGCTCGTCCTGGACGTGATACTGGGACCTGATGGGAATGACAGGCTTGGGCTGAGGCACGGGACTGGCGTACGGCACTGGAGTTTTCTCTATGATGACTGGGGGCTCGTGCACAGGGAGAACGTTGTGGACTCGTGGAGGGACAAGATACGGTGCAGGGATGACAGTGGGACTGCGATACGAGGTGATGGCGGGCGCGTTGAAGGTGCTGTGATGGGGAGAGATGACAGGGCCGCGGTGAAAGATATCAGACACATGGCCGACAGGAGAGGAACGGTGCACGCCACGGCTCAGGTCATTGTCCAGGTCGTTGTACACGTCGAGGCGCGGGCTGCCGTACACGCTGTAGTGGCGGTTGTCGTACAGGTCGTAGCGAGGGATGCTGTGCAGGTCATGTTGCGGCCCCTGGCGAGTCTCGGGATGCAGGGCAGCCTCGCCCCAGCAGGCGCCCACCACTACCAAGGCGCAAACCAATCGCTGCGAAACAGTAACATTGTCTAGAGTTGTGGTCGCCGCCCCAGACCCACAGACCTCGCCGGAAAGAAGTATCAAGGTATGCAACAATTCAACAAGCGCACTATGAACACTTCCAAGCAGAGCACACAGGCAACAGAACTGGATTACTCACAAGAACGATCATGACGGAGGAACGTGACCCACCCAGACGAAGGGAGCTGTCTGACAGAACAACAGCCACCCACGCAGTTTATACCCGCCCTCAAGGCCCCGCCACCCTCCCCTCACGCCCCGGGACACACACACATATACACACACACTCCAGCCAAATTCGGAAACGGAAGCCGCGAACGAGACAAAGAGGCTGAGACCGAATTGTTCCAGTAAGTGAGGACGAGGACACGGGTGGCCGCCTTTGAGTGATGGCGGGGCGGGGATAGAACCTGAAGCTGCCGTGTGCATGTATTAGCTAATGATCTAGGAGATATCTGTGTGGATTTCCCGTGAGCCAAGCAGGGAGGGGCAGGATGCAGGCGAACACGGCCACAGGATATGAGTAATAATGGAATAATAACCAGCTATTAAGCAAAATAAATCCGATGATGGGAGCGGGTGTCGTTAGTTGTGTAACAGTGCGCCCTTCACACCGCTCTCACTTCAATTACTCCTGCAGACTAATACTCTTGATTGAGGACACGCCTTCCTCCAGTTACATTCCTTACGCGTACACAATAATAGGTTTGCCTCGAGTAATGCATAATAAATAGCAACTACTTCATTTGAAAGGCCATAAACCAGCGTGAATACTGCATGTCACGCAACTATAATGAAAGTGTATGCCAAACTGCGTGGCACTAGACCCATACACATCAAAACTGTGTAGTGTATAGACCAGGACCGTCGACCAGCCACTTCATCATCCATCGACCAGTTTATACATCCATCCAGCCAGCCATCCATATATTCCAGGGGTCGAAACATTTTTTTTTTTTCATGCATCTATTTCCTTTTCTTTTATTTTTGTTTTTACTTTTTCCTCGATCGGCAAACTTACAACGATTTCACAAGTTAAGAAGTCACTCTCTGTACTCTAAGCTACGAGCACAAATGAAGAGTGTGATAGGAAAGTGGACTATTAGTAAATCTTTATACAGCACTATGTACGTATCTATCAAACCATCATTAGCGTGGATATTACGAAGTTTTATCACGTTTAGAGAAATTAAACCCGATTTTCTGACCACTGATCTCCTCTATCAGTAGCCATCCAACCACCCATCCAACCATTCAGCCAGACAAACATCCATCCGTCTATCCATTCAGTAAGCCAAGTATCCATTTATCCATCTATTCAGCCAGTCAAACATCCATCTATCCATCCATGTAGTGAACCAAACACTCATCTATCCATCTGTTCAGTTAGCTAAACATCCATCAATAATTCAGTAAGCTAAACAACCATTTATCCATCTATCCACTCAGCCAAATACCCATCTATTCAACAATCCAGTCATCTAAAAACCGATCTATCCATCTATCCACTCAGCGAAACACTTTATCTATCCATCTACTCAGTCAGCCATTTCGTCCATCCATCTATCCATTTATCCACCAAATCAGCTGAACATCCACCTATCCACCGAGTGTTAGCCAGTTAGCAGTCTCTCTCTCTCTCCGTCCACTCACCCACCAAATACTGCAGCTTCGTCATATTTCATCGAGACATTAGGCCATTTCACTTTCCCTTTCCTGTTTGTTTAGTCGCGCAGTTTTCTTCACGTCCTTCCTCCCAGCGCCTTGTGTGTCCGTGTCTGGCCACATCCGCCCTCCCTGACGCAGACCTAAGGACGCGACACTACACACTCCAGCGGACAGGTCTTTGTTAGGCTGCCTCATCGCCCTTATCTTCCCTCTCCCCCAGACTGGAACTCTCCTAATTTTCTTCTTTTCACCCTTCATTATAAATCGGCACCCCCCGCCTTCCCCCCCTCCCTCTCTCTCTCTCTCTCTCTCTCTGTCTCTGTGTCTCTCTCTCTCTCTCTCTCTCTCTCTCTCTCTCTCTCTCTCTCTCTCTCTCTCTCTCTCTCTCTCTCTCTCTCTTTTTAATTTTAATTTGTTAATACTGCATAACATAATAGCTTTGCAAACTTCTGTCTTCATGTATAAATGCCTTCATACTTTTAGCCTGATTGTGGTTTTTCAATTTATGCTAAATACCTTTCATTCCCGTTAAACAAATAACCTTCACATGCTCAAAGATTCCTATCCTACTCGTACAGAGGAGTAAAACACTGGAATCAACTTCCGCAAAATGTAAAAGACAGCCCTTCATGTAAAGTATTAAAAAACAAAATAAACGAAATCTATTTGTAGATCATGTAGTTAATAATGATTCATATTCAATTAGTTGTATCTATTTTTACATTTAGTTAGTTGTAATTATTGTCGGAGTAGGCACGGTTTGCCTTCGTAGGCGTTGTGATTGCTGTATTTTTTCAAAAGGTCTGTAATAAAGTCTTACTCAACAGACCTAGCCCTAGGATTCTACTGCTTTGATTTTATTTTGTAATGTATAATTCTTTTGGGCCAATAAATGTATCAGTATCAGTATCTCTCTCTCTCTCTCTCTCTCTCTCTCTCTCTCTCTCTCTCTCTCTCTCTCTCTCTCTCTCCGTCTGTAACTAATGGTTCAAAACAGCAGTGATCCGGAAGAAAAGGGCGGTGAACAGTGCTGGGAAGAGTTGGCACAAGGATATCAATTTTTTTTTTTCTGGAACGTTTGATTTGCTCTCTCTCTCTCTCTCTCTCTCTCTCTCTCTCTCTCTCTCTCTGTGTGTGTGTGTGTGTGTGTGTGTGTGTGTGTGTGTGTTTTATTGCTTTCTTTGGTAACTTCTGGTATTTTCTCGTGATTTCTCGATTGATTTTATTCTGTTTGGTTAGAATATGTGGGAATTTGGCTGGACGGCAAGTCATTGTATTCTATAAAGCTTATGAATGTATAAAGCTTATGCATCATGTTGTAGTTATCTTGTTTTATTTATCTATTTATTTTTCTCTAAGAAGGACGAGTAATGGTCAATGACACCAAAAGTAGCTGATAACATAAAAGGAATCCACAGAAGTGACGGTCCACATACAGCCAAAAGCATTAATCGAAATCAATGAATAAGTGTCTTGAAATCTCCCTCTTGAACTAACGTGGAAATACAAAATATACAAAATTCATCCGTCTATCTGTATGTGTGTTCACCTCGGTCGCCTGCTGGTCACCCAGCCAGTCTTCCCCATTACAGAGCGAGGTCAGAGCTCATAGACCGATCTTCAGGTAGGACTGAGACCACAACACACTCCACACACCGGGAAAGCGAGGCCACGAGTTACATCCCGTACCTATTTACTGCTAGGTGAACAGGGACCACACATTAAGAGGCTTGCCCATTTGCCTCGCCGCTTACCGGGACTCGAATCCGGACCTCTCGATTGTGAGTCGAACGTGCTAACCACTGCACTACGCGGTGTGTGTGTGTGTGTGTGTGTGTGTGTGTGTGTGTGTGTGTGTGTTTTTTTTTTTTTTTTTTTACGGTAAGGCCTATAGCGCCTGTAGGCACACTTGAAGAGTGTATGGGAAGCGCTGTTCAGCTTCTGCCCATTAGTGGCGCAGGCAATTTTATTTATAGTGGTACCCATATTAGGGCCCATATCACCGCTTCAAGCTCATCGTGAGTGTAACCACCTAGAACCTGGGTATCATGGTGACATGTAGGTAACTTTAAACCACTCGACAAATGGCAAAGTGTTTTAAAGGCTGTACGTGGGATTCGAACCTACGCGTGGACGTCTGCCCGATCCCACGCTCACCACCTTATCCACTATGCCACCGTGTGTGTGTGTGTGTGTGTGTGT
This sequence comes from Portunus trituberculatus, assembly GCF_017591435.1. Taxonomy (NCBI): domain Eukaryota; kingdom Metazoa; phylum Arthropoda; class Malacostraca; order Decapoda; family Portunidae; genus Portunus; species Portunus trituberculatus. The sequence goes on along the minus strand of NC_059292.1, from coordinate 24,198,733 downwards.
GTGTGTGTGTGTGTGTCTAGTTTTCCCCACAACAACAAAGGTCAATGTAACCATGAAAACTAAACTTTCTTACGAGTATTGGTCAAAAAATGTCCTACCTATTATAAAATGTCAAGAGAAGTAAAACGTCAGTTCAAGAGGAAGCTTTGATTATTCGTCTCCTCAATAACTTCAGTGTTTCAAAGGATAAAAAAAATGATTAACGATATCCAAAATTTCTCTTCATCCTTCCTCCTCCTCAGCGTCTCTTCTAAAAAAAACGCACCAAGGGCAAAGACGAGAAAAATGCGCCGCGATATTCCTTACCTCAAGTATTTCAGTGCGGTCAAGAAGAAAGACTAAAAATAACATCTTGGAATTCCTCCTTCCTTTTCCTCATCCCAGCGAGTCTCTTAAAAGAAACTCACGTAATGGAGTGACGAAAAGATAGACATTTTTTTTCTTTTACTTTACGATTTTGATATAACGAAAAGAAGGAAGATGAGGAGGAGGAGGAAAAGGAAGAGGAGAAAATGATAATAATGATAATAACAATAATGGTAATGATACTACTACTGTTTCTACTACTACTACTACTACTACTACTACTACTACTACTACTACTACTACTACTACTACTACTACTACTACTACTACTACTACTACTACTACTGCTACTACTACTACTACTACTACTACTACTACTATTACTACTACTGCTACTGATGATGATGATAATGAAGAAATAATAATAAAAAAAAATGATATCCTAAAATAATTTCTGGTTTCCCCCAATCTCTCTCTCTCTCTCTCTCTCTCTCTCTCTCTCTCTCTCTCTCTCTCTCTCTCTCTCTCTCTCTCACACACACACACACACACACACACACACACACACACACACACACACACACACACACACACACACCGTACCTCAAGTAATCCAGCGCGGAGCCTAATCAAGTCATTTTGTCCTGGTGGTTTCCTGTCACCTTGCCTCTTAAGTCTCAACTATATTCCCTGCCTCCCTCCCTACTCCCAAACACCTGTCCGTCCCGTGAGATCCATGAAGGTCACTGGCGAAGGGCGGGGCAGGGCGGGGCGGAGTTAACACGTCGATCACATTACGAGGGATGCACCGCAGTGATCAACATTCCTCCAGAGCTTCGTCACACTCGGGAACACACGCAGGAGAAGAACAAGCATCGGCAGATTTGTTGTCCCTATAGTGTTGTGGTTCATGTAGTCGTGACGTAAGGGAGATGAAGACAGTGGGATGGTTATGGGACTATTTAAGGAGGACGATGAAGAGGAAAAAGGTAAATTATGAACAAGATAAATGGTGGGATAGGAAGGAGGAGGAGGAGGAGAATGTGAAGGAGAGGAGGAGGAGGAGGAGGAGGAGGAGGAGGAGGAGGAGGAGGAGGAAAAAGAAGAGGAAAAGTAGTAGAAAAAGAAGGAAGAAAAGGAGGAGAAAAAGGAGAACAAAAAGGAGAAGAAGAAGAAGAAGAAGAAAACGAGAACACGAAGTTATAATAATAATAAATAATAATAATGATAATAATAATAATAATAATAATAATAATAATAATAATAATAATAGTAATAACAATAATAATAATGATAACCAAAAAACATGAAGCACAAGAACAAAAAAAAGATAAATAAAAGAAGAGGACGAGAGGAGCAGCATCACCATCATGGGAAGAAACAAGGCAAGTCATTCGGTGTTGAAACTTAGAGCGAAATCTTTTTATCTGAGCTTTTTTTCCGCCCTGATGTCACGTCCGCTCTCGCCACGCCACAGGCCTCCCTCCCCCTCGCTGCCTCTTCCACGCCTCCTCCGTGATAACCTCTCACGCGGCCAACCTCTGCTTCTCTCTCTTTCCTGTCCTCAACCTCTCCAGTGCCTGCTTATGGTTAAATGGTTTGGTACCCTACACTATTTCACTCCTGGCTTTGTGCAGTGTCCAAATTGTTATAGTGATATAGTTTGTTTGTTTTTTCTTCTTCTTTTCTGTTATTCATCAGTTGTCATTTACTTGCTAACGTTCCTGGAGTTACTCATGTTTTTAACCTCTGGGATTTTCTATTTGCTTCATTTTTGTTCTCTCCTTCCTACAAGGTGAATTGAACTAAACTGATCAACCCGTTCATTTCTTTGATTTATTTCTCAAGTCGGCAAACTGAACAAGCCTCTTATCTTCCACTTTTGAACCGTTCATCATTAAATAATAAAGAAAAAAACTCTTTAATTCTATATTTGCCACGTCTTACATTCTTTTATGCAACTTACATTATTCCAGCTCTCAATTTCACTTCTGGCACCAAAGGCGGTCCATTTCTCCAGCCTCACCTGGCCTTCCCACCATTACAAACCAACAAAAGACACCTGAAACACATAACAATCTTTGATACCACAAGTTTTTCCCCGCCTCTACTCTACTGAGGGGTGAAGGACAGACGAGAAATGGGTGTAATTTTTTCCTTAGTCAAATTAGCACTTTCCTGCCCGGTGTCGCAGGTAGCGGCGGTGGTGGTGGTGACGTGAGGTGATATAAATACGTACACGCACCAGCTGAGGGTGTTCTGGGTTAGTGGCGGCAGGTAATTGTGTGGTGTGCGCTTCAAGGTCGTCATCTGAAGGAGCAACGCTGAGGTGTCTGAACGTTGTTCGCTCGTGCCACGCCTCCAGACACGCTCCTCGCCTGATTTGTGTTTCCTCTCCTTTCTATCGTTCCTACTCTCTCTCTCTCTCTCTCTCTCTCTCTCTCGAAACATACAAAAACCCACTATTACTCATACGCACATATTTTAAGAAAGAGAGCTTCAGAGTAATACCTATTCAATAAAGTCACTTATAACAGTTATACAATTATATTCTTACCCTTCCAGACGTGATGAAATACAACACATGATAGCAATGGTGGTGGTGGCGGTCGTGGTGGTGGTGGTGATAATAATAATAATAATAATAATAATAATAATAATAATAATAATAATAATAATAGTAATAATAATAATATTGATAATAATAATTATCTACATCCCATGCTGACATTCCCGCTGAAGGAAGGAAGCATTTTCCTGACGGAATGAATGAAAAAACGCAGAGCAGTATACGCCTCCCTCCCCTCGCTGCGCCATTTGCTGCCACCCTTCAGAATGTACAGAAAGCAAGGTGGTAGGTAGGGTTCCTCCATTGTTGCCACGCCATCCCTTCCCACCACAAGACGCAAATAGTAATGATAGTAGGGTCCATCTTAATCTACGTCTCTCTAAAGGAATGTAAATTTAACAGGATAAGTTAAGTCTCGTTTCGTAAGGAAGATCTCTCTTTCTCTGAAGAAGCAAAAGAAAAACAGCAGAAGAGGAGCAAGACCAAAACAACAAGAGCAGGAAGAAAAAGAAGAGCAACAATAATAATAATAATAATAATAATAATAATAATAATAATAATAATAATAATAATAATAATAATAATAATAATAATAATAATAATAATAATAATAATAATAATAATAATAATAATAATAATAATAATAATAATAATAATAATAATAATAATAATAATAATAATAATAATAATAATAATAATAATAACATTGATAATAATAATAATAGGAAGAAGAAGAAGAAGAAGAATGATAATAACAATAAAGTTCCGTGACTACAATACTAACACACAATGACAAGTGATAGTAATGAACCGCCACACCCTGCCGCTGTCTCTCTCTCTCTCTCTCTCTCTCTCTCTCTCTCTCTCTCTCTCTCTCTCTCTCTCTCTCTTTGTCAAGTCTCCTGAAGGGGAAGGAAGACTGAAGGCTGCTTTGTATTGACATCGTGACGCCCCTCCTCTCCTTGTCTTCTCGCACGCATACTTCTGTCTCAAACGCAACACAATTACTCCACTCCTAACACGGTTTTCAAGGCCTTGACACAATTATCTTCCCGGTGAATTCCCCACTAATTCCAATCAGTGCAGGTGTGATGTGTTCTGCTGAAAGCTTACCTGTCTGAATCCGGAAATACTGGGAGTTAATTGCTGTGTGGTGAGGTCTTAATGTTGTAAGTTGTGTTTGAGATATGACAGGAAGCGAATATCAGGTTTTCCAAATAGCACAACGGTTATTAAGTATAGGAAAGCGTGTTTCTTTTACCGTGGCTTTAATTGTTGTTTCCTTTCATTTCTTAGCCACCTTTATGCATGGAGGAGCTCAGGCCAGGCAAGGACACAAAACGGTTAAGGAAAATAAACTCACTCATTTGTCGCTCCACCTCAAAATAACAATGTATAGAAAAAAATCTAAAATGGAAGCAAATTAAGTCTGGGAGACCTCCAAACTCATTCCTCTCACAACCGTTCAAGTCAGAGCTAAGGGGGAACACAGCACCAGACATAACTTTTGTCTAAATGTAACGTATGAGGCATGAAAAAAACTCGACTACCACAATGTCCAAATAACGGCCAGCAAATAGGACAGCAGATTTTCCATGAGGGGCTCGAATATGGAGACGTTCGTATACTGTGGCGGCGCTATTTACCTGATTGCAATATGGTGGAGAAGCTTAGTAATCTTGTCTCTTGTGCGCTAAATGTGAATGCAAAAGACTATCGTCAAGCAGGACGGTAGATTTTCCCTATGGTATCTGATGAGTTCCGAATGTATGAGGAAGTGTTGTCAGTGGGTATCCGTACATGCAGGAATTAAGAGAAGAATGAAACAAACAAGCCAAACGTTGCCTTTTCCTTGAATGTAAAGCTTTGGTTGGCAATTTTTGAGAGGATAGACACAACTTAGAGTTAGTTGAAGTGAACGTTGTTGAACATTTCGCCTTGGATGATGCTAGCTTCGTCTCCAAATTTTGTAATTTTGTTGTAAAAACGCGAGTGATAGACAGACAGGTAGACGGGCAGGTGGGAAGGCAAAAAAACAGACACACACACACACACACACACACACACACACACACACACACACACACACACACACAAACATATAGCATGGCAGCATAACAAAGGGACAACAGGTAGGCAGGCAGGCAAGCAAACACGCAGCTCGACAGACAAACCCACCGAACGTTCTTATTACACGTATCATTGTATATGTTGTAACTTACACGAGAGATATGAAAGGAAGCAAACAGCATAAACACCAAATGATTTAAACAACAGACACAGGAAGGGGCCAGGTTTTGCTTGGGCGTTCTGTTGATGCGTCACGTCTTCAGAAGGCAAGAAACAGCAAAAAACAACGCGCGGCAAGATTCCTATCGCTGTTACCACTCGAAGAAACACGTGGGAATACGCAAAATAAAAAGGCGTGGCGTTAATTCAATTCATGATGCTGAAGAAAAACTCGAACATGGTACTGAAAAAAGACTCGCACTAGGAAAATCTCAAATTTCGGTAAAGTCAATATGGAAATCTCAACCCTTAATACAGTGCCAATGAACGAGGAGGCGTAGGTTAAAATATATCTTTAATAAAACTAACCTATACGAGACAGGCCTTTCAGACATTATGTGTTTAGTATTCCTGAAGGTGGCTCCTCTGCACCTGACAGTCAAGTTAGTCAGTACACAATGCAGCAAGTGTGTGGGAGCAGCGCCGATTATCCTACAACTTTCTGCACCACAAATTCCGGGGTCTTTGCTGTTTAACACCAGGCGTCTTCTTCACACGCCACGGCAAATAATGCCCCCATACCGAGGCTTATGATAGATAATGGTGATGAAATAACATCAATACTGATGCTAATGATAGTAATAATAATAATAATAATAATAATAATAATAATAATAATAATAATAATAATAATAATAATAATAATAATAACAACAATAATAATAATAATCATAACAATAATAATAATAATGATAATAATAGCAACAGTAATGATAATTGATGATAATGATGATGATGATGATGATGATGATAATAATAATATTGGTAATAATAATAATAATAATAATAATAATAATAATAATAATAATAATAATAATAATAATAATAATAATAATAATAATAATAATAATAATAATAATAATAATAATAACAGTGACAATAATAATAGTAATAATAATATAATAATAATACTAATAATGATAATAATAATAATAATAATAATAATAATAATAATAATAATAATAATAATAAAATAATTCAAATTGTATTATTATTATTATTATTATTATTATTATTATTATTATTATTATTATTATTATTATTATTATCATTATTGCTATTATCGTTTTATTATTACCAATATTACCAATTATTATAATTTTTATCATTATTATTATTATTATTATTGTTATTACTATTACTAATATGATCATCATTATTGTTATTATTATTATTGTTGTTGTTGTTGTTGTTGTTGTTGTTGTTGTTGTTGTTATTATTATTATTATCATTATTATTATTATTATTATTATTATTATCATTATATTATTATTATTATTATTATTGCTATTATTACTATTATCATTATCATTATTATTATTGTTATTATTATTATTGATTATCATTATTATTATTATTAATCATTATTATTATTATTATTATCATTATTGTTATTATTATTATCATTATTATTATTATTATTACTATTATTCCTATCATAATTACCATTATCATTATAATCATTATCATTACCATTATCATCATCATTATCACCATCATCATTACAATCATCACCATCAGCATTGCAATCACTAAAACTGCAGACATACTAGAATTACTGGCAATGACAAGGCGTGGTGTGTTGTGGCGTGGCGTGGTGTGGCTTGGTGTGGTGTCGTGGAGGCGGAAGGTGTGTGATGACTGCAGGCGAGGTGACAGCCATGGTTTGTCTTTATTGCCTTTCCTTTACATTTCACTCCCGTTAGCCCTCAAAGCACGGACAGTAAAAACACTTACAATAACAACACTACTTTTTGGGGGTGACAAGACCTTTATTTGTTTACTTCTTATATATTCAAGTACTTTCTTCTTACGCTGCAGAAACGAAAAGAAAAAAGAAATAAAGATGACAGACTACGAAGACTTTTTGGGAAACGTCATCTACAAGGAAGCATGTCGAGTGGAATCTCTCTCTCTCTCTCTCTCTCTCTCTCTCTCTCTCTCTCTCTCTCTCTCTCTCTCTCTCTCTCTCTCTCTCTCTCTCTCTCTCTCTCTCTCTCTCTCTCTCTCTCTCTCTCTCTCTCTCTCTTCTGCGGTGGACAAGGCCTCGAATCCGCCATAACATGAAAACACGAGTACCCAACAGGAAGTGGTGCGTGACGGAAACAAACAGTGCCTTAAGGGGCGGGCCGTGACCCTCCCGCCTGCAACACGTGTAAAGAGCAGAGGTGTGGTGAGCTGCGGTGGGTGAGGGTGGTGGTGGTGGTAGTAGTAGTAGTAGTAGTAGTAGTAGTAGTAGTAGTAGTAGTAGTAGTAATAGAAGCAATAGTGATAATAGTAATAGTAGTAATATTATTATTATTATTATTATTATTATTATTATTATTAGTAGTAGTAGTAGTAGTAGTAGTAGTAGTAGTAGTAGTAGTAGTAGTAGTAGTTGCTTATGATGATGATGATGATGAAAACTAATAACAATATGTAATATCAAAAACAATGGAAAAATAAATAATAAAAATAAATGAAATAATAAGATAAATAAGAAGAAAGAAAATAACACATTAGGAAACTAAACCAAGCAAAACAAAGGAAGAAACAACACAAAAACAAGAGAACAGAACAAAACAAATCACATCAGATTAAGCAACAACACAATAACAACACTGAAAAATGGACTTAACTAAAATTAGCCCAAAAGGAACAACATTACAAGAGAACACTACGTAATAACAATACAAAAGACACATCCTATAAATTGAATTAACGTGACACACACACACACACACACACACACACACACACACACACACACACACACACACACACACACACACACACACACACACACACACACACACACACACTTGCATATCTAAACTCTCCCCACACACTTCATATTTTCCTCTTAATAAACATTCTCAACTATATTTCTCTACCTTGCAATGATGTATTCTCAAACTCAGTCCCACAGATCCTACAAATAGGATTGGACCACTCAGAAAAGATGGTGTAGTAGTGGATCAAAATGAAGACATAGTAGAATTATTGAATGAACAATTTTCTTCAGTATTTACTAGGAAAGAATAGGAAATCCTGTTACAAACAGTGCGACGAGTAGTTTAAGAGCTTTAGAAAATATTGATATAAAACCGGGAATTATTAGGAAATTTATTCTTGAACTAGACGATAGGAAAGCTAGTGGTCCTGATGAGCTACATGCCAGAGTACTTAGGGAGGGTGTAGACAGTATTTCTGAAGCACTTAAGTTAATCTTTGAAAGATCACTTAGGTTTGCTGAGATACCTCAGGACTGGAAGTTAGCTAATGTTACTCCAATATTTAAAAAGGTAGGAAGGATGATGCGAATAATTATAGACCGATCAGTTTAACTAGTATAGTATGTAAGATACTAGAGAAAATCATTAAGGGTAGTATTTGGGAGCATTTAAATGAGAATAGATTAATTAGAGATACCCAACATGGCTTTAGATCAGGGAGGTCCTGTCTTACAAATTTGCTCGATATCTTAGAATATATTACCAAGGAGTTAGATGATGGAAATAGCATAGATGTTATATATCTAGATTTTAGCAAGGCGTTTGATAAGGTACCGCATAGGAGGCTAGTGTACAAATTGAGACTACATGGGATAGGGGTAGGTTAGTTGATTGGATTAGTGAATGGCTTTCTGATAGGAAACAGAGAGTAGTATTAAATGGGGCAATGTCTGAGTGGAAGGAAGTGGTTAGTGGGGTACCCCAAGGATCAGTGCTAGGACCTCTTCTTTTCTTGGTGTACATTAACGATTTAGATATAGGAATTAGTAGCAAAGTATCAAAGTTTGCAGATGATACTAAGATAGCATGTGCAGTACAGGGTGAAAAGGACAATTACAGAATACAACGAGACCTGGACAGGCTGATAGCATGGGCAGACAGGTGGCAGATGGAGTTTAATTCTAAAAGTGTCAGGTTATGCATTTAGGTAAAGACAACACAAACTTTAACTATGAGATGGAGGGATGTTGGCTAGAGGCAGTAGAGGAAGGAAAGGATTTAGGAGTAGTGATAGACAGGACTATGAAATTTTCAAAGCAATGTTTAGAAGCAAGAAATAGGGCAAATAGGATCCTGGGTTTTATAAATAGAAATGTTAGTTATAAAAGTAAGGAAGTGGTGCGTAGCTTATATAATTCCTATGTTAGGCCCCATTTAGAGTATTGCATACAGGCCTGGTCACCCCACTATAGGCAGGATATCAACATGTTAGAAGCAGTTCAGAGAAGAGCAACTAGGATGATACCAGCATTAAAGCGCCTGGAGTATAGAGATAGATTAAAGGAATTAAACATGTTTTCATTTGAGAGGAGATGTATAAGAGGGATATGATAGAGTTATTTAAAATGTTCTCAGATACAAACTACATAGATGTGAGATCTTTCTTTACCTTAGAGGAGGGAAATAGGACTAGAAATCATGGCTAATCTACCTTACATTCTTGCCTCGATCCTACACGTTGTATTACTCACTTCTACCTTTTTTGAATCTATAGTGAACGCTCTACCACTCGCTGCTAACTCTTTTCCACACTCATATGACGGTTCTTAATTAGCATATCTCTGTTCCTGTGCCTTTTTTTCTATTTATACCATGTGGGCTTTTCACGGGAATTTATGGGCTAAAGGGGATACTTTCTGTGGTGCCTTCTACCTGAAAGCCCATCCGCTAGGAAACCGTTGCCCCGACTGAGGAAGCCCAACCTATACTCGGACTGTGGGCAGGATTCGAACCCGTGCGCTTGGAGATCCCTTTCTCTCACACTGTAGACTTTTCCTGTAAACCTTAGCAGTCAAACCAAGACACCATAATATTTCTTACTAACTCAAATATCTATAGAAATATCGACCATGTATATATAAGAATCTACCTATATATATAAAAACACATCCTCACAAGCACTAAAATCTCTCAATCTCTCAATCTCTCTCTCTCTCTCTCTCTCTCTCTCTCTCTCTCTCTCTCTCTCTCTCTCTCTCTCTCTCTCTCTCTCTCTCTCTCTCTCTCTCTCTCTCTCTCTCTCTCTCTCTCTCTCTCTCTCTCTCTTCGGCCAAACACTCGGTAACCATTCTTAACCACAATCATTTGCACTAATTCCATCACCACCTGCCATTAATTAAGTCCGTGTCGTGAGGTGTGTCTTCCAATGCCAAACTGTCGTCTTGAAAAATGCAAGGAAACACAAGAAGAGAGACCTTAACGTGAGTGAGGCTCGAATTCAGAAACAGTTGGGTCTATCACCACGACAAGAGCCACATAGATGATTAACCTGGTTTTCAAGAGTGTTTTTCCTGTTAGAAATGTAGAAAAGAATTAAAATCTCACTATAAAAAAAAAACACCCCTTTAAAACTCGTGCATCTTCAATTTGAGCCGTTTGAAAGAAGTGGAGGTACAGCGCAGAAGTGTTTCAGAATATGGCATTTCTAGGACTGAGGGAGAGATTTCAAGGACTGGCCTAAGACGCAAAACCTTGACGTGGGCGTTCCGTGGGCGTGACAGGGAGGTAAAGGTGACGTAGGGGTGAAAAGTCAGGACGTGGTGATGTTGTACGATGAGGATAATGAGAGATAAATGCCTATGAATGCGTACGTATATGTGTGTGTAGGTGAGTGTGTGACAGGTGAGTGAGGGAGCACCTGAGGGCGTGGCGGGTTGATGGTGGGGATGAGGGCGTATGTGAAGAGAAAAAGGGCTTCAAGACGTGATGGCACGTAAGGCCCACAAGGAGCTTCACTGCCATCTCTTTGTTTTCGTGGGCGTGGCTGTCATCGTGAGAGAGAGAGAGAGAGAGAGAGAGAGAGAGAGAGAGAGAGAGAGAGAGAGAGAGAGAGAGAGAGAGAGAGAGAGAGAGAGAGAGAGAGAGAGAGAGAGAGAGAGAGAGAGAGAGAGAGAGAGAGAGAGAGAGAGAGAGAGAGAGAGAGAGAGAGAGAGAGAGAGAGAGAGAGAGAGAGAGAGAGAGAGAGAGAGAGAGAGAGAGAGAGAGAGAGAGAGAGAGAGAGAGAGAGAGAGAGAGAGAGAGAGAGAGAGAGAGAGAGAGAGAGAGAGAGAGAGAGAGAGAGAGAGAGAGAGAGAGAGAGAGAGAGAGAGAGAGAGAGAGAGAGAGAGAGAGAGAGAGAGAGAGAGAGGATAAGGATGCGTTGTGTTGACTCATCCCGGACCTAAGGAAGGATGCTGGGATATTGACCTGAGCTGGTGTGGGCGTGGCGGGGGAAGGGCGAGAATAATTAAGGCAGTAAGGGCGTCGCTGGCCGAGTGTGGGTGTGCACGGGTCGGGTGAGTGAGCATGCGCAGAGGAGTGAGATGGGTTGATAAGAGAGTGTATGTGCACGTATAGAAGACAAAACAGAAGAGTGAGTATAAGTAGGCTGAGGAAATGCTGGGATGTGTAAGGGTGTGGCTGGGCATCGCAAGGGAGTGAGGAAAGTATGGAAAAGGCTGAAGGGGATTGCATTGGGGGAGGGTGAGGGAGGCTGAAGGGGAAAAGTGTCTGGGTAAGGGAATGTGGTGTTAGTGACTGAGGAAAAGTGGATGTATGGTATTTTATGGCAGATGTATGGTAGGGAGTGATTGAAATGATGTACGTATTTTGTGTGTTCTTTTATGTAGGAAAGACTCTTGAAAAAAATCACAGCATAGATAAATGTATAATATAATATCCTTAGTTTTGGATGCAGTCATAAAGCATTGATAAGTATGGAGCACCTGATGAAGAATGAACGAAGGGAGTGGTTAGCGATCAACGAATGAAAGGAATGATTCAAGGCGGTTGATGGAAAAGAGCGGCTGGGTTGAGAAGTGTCTTGGGGGATCTTAGGTGTGGACTGCCCATGGGTGTACAATTGGAGGGGTTAGGCCGGTATATGGTGGAGTAATTGGGTGTACAAAGGAAGTGGTTCACGATAAGTATATGGGAGAGATTCAAGAAGATATATCTGAAGGGGCAGCAAGGGTGTCTGAGTAAGGGTAATGTATATACGAATGGTTGGGAGTAAACAGTCTTGAATAAAGAGCATCGCTGTTGGAGTGTACGAATTGGTACGCCTGTAGCACCATGAGAGGAACAAGTGGTCTCGGGACCCTTAAAGGAAATACCAAAACAAACCGCTTGAAGATCCTCGTCACAACAGGAAGTCAGTCGCCGAATATGAAATGAGGTTGAGTGGGTGAAGACCCTTGGTGATGCTACACACTGGAAGACGAAAGGGCTCTGATTCCGGAGTGTTAAATTTTTATAGAGGAAGATTGTTATTTATAGTGAAGATTATGTTGGTAGAGACACTTACTGATTTCTTAGTGTTATAAAAAAAAAACGAAAAAAGTATATTTAAGACGAATCAAACAACTGCAAGACGTTAAGATTCAGATTTTGCAGTATTAAACATTTATAGAGAAAGGTTAGGTTACTTGGAATGAAGGTTATATTGCTGAGGACGCATTTACTGACTCCTTCTACTGGTATATAAGTAAGTTAGGTTATGCTGGGTTAGGTTAGGTTAGGTTGGATTAGGTTAGGTTAACTAGTGTATTTAAGATGAATCAAAGAATTATCCTCTGACTTTACTTTGATGCAGTTCACGTTTCCTATTTGTTGTCTGTACTTGGATATATAAGAGAATACATGAAAATATACCAGAAAACTTGTTGGTATCTCCTGACCTATTTGCTATTACTATATTAAACTAAACGTGGGAGAACAGGAATAGAAAGAGATCAAGGCTATCTCTGTCATAAAGCAAGCCAGATGAGAAACTAAATGCAAGGAAAGCAATAAAGTTTAACAAATCAGAAAAAAATGCAAATGAGTGACAGACGAAAAAAACGATCCGAAAAAGGAAACATAAAGTAAAATCAGACACTTAAATAAAACAAAGTGAGACGCGTTTTGTGGTTGAGTTTTATATGCAGGCAACTCTTTACTTTAGATATCGTGACTCACAAAAGCCGCTTAGATGAGTGACAGGTGTGAGTCGCTGAAATTGATCCACAGAAAGATAACAAAAAAAAAAAAAAGATAAAAAAAGGGTCAAACTAAATAAGAACAGCACCATAAAAAAAGAATAAGGGGCAAGAAACTATTCACCATAAGAAAAGTAACTCACATGAAAAAGAATGAATCATCACAAACAACATAATCACGAGAACACAACACAAACATACAAAGGAGCGAATCTAAATGAAAGTGGTTCTACTAGTATACATAGGGCAGTGACTCCAGATAAGTGGCTGTAGGCGTTGGTAAGGTACAAGAAGAGCAAAAAAGAAGAAAAAGAGAAAGGGAAGAAAAAAAAAATCAAGGGGCGTGCTCGTTGGAGGTGCAGATGAGTTAAGGATGAAAAAGGAATCGAAAAGAAAGAAAAAAAAAAGAATCTACGGGCGTGGCAGGCTCCAATGATGACGTAGATGAGGAACTGAGTGGTGTGGCCTCCTGCGGTTCCTTATCCTCTTATCCTCCATATGCTCGCCCCCAAGGAAGAAGACACAATCCACTTCTTACTCACTCATACCTCTTTTCATGAGACTCGTATGGAGGAGTGGAAGGTTGTAAGGGGGAAAATACGTTAGGGATGGGTGCGCGGGAGTGTGTTTTGGGTAGGGCGTGAGGCCGGGGCGTGGGACAAAGGGTGTGAGGTAGGGCGTGGAGAGAGGAGGATACACTGGGCTTTCTGTCTGTCTTGGCATCTTAAGACTGGATTTTAAACGAAGGAAGATGTTTACTCAAGGTTAAGTATGGAGGAGGAGGAGGAGGAGGAGGAGGAGGAGGAGGAGGAGGAGAAAACCACAAAAATAAAGTCCAGAGACGAGAAATTAAAAGATTAGAGAATTATATACGCGGAGCAAAGATACAAAAGAGCTAAAGAAGTTTGAATCATACTTTGGCGGACAATGTGAACGAGAATTTAAACAAAAGTGAAAATGAAGACTAAAACAGAAGGAAAATAATATGAAATAGAATGAGGAAGAACAAAGTGAGGATTAGGAAATGAGCATAGAGAACGATATAAACAAGGAAAGAAATAAAGAAAATGTAAACAAATGTAACATGAACATGGACGGAAATATGATAAGAGTGGAATTAAAAGCTACATGAATAACATTTTTAATAAAAAGAAAATAGAAAACAATAACAGAAATCAGTAAATGTATAAAAAAAAAAAAGACATTGGAAAACAAACGTTAGGGAGAGCCGTTCCAAAGACCATTTTCCCGAACTACAACTCGACTCGGGAGAAGAAGGATGCGAACATGGACTAGTGAAAAAAAAAAAAAAACAGCAAAAGAGAGCATTATATTTTCTTTCTTTTTTCTTTTGCTTGGCTTGCTGCCATTGGTGGAGCAGGGAACGGATGTGAGAGGAATGAAAGCAAAAGTAACTGAAGAACTTTTTTTTCTTCATTGTTATCGTCTTCGTCCGCTCTCCTGCACGTGAACTATATTTGGCGCGCAGTGAGAGGGCAGAGCTGCGGGCGTGGGCAGCCGGTGTGTTGACCAGTCCACGGTGTGCGTGTACTGCAGTCTGCGACCTGCTTGAAGTCTATACTTAACAAAAATATAAATGAAGATGGAGGAGAAAAAAAAGCAGAAACGAAACTAGAAACTTAGATAATTTCAAGAACCTTAGATAAAGATTTTGATTACTAAGCTTTTTTTTTTTATGTTTGCATTTGTATTTTTGTACGTTTGTATTTGTTTTTCTTTACTTGTTTATGTGTAAGTTTATTAGTTTTCATTATTTTCATTCTTGTGTGTGTGTTGTATTACATTTTTTACAAGTTGCCTGAAAAGCTCACGCTTAAAAAAGGGCTTAGCCATCAAAACCTTATGAAGTAAAATTACATAATAACATGTACTCCCTGGCTATAAACAAATGTTCAAAGGTTCAAATGTTCATACGGTATGTGCCCATCTCGTGATCTAAAGTTTTCCTCCCACTGTTCTTTGTAATAGTTATAAACTATATATCATATGAACGAAAACTATTACACAAGATAATGTTTATCTAACGTGTAATGGAATTATATCAATCTAAGCTTGCATAACTGATGAAATTTGAACTGAAATTTACCTCCATATCTTTACTTCCAGGTGTTTCCAGGTGTTTTGTTGCCCACTTCATAAAGGAACAACGCCCACTGAATTTCTGTTCGATGTTCATTATTTGTTGTTAGCGTCACTAACTTTTTTTTTCCCTCTGTTTCCTCTCTATTTTGTCTGTTACCTTTAGTGCCACACTCTTAATTGTTCGCATATCATCCAGTAAAAAAATCTCCCTTGTACTACGTCTTTGCTGCATTTGTAATTAAATCTGTAGTAGATTTCAGTTCATTATTTACTGTAAATATTTTTGTTTTTTCATTACAAAGTTTATTTACGCGTAGTCATTTATAAATCTTTATTTCACCTATTAAAGCAAATAAAAAGGAAGAGAATCTATCACTTCCGTTTTTATTGACTTTCCTCTCAGTCTTCCTTGCTGCGCCGCGGACTTGTAAAGCCATTTTTATAGTAGTGTGGGACCATAAAACCTGGCAGCAGTGTGAGGGTGCTGTAACTCGGCAGGGGAAGCTCACCACCTGCTGACTGCTATAAACACACCACCCAATACAACTCCATCAATACACACACACACACACACACACACACACACACACACACACTTTGTATATGATTAAAACTATTCATAATTTATAGTTAGCATGCACATAATCATAGTATTCAACTATCTAATACTGAATGCACTCTGGTAGCGGAGAGAATATATACAGACATGAAAAAAAAAAAAAATTCTATTTGTGTTTCTTCACAATTTAGAGTGAGTCCACTGATCTACTGTTTTCAAGAGTGGAGGCAACTTACAACTCGCTCTTGTTCAGAAAAAAAAAGCCCAATTTACGAAGAAGAAAAGCTCAGAGGCTGTTCCTTCCATTTTTTTCTTGGTGTAATTTTTCCATTTTTTACACTACCATTGTCATTGTTTCTTTTTTTCCATTTATAAGAATTTTGAACAATGTATTGTCAAGTTTATTTTTCATCAATTAATATAAACAAAACACTTCATAGTTCGCCCCTTCCTTCTTCCATTATTACTAACGTTACTTGAAGAAATGGAAATTATATGTTACGTAGCCATGGCGAGACCTTGCACGCTCCGCTGACCCATTGAGAAACACCTTTACTTTAATGCTGGACGAAGAGCGGTGACGCCACTGTTCACATGGTGCACATGGTGACGGAGGGCGCCGCTCTCAAGGCCTTTATTCAGCAACAGCGGTCAGTAGCCTCACCACACTCAGGAAAGGAATCTATCATTATCGACCACGTTATTTAGGATCAAAGGAAAAATATTCAGGACTGTCCTATAGAGCAGCAGTGCAGTACTTGTGCGTCTCTTTTGAATCACCTACACATTTTATAAAACTGTTCCCTCTAAGTGAGAATTTCTGGTAAGCACTACACTGGATGGTTGGAGAAACACGAGGTAGCGTGGCAAGAAACAAAATTAATGTGGTGGAGAAGAATAAAAAGTAACATTTTTCACTTCAAAATTATCTAGCAATGAAGAGTGCACTCAAGCCTGTTCAACGAGAAAGACACGCATATAGCGCGAGGCCATCCTCGCCAACTTCAAGAACATCATCAGTCCCTAACGCCTCACGAGCGTCACTGCATTGCTGCATCACCATCATGACCATCAAGTGTCCGCCACGTGTGCTTGCCGACATAATGGCAACCACGACGCAGCGAAAACAGCACACTTGACACTAGTCACGTTGGCTTGGAATCCGGCACTGTGCACGCTCAGGTATTCACTAGAGGCGCTGAAGGACGCTCCGCCACACCTACGATGACCACGTGAGGTGACTTGTTGTTATGGCGAAGGATGCGGTAACACACATGCGTTAAAGGATGATGACGCTACACGATAGTCTTCCTACTCTCTGCCAAGCTTGATGTTTGAAGCTCTCTCCGTGTAATTCATTATTTTCTTTGATTCGAAGAAACATTTGATGACTATCATTAAAATGTTTGAAGGCTGAGTGCGTAGTGCCACAATTTGCTACCTTCATAGCTCTAAACATTATATAACAATTTAGACAAACAGTGATCTTCCTCGATGCTCTACTCCCTGCTCGCTTCAGGCAAAAAGTACAGCCCTACGTGACTTCACTGCCTGGCTTCTTGTGTTTTCAACAACGACAGACAACCATGCCTCCCTGGCTATATATATATATATATATATATATATATATATATATATATATATATATATATATATATATATATATATATATATATATATATATATATATATATATATATATATATATATATATATATATATATATATATATATATATATATATATATATATATATATATATATATATATATATATATATATATATATATATATATATATATATATATATATATATATATATATATATATATATATATATATATATATATATATATATATATATATATATATATATATATATATATATATATATATATATATATATATATATATATATATATATATATATATATATATGGTAATTCCGGGAGATATGGACCAGCGGGTGAGATGGACCAGTTGCGTAATTCCCGCATCTACTAGTAGAGGTCATATTTATCGTCATTGTCTACTAGTGTCCCACGTGGTGAGCTACGGTCAGGATTTCTGTTGCAGCTGCGTAAGTATTTTTGTTTATATGGTATAAAAACGTTTTATTGCTATTTAAAAATTATTGCATAACTTGTGTGCAATCCTAGTGCTCCCCATGGTTGATGATAATTTTGAAAGAAATACAAATATTAGGCTATGATTATGACAAATAGTTGTTGGAAAGTACTTTTGTCGCTGACAGTATAGTGTAGCCATCATGGCATGCTGGTCCATGTCTCCCTGACAATCGGGAGAGATGGACCAGTATTGATTGGGAGAGATGGACCATGTATAAAATTTTATGGACAAATTATATTTCACGATTTGATTTAATTTTATTAATATTTGTGATCTTGTTCCTTCCAGAGAATGCCAACTCACTGTAAAAGAAAGCTGGCTAATTCTAGGGGTAAATGGAAGGAGGAAAATCTCCTCAAAGCAGCAGATGCAGTAAACAAGAAAATTATGGGAATTAACGCTGCTGCGATACAGTTCAATATACAAAAAACAACTCTTAAGAGAAGGCTGAAAACAAATAACCTCAGCAAAGGAAGCCTAGGACCACCATGTTTGTTAGGCATAGAAAATGAAAGGAAGATGGCTCACCACATCAAGAAACTACATGCAAAAGGATTCGCCCCAAAACGCGTAGATGTTCAGGGAATGGCCTTCATGATGGCCCAAAAATTGAACATTAAGCATAACTTTGGTGAAGAGAAAGAAAAAGCAGGGTACGATTGGTTGCAGTCATTTATCTTCCGAAACCCTGGCCTGTCCATCACGAAATCGGAGAGCGTTTCTGTGAACAGAGCATTTGAAATTAACAGGAACCTCGTCGGAAATTAATTTAATTTATTGGAAAAAACTATGGAAGACAACAACTTAATTCACAGACCAGGCAACATCTTCAACATGGACGAGACTGGACTCCAATTTAACAATAAGCCAGGGAATGTGATCGCTGTTAAGGAGTCCAAATGCTTGAGTAACATAAGCTCTACAGAGAAGGGTGAGACCATTTCTGTGATTACTTGCTTTAGTGGAGAAGGAACATACATCCCTCCCTATTGTGTATTCAAGGGAAAAAATAAGAGGCAGGAGTTTAATAATGGTATGACTCCTTGATTACTGGTAGTCATGACTGAAAAGTCTGCTTATGTAAACTAAAAAATATGTTTTTGACTGGCTTCAAAATCAATTCGTGCCGCGCAATCCTGCAGGAAAAGCATTAATGATACTGGATGGGCATGTTTCACACTGTAGTGATGTGGTAATGCTCGAGTTTGCAGCCAACAATGACATCATTCTGCTTAGCCTTCCAAGTCACACCACACACTAACTTCAACCTCTGGACAGGACATTTTTCAAATCACTGATGTCAAACTAATATATATATATATATATATATATATATATATATATATATATATATATATATATATATATATATATATATATATATATATATATATATATATATATATATATATATATATATATATATATATATATATATATATATATATATATATATATATATATATATATATATATATATATATATATATATATATATATATATATATATATATATATATATATATATATATATATATATATATATATATATATATATATATATATATATATATATATATATATATATATATATATATATATATATATATATATATATATGTGTGTGTGTGTGTGTGTGTGTGTGTGTGTGTGTGTGTGTGTGTGTGTGTGTGTGTTTACGACACAAACCTCTCAAAGGGCTACTGCAACACAGGTATGTAGAAACACTGCAGAGATTTCAAAGCAGCGTAAGTAATAATCTGCAGGGTCAGCATACTCGAAGTCAATATCTCACCATGTATTTTTTTTCCCATGTCAGAGTAGTGTGAAGCTTTTAATACGTTATAAAGATTCTAGGTAAATAGCTCAAAATCAATTACTCTACAGTAAATTACGCAAAACCAATTAATAGAAAAATAAATTCTCGAATTATCAATTGCTCGGACTGTAAATTGCTCGAAGTGCCTCGAAGCACTGACCGTAGCAGCCAGTCTTCCAGGGCTTTTTCTCTGTGCTGAGTTACCATACGGTGGCAGGGCTACTCTCTGTACGTGTGGCTCTCCCTTTCTTCCCATAGCAACCATATTCATTGTTATTTGCCTTGTCTTACAGTTTTCTCTTTATTGTTAATACTCGTCTCTGGATTGTATATTGTTGATGGATTTAACATTAGCTAGACACCATAAAATTTAAATCACTTCCATCAGCCAAATATTAACTTATCTAATATTATTATTATTATTATTATTATTATTATTATTATTATTATTATTATTATCATTATTATTATTATCATTATTATTATTATTATTATCATCATTATTATAATCATTAATAGCAACTTCATCATTACCATCATTATATGCGTGTGTAGGAATGGAAGTAAAACAAACCACAAAATAATGTGAATCCTATAAGTTGCCAGACAAATACAGAAAAGAAATTAAACTACCATCATCACTACCATTGTGCACGCAGGTATGTATGTATGTATACGTATATGTACCTATGTATATATTTATGAATACGAAGAAAAAAGAAAATAAAGAAATCGAAGGTGAAAACCAGTAATCCGTATTACTTAAAAAAAAACTGAACCGAGAGAGATAAAAAGATGAAAATAATTCCAGCCAAGATTTGCACCGCGTGGCAAAACTCTACAGACAACACTCTCGCGCTTCACTAACTCTACGGGCGCACATAATACTTTTCACACCTTGCTTTGCTCTCTCTAAGACTAAGTACTTTCAAATAATACCATTAATAATACCGTTATTATTGTCGTACCTGCTGTGTTTGTTGGTGTCTGGGACTGTGCTGGGTGGTGTGGCGGAGAGAGAGAGAGAGAGAGAGAGAGAGAGAGAGAGAGAGAGAGAGAGAGAGAGAGAGAGAGAGAGAGAGAGAGAGAGAGAGAGAGAGAGAGAGAGAGAGAGAGAGAGAGAGAGAGAGAGAGAGAGAGAGAGAGAGAGAGAGAGAGAGAGAGAGAGAGAGAGAGAGAGAGAAGAGAGAGAGAGAGAGAGAGAGAGAGAGAGAGAGAGAGAGAGAGAGAGAGAGAGAGAAGGAAAAGAAGCTTATATATACACAGTATATATGTATCTCTGGTAGACTCTGGAACTCCGTGCCTGCTGCTATATTTCTATCTTCTTATACAACTTGATTTCTTCTAAGAGGGAGATTTCAAGACATTTGTCCAAGACTTTCGGCTAATTTTCTACCAGCCTTTTAGGGAACTTGCATTTGAAATGGACCTTTTTAGTAATTTTCTCTGTTGCCCTTGGATAGTTTCCCTCTTGCATTAAGAAAATATATAATAAAAAGACAGCTCCCCTCCTATCTCTCTCTCTCTCTCTCTCTCTCTCTCTCTCTCTCTCTCTCTCTCTCTCTCTCTCAATTTTTTTGCTTTGGCCGATATTTCTAATTAAACCAGTATTTTCGATCAATCTACCTTTCGAGCATTTTATAATTCGAGGATCTTTTTTTTTTTTTTTTCGAGCAATTCATTTCGAGCACTTTATTTTCGTGCAATCGATTTCGAGAAATTTACCGTATATCCTTTATAAACGACATGAGCATCCTGTATCGAATGAAACTCCATAAAGAAAGCAGCGAAATTGTGGCCCTTACTGTATTGTGTCTGCACTGGTGACTATAATGTACATATGTAAAAGATACACATATATGAGTACTTTAGCTTGATTTTGTTGCCACCAAACACATAAACATACACATCTTCAAGAAAATATGGCCGCTTAGCCAAAGGCTGCAACCCTGTCACCCTTCAGTAACGGCACTTATGTACTTACATAGATCTTAAGGATTAAAATGTTTCTTTATGTCATTTCCCTTGCCTCTCATTTCCATTATCGTTCAAGTGCGTGTCTGCCTGCGTGTGTGTGTGTGTGTGTGTGTGTGTGTGTGTGTGTGTGTGTGTGTGTGTGTGTGTGTGTTCAATGAAGCAGACCACACACCTGCAGAATCATGTACATGCACAGATAACAGTCTAGAGGTCCACAAACGATAAAATGTGTGATAAACGTGACGTTATTTTCGTTAGCAGCCAGATAGGACGCACTGAATAAACCTGGTGACATGGGATTCATCAAAAGATATTGTTTAGACCGTGTTGGAATTTTCTTTGTCACCGATCTAGTTAGGCTAAACTCTACAAAGTGACACAAAAGAAGAAATCGCTTAACACTGTAATTAAGGTGGTCATAACAAGTCGACATCTTACTGCTGGGAAAAGTTACTGGAGAAATGCATCTTAGCAGGAAATCGTCGAGAGAGACATCCTTGTCACCAAATCAATGGAAAACTATTTATTTTACACTGAGACGTTCATTTACTGTATTTCAATATCAAATCACTATCTTACCCACTGTTTCTTTTTTCACAACAAACAATAACGAAGAAAACTATTTATAGAAACTATACGAGTAAGATAGTAGTGAATGACAGCTTTTACCATGTCTATAAGTGTTTGAAATAAGCAAACACTACATATAGCAGACTGTTAAGATAGACGATACACATTCTAAGTTTTTATACTCATTTGATAAAGCTATGATACATGCCATAACTTTTGAAGAATACTGTCCTGGTTTCTCTCACATTCACTGCTACAGCACCACACACAATGCATCTAGTGAATCAAACCGTTACTCTTACAACTTCCACCCATTATATTTACTTTCTTTCTAGCGAGGTACGTACACACAGCTAGCGGGGATAACATGCGTCCTTACTTTACATATGTGGCAACGCAAACGGGTGATGTGCTTGTAAGTGTAAGAACTGCAGTGGAACAGAGATACTTTGCTTTGCCAAGTCCATTAATGTCCACCGTCATGAAAAAGATACTTGCTGTAAATCAGTCGTGTTGATTTACATCTTTTGAGCACTTTCTCTCTCTCTCTCTCTCTCTCTCTCTCTCTCTCTCTCTCTCTCTCTCTCTCTCTCTCTCTCTCTCTCTCTCTCTCTCTCTCTCTCTCTCTCTCTCTCTCTCTCTCTCTCTCTCTCTCTCTCTCTCTCTCTCTCTCTCTCTCTCTCTCTCTCTCTCTCTCTCAGGGTCAAGGTCAGCGACACGCACGGTGGAGCCAGCAACACATCACAGCATAACTCATTACACTTCATCATTGTTCTCATCCACTTACCCATGACAACAACTACTCTCTCTCTCTCTCTCTCTCTCTCTCTCTCTCTCTCTCTCTCTCTCTCTCTCTCTCTCTCTCTCTCATTTCTTTCAGCACACGTCTGTCAGCCTTTCCTCACTCGTCTCCGGCCTTGTGAGGGACGCGGCCCCGCCCCTCACGCCCTTGAGTGTGTGTGTGTGTGTGTGTGTGTGTGTGTGTGTGTGTGTGTGTGTGTGTGTGTGTGTGTGTGTGTGTGTGTGTGTGTGTGTTCGTTCCTTGCAGTCTACATTGTCTTCTTTAGATGGTTTTCCTATATTAGAGAATTTTTTTTTAATCTCTCTCTCTCTCTCTCTCTCTCTCTCTCTCTCTCTCTCTCTCTCTCTCTACGTACTGTGCATAGTGTATAAGCGTCAAGGACAAGCAAAACACCATCGCGAGACCCACGCTTATCATTCCTCAGCCACTCCGCTCCAGTGACAGCCACGCGGAAATATTTGTTCTAGATTTACTCTCTCCCAAGTTGATAAATCCTTTCCGCTCATCTAATTTCCCAGTCTGTTTGTGTTTCTATTGTACTCTCTCTCTCTCTCTCTCTCTCTCTCTCTCTCCCTGTTCGTTAAGGTGTTGTTATGCCTTGGATTATCGACTTGAGGAATGCTCTATTGGTTGCTACTACTGGTAATGCTAGAATTGATGTTATTGTTGTTGCTGCTCCTTGAATGTTATTACAATTGTATATATTGCATCTGTATTTAATTTCTTCTATTATTATGTATGACACTTTTGGTGGTGGTGGCGGCAGTTTTTGTGGTAGTGGTGTTATGGTGGTGAAAGACAGTGACACATAAAAAAGATAACGATAGAAAATGAGTGTGTGAAGAAATTATTGTATGTTATAGAGACAGGCCAAGGGCACAAGGCATATAAGAAAAGCAAATTTTTACGAGGTAACACAGACGAGATCGTGGTATTTGAATATTGGAGTCTCGGAGTTTACATTTCTTCTTAGGTACAATCTTTAAAAAGGTGAAAAAGATTTTCAATCTCAAATCTTTCATCTAATAATATTGATATATTCCTTACTTAAAGAAGAGACGTTACATTAAGTGGAATATTCTTTTGAGGTCTTAGGATGTGCAGAAAATAAACATATTTCTCTTTTTAAATTAATTATAGAGCACAATATAAAAACAATTCATTGGTTGATATAAACCTTTTATACTATTTCTATTTCTTTTTCTTACGATTTAACGTTTTGCAACTTTGAGAGAAATCGTTAATCGCAAAAATAACAAAACATACACAAGCCACACCCTGGTACAGCATTCCCTCCAAATGAAATCAACACGTCAGCAAAAAAAAAAAAAAAAAAAAAAAAAAAAAATGGGAAGGAGGGAAGTTACAATGAAAACAAGGAAGCACGAAGCACATTCAGAACACATTACGTAAAGCAGCGAAACAAGACAAGCTGTAGAATATCCCGCGGAGAACTGCAGTGTGGCGGAAAGGGAGAGGGGATGGAGGAGGAAGGGAAAGTGGGAAGTGCAGAGGAGCATCGTAATTTACGTCGCGGGGGAAACTGTCGCACTTCAGCCCATCCGTCCTTCTCAGTTTCACTTTTTTTCTGCAAGGCGATGCGGTCGCTGCATGACGCAGGACGTGTTGACACCATTTCAAGGCGTGATCCTGCATGCATGACCAACGCACTCCTGCATGATCTGGATTTCGCACGAGCTTTGAATGTAACAGCTGCTTATTTTTCTTGTCTGTATTGTTGCCTTGTATGTAAATATTTTGCTTGTACTATATTACCATTATTCTTTGTTACTAATCATAGCCAGGGCTGCGCTGTGAGAATAATACCTCCCCGCTCAGTAATCTGTCTAAATCATCACAGGCTACATTGCTCCTATTGACCTTTCATGACATTTATTTACATTCATTTTTTGCCACTTATCTAGTACCATCACCACAATACATTAGGTAACTGTATTTCTTTCTATCCTTTCCATCTCCATCATCGCCACGTACCCTCGCTCTCCCTCCCTCTTCCCCTGAATCCTCCCAGTGTCCCGTTACGCGCACCTCTACCCGGCTGTCTGAGGGCGTGGCGGAGGGAGGCGGGCGAGGGCAGGGGATAAGCAAGGTTAGAGCTGCATCTTGAGCCGGTGACATAAGACCACACCCACATTTGCCGCATCCTCTGAGCCACACCCAGCCGGACTCCTCAGTTTTCCATGTCCACGTCTCCCATCTTATCCTCATAGTTTACCACACTGTCTTACCCAGCTGTCGCATCCTCATGGCCACACCTATACTGGACACACCCATGACTATCGATGCGTACCCTCTGCCATATCGATCCACCACCATACTAAAACACCTTCCTATACCCAGTGCTTATTGACAAAAAAACCAGACGCTCTCTGTCACACGCACACATCACGCCCGTTTTACCCCATCACCCACACTTTTCATGCCGCTGTCTTCATGTCCAAGCGCACCTAGTGGACCTTAGAAATCTGGTTAACACTCAGGATTTGGAACAGTAACAAGAATGGATGATCAGAAAGAAGAGCAAGGAAGAACGCTGAAGGTGAACACACGAAGGGAGGGAACGAAGCGAGGCGTGTAAAGGAAAAGGCTTAAGGAGAGTTAAGGACGCGTGTGGAGGGAAAGGTGTGCTTCAGGTGAGGGTGTGTGTGAGGGTGTGGCGCTGCTGGTGGCAACACTATCCAAGTCTCGCCTCGGGGAAGGTCAGCGGTAGTTTCCCGTTCAGCCTCACAGGTACTGCGGGCCACCACAGGCACGGCGGCCAGGTAATGAGTATAGCGTTACTCGGCTCATTATCATTATTACATATATGCCGACGCCTTGAATACTAGCCCTTAACTCTGTCACTGCTATGGTTACCCGCTGACATGCAAAAGTTGGAAAAAATATTCGTAAGGACAGGGAGAATTCTTTTTCTTCAAAGCTAGGGAACTATTCAAAAGACAAGTACAAAAATAAAAGTCAATAAATTCAAAAACAATCTTGGGAAAAATCATCAAACAGTGAAACGGTTAAGTTATTGTATACAGTGGTATACACTTGAAAACTGTAATTAGTATCTTTTCATTACCATGTTAGCTTGACATATGGACAGATCAACAGCCAGCAGTATAAACAGGTAAAAACAATTATTCAT
Organism: Portunus trituberculatus; assembly: GCF_017591435.1. Lineage (NCBI taxonomy): Eukaryota > Metazoa > Arthropoda > Malacostraca > Decapoda > Portunidae > Portunus > Portunus trituberculatus. The sequence goes on along the minus strand of NC_059292.1, from coordinate 24,172,501 downwards.
TCAAACATCACCAATTATTATTTATGAGCAAAGTGGAGATAGCTTACTTTGAATCGGAATACTATCCATATTATTAAGGCGTAAGAAAGTTCATGAAGTAGAAACACCTTTTTTTACTTAGCGTTCCAGTTGTTGACTTTTTTAGGGAACATTTACGGTGATTCTTGTATCTGTCTGACAATTCATAATACTCGAGAATTTTGTCAGCTGTTTCTACAACTTCTTAAATTAATTATGCATAACCATATGACTTCTCTTCAAACACGTACAATTACACTTCAACTAAAAAGAAAAAAAAAGAAAAAAGAATGTTTCTATCAATAAGACTTGCTTCATTCTTCTCTTATTCATTTAAATAGCTACACATTTACTGGTGAGGACGCCTGAGTGTTTGTCAGGGCAGGGGCGAGGCGGCAGGCGGAAGGTGAGGTGCGTGTTGCGTTTCGCTGATGTGTGACGTGGCAGGATGTTACGGGGACCTGCTGAATAAGAATCACACTTCCTGCTACTCTCGCACTCAATAACAATAATCGCCCTATTTTCACTATTGCATTGTCTATTGTGAATGAAGGACCAATTTTTTTCAAGGATTTTTTAACAACTAGCATTTTCTTTTTCTTTTTCTTTCTAATGAGTAAAGCATAAAAAAATAAACGTACGTGACTCATCCCCTAAAATTTACACGCTTTCAGATAATGATACACTTACATATTGTTACTTACAACATTTTGATATACCTGTAATAAAGAATGAAGGAAATGCTGCTCCTATATATGTGTTTTTATTCCTTATATAAAGAAGCAAAGAAAATACTTACGAGTACAGATTCACTTCATGTCTAAGGATAATACAGGTACAGCGTGTAATTTCTATGAATGTCTAAAGAAACTAGTTTAAAAAATGTATATAGATTATAAAACAATGATAAATAAATGAAGAGAAAGAATACAAATAAATATACATGTACGTACATATTAGGGTAGAAGAAAAGAAAGAAAAAGAAAGAAAGAAAAGAAAGAAAAATAGGGTAACAAAGCAAAACTAAATGCTGAATAAATAAAATAAAATAAGTGAATAGTATACATATGAAAATAGAGAAAAGGAAAAGAGAAAGAAAACAAAGAAGAAAAAACAACACACAAACAGAAAGAAAGGAAGAAAAATAAAACGAACGAAAGAGTAATATATATATATATATATATATATATATATATATATATATATATATATATATATATATATATATATATATATATATATATATATATATATATATATATACATATTGTTTGTGAAAAATTGCCCATTTCATGAAATGGGCAAACCCAATTATGAATGAACCTAACCTAACCTAACCTAACTAACCATTTCATGAAATGGCCACTCCATTGCACATTTCATGAATTGGGTTAGGTTAGGTTAGGTTAGGTTAGGTTAGGTTAGGTTCATTTCATGAATTGGGTTTGCCCATTTCATGAAATGGGCAATTTCACAAACGGTGTATATATATATATATATATATATATATATATATATATATATATATATATATATATATATATATATATATATATATATATATAAAACACTCTATACAACATTTAACTGTTATACTACAGAAAGAAAGAAAGAAAGAACATTAATATTCCCGCAGCCCAATCAAACTTTTCTTCAGCAAGATAACGAGAACACAAACAACTCAAATAACAAGAATCAAGATCAAGGTTGAGATATTTACGCACCTTAAACAATCCACAGCTTTGTGCGTACGAGGAGAAAAGAAGGGAGACGGAGGATGATAAAAACAATAAGAGAGAAAAAAGAAATACGTGCTTTAGTGATAGGAGGAAGGAGGATGGATGATGAAAACAACAACAAAAGATAAAATAATACCTATGATGGGCTTAGGAGAAGGAAAGAAGGGAGAAGAAAGGTGATAGAAACAACAAAAAGAAGAAAAATACGTAACCAATGTTTTTCTTGCTGTTTTTCCTGGTTAGAGGAGGAAATGCGGTGGAGTAAAGGGGAGAGGAGTGGAGTGTTGAACCAAGAGGCCAAGGAGAGAACCTGTCACACCAACACATGATTGCAAGGGAGCTGTGTGTGTGTGTGTGTGTGTGTGTGTGTGTGTGTGTGTGTGTGTGTGTGTGTGTGTGTGTGTGTGTGTGTGTGTGTGTGTGTGTGTGTGTGTGTGTGTGTGTGTGTGTGTGTGTGCGTGTGTGTGTGTGTGTCCGGGTTGCAGGGTGTTATGGGATGTTACGTGATGTGTTACGGCGACGTGTAGTATTGTACCTTACTTCTGTGTGTGTGTGTGTGTGTGTGTGTGTGTGTGTGTGTGTGTGTGTGTGTGTGTGTGTGTGTGTGTGTGTGTGTGTGTTAAGTTTTTCTCTCTTTTTCTCTCTACCTTAAGTTTGATCTATTACAGTTTTCTCGTCTACTATTTCTTACTATCATTGTTCTTCATGTTCTTGCTTTTATCATATTCTCTTTCTTTCCTCCCTGTTCTCGTCATTGTTGTTGTTCTTTTCCTCCTCCTTGTTTCTATTATTAGTATTATTGCTACTACTATTATCATTTTTTTTCTCTTTATCGTCTTTTCGTTCTCTTTTTCTTCCGTGATATAACTTTTTTTCTTTCCTTGGACTAGTTTAATCCATAATTCAATCTCTCTCTCTCTCTCTCTCTCTCTCTCTCTCTCTCTCTCTCTCTCTCTCTCTCTCTCTCTCTCTCTCTCTCTCTCTCTCTCTCTCTGCGGTACCTACGTTATCATTTCCTCGTCCTAACCTACAATCTACTTCCCCACAAACGCTTCAACTTTTACTCTCGTTACTCTCCTCATCCACTGGTCTACTTCCTCTTTGTCCTTATTATTTGTTTACTTCCTCTCCCTCTCTCTCTATCCCTCTACGGTAGTCTCGTAAAAAATATAGGTCGATCCGGAACGTCCTTGCGTATACAACAACTGCCACACCTGCCCAAAACAAAGATAAACTACTGCTACCACCACCACCACCACCACCTACTACTACTACTACTACTACTACTACTACTACGACTACTACTACGACTACTATTCAGGTCTTCTTGAACGCTTTGGGATCTCAACACGACTATTTTCAAAGACCACAGATTATTTGTCGCCTAAAATTTAGAAGAGTTTTTCTCCTATTGGTGATACAACAACCTTGGTAACTAAGCTATTCTTGGCCACCTAATATAGGCACCCTTCAAACCCCCAATCACCTTCACTGGATCTTGATAATCTTAGGAACATTGCGGAACAGGCCCTCTGAATCAATACTGCCTTGCCAGAAAGAGCAGAAACTAGTCACCTGAATCTTCTAAACGTAATACCACAGCAGACAACTCAAACCTCCGGAAGATACAGACATGAACTCAAGACGCAAAAAAAAAAATAAAATAAAAAAGGCAAAACTAACTGAAGGGCTGAACAAGTTGAATCAGCAAGAGGTTCAGGCAGTAAGAATCCTTGTCACCCTCAACGCCTACTGGCATGACCAAGGACGCAGGGGAGGCAAGGCGAGACGAGGCGAGGGGTGAAGAAGGCCAAGTAGGAGCTGATGGCTGGGGTGAGTAATGTGTGTGGGAGAGGCTGAAGGAGACATTAGTAAAGCACTGGGGGATGTAAATGTAAACAAGTGGAAAAGGATGACTGCGAGGGAGTAGGGATGTCCATAATGGCAGTGTGGGTTTTGCAATACAAAGGAGGAGAAAGTGTTAAAGGAGAAGGAACAGTGCGAGTTTTGTAATACGAAGGAGGAGGATCGTGGAATGAGGAAAGAGACAAAAAGAACACGAAGAAAAGAACAAATGTACGTGGTTTTTTACGTGTTGTCCGTGATAAATACACAAAGTTATAGAAGTAGCCTAGTAGTAGTAGTAGTAGTAGTAGTAGTAGTAGTAGTAGTAGTAGTAGTAGTAGTAGTAGTAGCAGCAGCAATAGTAAGGAATGGCAGTTGTGGTGAAAAGCAGAAACATAAAAAAAAAAAAAACACGAAAAGAAAGGAAAAAGAGATAAAGAAAAAATATATATACACTTAAGAAGAAAAGGAAGAGGAGAACGAAGAAAAAAAGGAAGAGGAGAACGAAAATAAAATCGAAGATGAAGAAAAAGAAACGAACAGAAATAAGTCAAGTATCTAGAATAAAACAAACGAGATATCAAGACGGAAAGAGGAAGAAAAATAATAATGATAATAATAACAATAATAATATTAATAATAATAATAAGAAGAAGAAGAAGAAGAAGAAGAAAGAAGAAAGAAGAAGAAGAAGAAGAAGAAGAAGAAGAAGAAGAAGAAGAAGAAGAAGAAGAAGAAGGAGAAAAAGAAAAAAAAAAGAAAAAGAAGACTAAAAAGAAGAAGAAGAAGAAGAAGAAGAAGAAGAAGAAACAGCAGAAGCAGTCTCCAACTTAACAAAAGTGTGCGTTCTCTATTGGTTATATCCAGACGGGGGCGCAAACAAAAACCAGCTCCCTGCTCATCCCTGGCCAGGAGAAGCAAAGGGCAGAGGCGGCAGACGGGCAGGAGGAGGCGCGAGATGAGCACCGGGGGATGAACACCACAAAAAGAGGCCAAGATTAACCCTTTTCTGAGGGAGACCCGAGGACGAGTATGCATCACCACCTTGACTTTTTGCTAACCTGCTCATCTATGGCTAATTAAGATGTATTTTTGGAAATATTTAGTGACCTTTACAGTTCTTATTCATACTTGCATATTGCTTGAATTTCTCTCTCTCTCTCTCTCTCTCTCTCTCTCTCTCTCTCTCTCTCTCTCTCTCTCTCTCTCTCTCTCTCTCTCTCTCTACCTATTTTTATATCTCTATCTATCTATCTATCTATCTATGTATCTATCTATCTCACTATAACCACCACCAATACCCAAGACAACAACAACAACAACAACAACAACAACAACAACAACAGACGACAACGACCAAGACGACAACGACAGCAACGACAACATCAGCATAATTTATCCGTTCAGCGTCAGTGATAGCTTAGCGTAGTAAAAACACTCCTACGACCTTGGACTGCACACACACACACACACACACACACACACACACACACACACACACACACACACACACTTGTATTCTTTCTTTATGCAAACACTTCTCTTTCATTTACCAAAACAAAAGACGAATAAGCGACTGATAAAAATGCTATTCAAAAACAACAAAGGCATCCCAATAGAAAAAAAAAATCAAATGGACACAACAATAACGTAGATAGAACAGAAGAACAAAAAAAAGAACAAAGAAGCAATAACAACCTGTTCACAAGATCCGGCGAGGAGGAGGAGGAGGAGGAGGAGGAGGAGGAGGAGGAGGAGGAGGAGGAGGGTGGGGCTGGAAGGTTCGCTGTCAAGGGCGTAAGTGAACCACACCCTTTCTTCCCCTCCTCACCTCTCTCTCCTCCTCTCTTCCCTCTCTCTCTCTCTCTCTCTCTCTCTCTCTCTCTCTCTCTCTCTCTCTCTCTCTCTCTCTCTCTCTCTCTCTCTCTCTCTCTCTCTCCTTTTTAGCACCTAACTCTACTTTAATTTCTCCAAGCAGTCGTGTTACCTTCACTTTTACTATCTAATAACCCCCTACTCCCCCTCTCTCTCTCTCTCTCTCTCTCTCTCTCTCTCTCTCTCTCTCTCTCTCTCTCTCTCTCTCTCTCTCTCTCTCTCTCTCTCTCTCTCTCTCTCTCTCTCTCTCTCTCTCTCTCTCTCTCTCTCTCCATACTTCCTAGTTTAATCCTCACGCTTTACAATAACAGTTTTCTCACCCCAACTCTCACAACCACCATCACCACGACTACCACCACCACCACCACCACCATTTTAGAGAGAGAGAGAGAGAGAGAGTATAAATGAAGAGAATAGAGTGTGATTATTTCATGTCTTCATTACTATTTCTCTCTTATCCTCCACCTGTTCCTCCCGTCTCCTTTTCCTCCACTTACACCTTTTTCCCTTTGCTCCACTTCACTAACCACCTGGCCTTCCCTACCTGGGTGTGTGAGGACCGCAGGGCATGAAGGGAAGGTAGGGCAGGGTTGGGAAAGCCTTGGTGATGTAGCTTCCTTCCCATGCCATTATTTTTTTTCTTCTCTCCTTTCTCAAGACACTTTTTATTTTTGTACTCTCTAAGTAAGCTGATTTTTTTTCTTTTCTTTTATTATTTTTTTTATCTATTTCTCTTTTTTCTATTCTCTCTCTCTCTCTCTCTCTCTCTCTCTCTCTCTCTCTCTCTCTCTCTCTCTCTCTGATTTTGTTTGTTATTTCTTTTACGTTTTCCCCCTTTCTTTATTTTTGTCTCCTATTTTTCGTACTTTTATTCTTATTGTCTTTTAATTTTCTCTCACTTTATCCTTCCCCTCATCTTCCCGTCCTCTTCCTTTTCTTTTACTATTTCTCTTATTTTTCTTCGTGTCTTCCCTCTCCTCCGTATCTCTTAAACCCTCCATCACTTTCCTCTTCCTGTACCTCTCCTCTGTCTCCTCCTCCTCCTCCTCCTCCACCTCCTCCTTGCCCTCCTCGTAAATCTTTCGCCTCTATTTCACTGTACGCGTTGTCTGTTCAGTTCTCGTTTCGTGGGTTGTTGTTTAGTAATTAATTTCGAGCACGTGTTTGTCGTTGAGTGATGTGAGTGAGTGAGAGAATGTTTAGGTGGGAGGATAAGCAGGAAGTGAGTGAGTAAACGAGTGGGACGATGGGTGACTGATTGAGTAGACTGACTGGTAGACTGAGTGAAAGAGTAGCTCACTAGAAAACAATATACCATGTTTGTTGATTGATTTCTAAGTTAGTTATGTGATATGCTGAGTAGGGAGTTATGAATACTAATTTTTGCTGGTTATTAAGAGTTAGACATAGATAAATAGATAAATAGATAGATAGATAGATAGACAGAAAGATAGATAGACAGATAGATAAATAAATAAATAGATAGATTGGTAAATAGATAGCTAAATAAATAGAGAGATAGACAGATAGATAGAGATACATAGATAAAGATATAGATAAACAGATAGGCATATATTTAGTTTGCCAATTAGTCAGCCAGCCAAATAGATGAGTTAGTTGCTCAGGTAGGGAAGTAGGTAGGTAGGTAGAAAGGTAAGTGCATCAGCTCGTAAGTTAGTAGGCAAGGAGGTAAGGAGAGCAAAAGACATCGTGTAGCAGGCAGCAAGTCAGACAAGTGGAGGTGCGTCACTTACACAACTAATCAACATTTCCTCCGTGTCTACTTGTTCAATTATTCAGAGACAAAGATAGCTCGTTAGTTTGTTAGTTGTTAAATCAAGGCTGTAGACACGTAGAGGGAAGAAAACACACACACACACACACACACAGCTTAAAAAGGACAAATATGTTGGCTCCGCTCTGTGTGTGTGTGTGTGTGTGTGTGTGTGTGTGTGTGTGTGTGAGAGAGGGGGCAGTCCACAAGGTCGCCACGCACCACGCCCGTACCAAAAGTTATCTCCACTTTTTTTTTGCATTAGAACTGGACTCCCCTCCCCCTTTACCGCCATCTCTCCCCTATCCCCACTCCTCTCCTTCACTTCCCACCCCTCCCTCTCTCTTTCTCTTCCCATCCCCACCACCCGACGACTGTGAAGATGAAGGGACGGGGAAAAAAAGAACATGGTCTGAAGATGGTGCAAAAGAAGAAACAGGAGGAGGAGGAGGAGGAGGAAGAAAGGTGAGAGGTGAGGGAACTTGTCCGTCCGGCTTACGTCGAACGGGACATGCCCCTCCAAACACACTCATCCACCCACCCATCCTCCTCTCTGTGCTACTGCAGGTGGAGGAGGAGAAGGAAGAAGAAGAGGGGGAGGAGGAAGAGGAGGAAGAAGAATAGGAAGAGAATGATAATGGTGGTGATGTGATGTTTGTGTGTTTCATGTCTTTAACTTTGGATATTTATTACTATTTTTCTATTCCTCCTCTTCTTCCTCCATCTCCTCCTTCTCCTTTTCCTCCTCCTCCTCCTCCTCCTCCTCCTCCTCCTCCTCCTCCTCCTCCTCCTCCTCCTCTTCCTCCTCCTCCTCTTCTAAACACATATCCCATTTGGCTTCGCTTCTTCAAAACAATTTAATCTCTGCCTACGTCTCTCTCTCTCTCTCTCTCTCTCTCTCTCTCTCTCTCTCTCTCTCTCTCTCTCTCTCATTTTTTCTTGATTGTACTTCTCTTATTCCCTTTTATCTTCCACCGTCTCCTCTTCCGTCTTTTAGCCACATTATATTTCTCCTCTTCCGTCTTTTTCACTTCTTCTTCTTCTTCTTCTTCTTCTTCTTCTTCTTCTTCTTCTTCTTCTTCTTCTTCTTCTTCTTCTTCTTCTTCTTCTTCTTCTTCTTCTTCTTCTTCTTCTTCTTCTTCTTCTTCTTCTTCTCCTCCTCCTCCTCCTCCTCCTCCTCCTCCTCCTCCTCCTCCTCCTCCTCCTTCTTCTTCTTCCCCTTCCTTTAGCTTTTTTGTCTCTCTTCCTCAGATGACCTTCGACAGTTGCCCTGAAGGAAAGGAGGGGTCTCTCTCTCTCTCTCTCTCTCTCTCTCTCTCTCTCTCTCTCTCTCTCTCTCTCTCTCTCGCTCTGGCAGTTTCTTCCTAGAGAATAATGTAATGAAGTTTTGATTTCATATATATTTTAATTGCAAAGATATTGCAACCAATTTTGTGTTCGATGATAAAAATAATAATAATGTAACACAAAATACTATGAAATAAAATAAAACAAGTCAATATAACATGGAAGAACGCACTTTTGAAAATATCTCGTATGCTTTTACGACGATATTTCAAAGACGCAATTCAGACGTATTAAAAAAAAAAAAAGGATGATCTTTTCAAAATTGTGTGACGTATCCAGAGAAGTTTATTTTTTTTTATTTGATTACTGATATACATATGTTTAATGATTTTTATTATTTGTTTTCCTTTTACTATTTTTCATTTTTAATTTATGATTTATATTACTTTTTGTCGTTATTGATAATCATAATAGCAGAAACAAAATCAAGATGATGATGAAGATGAAAAAGGAAAAAAACGACGACACACACAAACACACACACACACACACACACACACACACACACACACATTTACAGGCCACGTGGCCTTGGGATTCAGCTCACTTCACTATAAACTCTCCTATCATGTATAATTGACTCTGGAAGCTTCATTTTAAACATATGGAGCCGTTCTTGTCCTCCGGGAGCAAGGACATCGACCTACTGGGAGAAGACAAGGGGAAGCCACACAGATACAGGTAATACTGTTATTAAGCACCAAACTCTGCACATAAAGTGGAAGGATAACGCACTTAATATAGGACACAGGTATCCAAGGTTTGCACACAACTGGCCTAGTTATTATTTCTTCTAACAATCTAGATTCTTCCCGCTATCTTTTAAAGAACACAAAGCTGAAGAAAAAGAGTTATTGCGAGTGTTCATTCCCCCTTGATGGGTCACAGCACTTGTTAAACTTTATCACCACAATCACCAAAACACCTTTGAAGACCACAATAACTTCCACTATAGAGCTTGCTATATACAGTCGAGATCGTGCACTGAAGTATTTAGGAATGTGGACATTGAAACCCTGACGTGACGACGAGAAGAAAACGATGTACTGCGTATAAAAAAAAAAAAAGGACACAACAAAAATGAAAAAAGTACAGCAAAAATTAGTAGCAAATCATCCTTACGGTCACTGACTGAAAAAAGACGCTACGAGGACAAAATGAAGTCAAGAACATGGAAACAATCTAGTTTGTTTGAGAATCGTCTAGATGTATAAATCAACACGATAATCCTTGAGAAAAATATCATTCACTTCCTGTTTTACTGATACGACTCTCGCGTCCCTTGATGTTGTTTTGAGCACAGGTAATAAACAAGCAGCCTTTTTATCTCTGCCCTTCCTCGGATTCTACATGTTATTGGTCCACACGCACACACACACACACACACACACACACACACACACACACACACACACACACACACACACACTCACACACACACAAGCACGGAAAAGGTAAATAAAGTTGTTGGTGAAGAAATGGGGAAAAATAGAGTAACTAAAACAGATAAGAATGCATATAAAGAAATAACCTGGGAAACGAAATGGTGGAAAGATAGATAAGAGGAAGATAAAAGAAAGGAGGTGGGAAAAAAAAAAGAAAGTGTAAGTGATAACGTAGAAGAGAAAAATACATATTATACGTAAAAGGCATTGGGTAATAGGGTTTGTGAAGAGAAAGACTGATAAAAAGAAAAATGAAAAAAAAAGAAGCAATAGAGATGGGGAGGACAAGAGGAGGAAGAGGAGGAGGAGGGAGGGGAGGAGGAGGAGGAGGGTAGAAGAGAATACGTAAATGATGAAAAGAAGGAGAGAAGAATGTAAAGGAATGAGAGAGAGAGAGAGAGAGAGAGAGAGAGAGAGAGAGAGAGAGAGAGAGAGAGAGAGACTGTCCATACGTGATAAGTTTCACAAGGTCGTCTGACAACCACGCCTCTCTCTCTCTCTCTCTCTCTCTCTCTCTCTCTCTCTCTCTGGTACAGTGTCTATACATAACCAAGATATCTATTAATATTAACCCACGAAGCTCAACTCTTTACTAAACCAATCTCTATATCTGCCTTGATTAAAGCACCTGTGACCATGGGAGGCACAGGCCAAGAGGAACTACGAACGACAGTCTGCAGATAATTATTAGAGACCTCCGAGGCTAAATTCCTTGACCGTCATGTCCTCTTCTCGAGCATAAAAAAGACTGGTTGAAGTTCACAGTATGGTTTCAGAAGACACCACTGGCAGGCAGCTAAAGGAAAGACGAAGTAACTGTAAACCTTTGAGAGCTTAATTCTCGTCTTATCCTTGCTCATCAAAATCGTCTGAGGTTGAACTGAGTAACGAATTCCATACTGTCAAAAGCGATTATCTGGTTATGGTAGTGTTTTCCAATCTAGAGGCCATGTGTGAAGGGCAACGGGACATCGGCTGTGGTATTAAGAACATAAGAACATAAAAAACTAAGGGAATCTATATAGGAAGCCATCAGGCATAAAGTGGCAGTTCTTATATGAAATATAGTTGTTTTTTCTTATATAGATTGCTCTGCACTGGACTTATCGCAGTGTACCTTTTAGTTATGCTAATTCATATATCTATGTTACATTACTTGTTTAGTAGTATTTAGTAATTATAGTGATATTCAGCGAACGAGAAGAAACCAATTCCTATACTTAATATACAACAAAAAAAAAAGTATTGGAAATATAATATATTTACATATATTGCTTGAGTTGTTTTTTATGTACATGTGATGAGTGTAGGAGTGTTAGCAGTCAGTGTCACCACAGATAATGCGATGAGGGACACGCATGGAAAACGGGCAAACTACCACAAAAAAGGTTGAGAACTTCTGCGTTATGGAATGGAAATATTCTTAAAAAAAGTAAGCTAACTTATCCTGGCGTTAATAAGTCTAAAAAGAAAAAAAAAATCATGAATATATGAACATTAAATATCTCCTTAGCAAGACTTAGAAATCGAACACTGAACAGCCAGCCCCCTCACTACTTAAGGCAAAAAAAAAAAAAAAAATAAATAAATAAATAAAAAAAATAAGTAGGTAGGTATAAGGAAGTGAACATTAAACCATTTCTCCAGCGAGATTAACGGTGTACTCGTATAAAACAAAAGCACCACTACAAAAAAGGAAACGTCATACTACTACATTTCGAATTCCCGTAGCGTCGTCCCCGCGTCTCATCAAGGAGAGGAGATAGTGGCCTTGAGATACAGAGAGCCGAGTTCATCCAGTGTAGAGACGTAATGACCACACACACACACACACACACACACAGAGAGAGAGAGAGAGAGAGAGAGAGAGAGAGAGAGAGAGAGAGAGAGAGAGAGTTGGGGGGGGTGAGACACACTTTTGTATACCGTCACTGGATGGATATCATAAGCGCATGTGAACTTAAATCTGGAGCATACTTCTTTCAGGTTTTACTTACTTATTTTTTAAGTAAACTATATTGATCTTAACCAAAATTCTCCTCCACTCTCAACAAACCGGGTAACGAACGAATGGACGACAATGGTTTATCTAGTTATATCTAAGTCTTCCTTAACTGAAAATGAGGAATCACTATTTATAATCTTTCCTTCCTTCCTGTTCGGCTAGACTTCCTTTAGGAGTCACTACAGTGGATCATCTTTCTCCATTACACTGCGTTTCCTGTACCTTCCTCTTGTCACTCCCACAATTTGCATCTCTTTTGTCCCTGGTTCCACACATCTCTTCTTTGCTCTTCCCCTTTTCCTCCTGCCGGGTTGGTCCATCTCCAGCATCCTCCTTCCCACTTAGTAAGCCTCATTTCTTCCTCTGACAGACTCGCCCACCGTGCCTTGTCCCCAAACAGACGTGAGTTGCCCCTCTGAGGTGTTCGTTATTCATTTTGTCTCGTCTTGTCACTCCAAATCATGACTTACAAGCTATTCTCTCATAATGTTCAAAGGTTGGTACAGTATGTCAGAATCCAATGCGTGGCGGACTGTAATATCCGAGACAGCCCAGAGGATTACTAGTGTGGTAACTCTAACCTCCATCCCTCTCTCAGTACGCTGCCCCTTCTTTAAGGATTCCAGTATCATATCTAATTAATATTTTTTACTAATAATGAAAATATTACTCATGCATATTTTAGATTTATAACTTTTCTTTGGGATGATTACTTTTCACGATTAACACTGAATTTTCCTACGTGTTTACTGCTTAATTTTAGAAGTTACGAGTTGATATTACCATTACGGGCGTCGCGATATCAGCATCCTTGCGGCTTTCCCTCACATAATCAACAATGCATGACAAGACATAAGTAACCTTCAAAACCAATGGTGCTATATGAAGTCCATAAAGGTATAGATAGATTCAGCTTGACTCAGGTTAGGATGCCAAAATTCAGAAACCCCGAATTCTTACCAGCGACCAAGTTTATTGTGGACTGGAAGAGAGAAAGAAAAGATTAGGGAAAGCCTCTCTAAAGGCAACATTTACCACGTTACCTTCTTGATTCTAAGATTCCAGTGTTCATTATATATATGCGAGATACACATCTTCATTAAAAACTGTGTTCCATCCTAATATTATAAATATTTAAACAAGTATACCAAGAATGATGAAAGAAAACCAGCCGTGAAAGAAAACGAAGAGGGCAGATTTTATAAATAAGTATAAAATTATAAAATTTAGGGAACAAACAGCTTTAGGTGAAAACACTAACTCAGATTATGGCAATAAGGATGACAGTGTGACTATGTGGTGGTGGTGGTGGTGGTACCGGTGACGAAATAAATAGCACTGTAACGTAACTATCCTGCTACTGATGAAAAAGATAAGATAGAAGATGACAATAACAATAAACAAATAAAAAAAAATAGAATAGTCCTTTTCAGTTCAATCGGTAAGAAGGTGAAATTCAATAAGGCGAAGAACAAAGGGCAAACAGGAAGTTATGTTGAAATATCTAGCAGGGGGATCAGTAATGCGCCGACTCTTGACACTGGATTGAAAGAGAGATCACAAGGAAATAAAGGCAATACTAGATGTATAGAATACGAACTGACAGAGCAGGTGCGAAAAAAAGAAAAAAAAAGGAAAAAAAGACAAAGGTAAGAATAGATTAATAAATAAATAAAAATATTAAACAAATACTAACGACTGATCACTTTAAAAAAAATCGAAGACTGGGATACTGTTATACACGATTCCAAATAAATTTGCTGATTTTGAATTAACATCAAGACATGTCAACTAATCTAATAGGTAATATAAAGTCGGCTCCCAACTTGGGGGAACACTTGTTCCACCTGTATTTCTAACAAAAGTGAGATATGTCATCTTTAACCAATGCAGCAGTGATTGGTCAGAACTGCTTTTGACGTAGATACTTCATGCCTTCCTTTTTCCTCTCCCTCTCCTCATTCCCCCTCATCTATTTACATTCTCACCTCCCCCCGCTCTTTTATTCTCTGATATCCAAGCCAGAGAAAACACGATTATCACTTGTCATTATAAGCGTATATAGCTCATCAGCAGTACAACGTAATAATTTATTAATCATCAAGAATACTTTAAACCTCCGTAAACCACCAACTCGCAGTCCGGAACGATATGGCAATATTATCCTGCACTTTCACTTCTTTAAAAGTAAATTCTGCCACAGAAAAAAAAGTTACTTCCTCTGTTCCAGGTAAATTTTCAATTAAAAATGTTCATTATTAACTAATCTATTAGAAATTTGTAGATAAGACAGCAAGTTGGGCGACTATGCGGACATGAACATCTGGCAACACTGCAAAAGCACCCCGGCTCCCCTGAGCCATCCCCGGGCGACACACACACACACACACACACCTGGTAGGGATGGGCAGAGTACGGCTTTTCAGGTAATCGTGGGTGCGGGTACCCGTCTCAGACTATCCGCGCTACCCGGTTCCACTACCCGGGTAGCTACCCGATATCCATCAGGCACGCTTACCCGCCAGCGCGCGGTGGTCCCGGGGCGCAAGGTGATTGAGTAGTACCAACACGCTACCCGGGTAGCTGCCCTGGTAACCATCAAAACGCTTACCCGGCACCCAGCGCACAGTGATCCCGGCTCCCGGGATTCATGCCGAGACGATTACTAAGATTATAAACCAGACACACACACACGCATATATATATATATATATATATATATATATATATATATATATATATATATATATATATATATATATATATATATATATATATATATATATAGTACGCAGTACAGCATGAACGATATATTTCTAATCATTATCTCCATATTTCATTAATGATCGCACATCGGTAAACATTATCCATACTCTAAGAGTCTAGACATTAAATATTTTCACCGTAATCGCGCACATCTGTACTCTCTACACCAGAATGGGTGCCTAATAATATTATAAGAAATACCCGTGAAAATTATCCGACGACCTTCGTTCGTCCCAGGTACCCGTCTCGATACTCAGTACTCTACAACCCGGGTAGCTACCCGGGTACCCGCCCGTCCCTAACACCTGGTTAACAACGAGGTGTCACTACCTGTGCACCACGCCACGCCACGCCACGAACTTACCACCAAAGCTATAATAGCCATCCCTACTAGTAACCACCAAAGACCACCACCACCATGGGCACCACACCCCGTCAAACATGGCGGTTGCAGCAGCTTGCCGCCCAAAACGCATCAAACTTAATAAAGACACTCAAAATAAATAATAGAATACACTCAAAACACCCCACAACACCACAGCATATATCCATAGCACACAATATATATATATATATATATATATATTCAGAACACAAAAAACTCAAAATATCTCGAATCATCACAAAATACCCTCTCAACACACCGGAAACACACAATATACGCTCAAAACATGTGCATTGTACTTAGAAACACCACACTGTTCGATCATATGTCTTTCCGACTTGATCTATCTATTCTACACTGACACGGACGTTCTTCTGACGGTAAACGACCCCTGTCTCGCCTGTTCCACAGGCCTTCCTCCACAGCAAGGGAGTGGCCGTTTTATCGTATTTTGACCCATGATACTCTATGACTATCTTTTATCTAATTCTTTGTGTTATAGACATAAGAATAAAAACAAGGGTATTACTGCAGAGTTTCACCACAATCAGCTACGTGTTTTTTCACCCACCTCAAGAGATAGCGCTCCTGATTACGAGTAATTTGAACCCCTTATATATACTATAGGTGCAACCTTTTTGAATGGCGACACAGATTTTTTTTAAATTTAAGCGTGTTTTGGTGTTTTGGTGATCAGCCGTGACACTACCCTCCCGCATTAAACCCTGCCGCACACTGATGGTTACTGGTGGGCAAGTTCCGGTACCAGTACCGGTAATACAGGTACCAGCCTTAACGGTACTGTCCCGGTAAATATTTCCATACTGGTAAATAGCCGAAATGCTACTGAGCAAATTGTATACAGCGTGGAGGTGGCTCAAGGCGAGCGGTGATGGGTAAGACGGTAACATTGAATCATTCTCACTCTCGCAGGGTTGCCAGGTTCGCGGTTTTCCCGCCCAATCGGGCGGTTTTTCAACGACGCGGGCAGGAAAATTTTGGTGTAGGCGGGTAGGCGGTTTTTTGGGCTGCTTTTTGAGCTTGTTATGCCATAAGAAATAGTAATATGTTTTCTCCTTGCATTCTAACTCAGGTAGCTAAGGCAGGTGACAATTTCAACTGGCGCCAGACCACCTGCCCTGGGATGTTTACACAGGTGATAGGTGCGACCTCAGGTCTCCCCAGGGGGATTGTCACGAAGGGAAGGCATGTGTCGACCTCATTAAGGCTGTGGTTGACCGTTGACCCATCACCAAAACCCACCTCTAATGCATCTACATACGCATGTATGTATGTATGTATGCATTTCACGAAGCAGTTTTCCTACCAGTATTTCAAACAAAAGTGACATCTGCCATCCTTTTTTAAGTGATACCTAATTGTCATTAGCTACAGGTGCCTCTGACGTATCAGCTTGCCTGCGATCTACACTCCACCTTCCCGTCTGTCCCCACTCCGTCCCCTCCCCCATGTTCCTCATATCTCCGCCTCCATCCCCCTCCCACCCTCTCTATCTATCTATCTCTCGCGCCGCTCCGCTCAGTACCTATCAGCTGAGACACTCGCCTATTTATTCTTTATTCTTTAGTCTCAGTCTCC
>NC_059292.1:24143203-24150703 GCF_017591435.1 Portunus trituberculatus | reverse complement strand
CCGCTCCACACTGGTACCTACTGGCTGCCCTGGCGCGTCGGCGCGGTCTCGGTAGCACCGCGAGACGCGTCTGTACTGGTACGACTGATGTGCCGGCATCATTTCCGGTACCGCTTGACGCTTGTACCGTCTAGCGTCTGTGCCGGGACTCTGCTGCTTCGTACCGCTAAGAATGAATAATGTGTCGGCACCACTCGGCGGATCGGTGGCCGGGACGGGTGGCGGTCTGGCGGACTGGCGTTTGGCGGTGCAGTAACACTGCAGTTGGCTGGCATTTTACCATTGCATTTCTACTTCTACTACTACTACTATTACTGCTACTTACTACTACTACTACTGCTGCTGCTGCTGCTGCTGCTGCTACTACTACTACTACTACTACTACTACTACTACTACTACTACTACTACTACTACTACTACTACTACTACTACTACTACTACTACTACTACTACTACTACTACTACTACTACTACTACTACTACTACTACTACTACTACTACTACTACTACTACTACTACTACTACTACTACTACTACTACTACTACTGCTACTACTACTACTACTACTACTACTACTACTACTACTACTACACATAGGATTAAGTGTACGAATATTACAGACAAGCCCAAATTATGTCATCCCGCTTAGGAATCGAACGCGAGGCCTCTCAGTTGTGTGAGGAAGGTGTCAAGTCAACTGTCAGCATCCCTATAGATTTGGTCATTCGTCCTTGACGGCTGAGGCCGTTAGGGGTAGTTAGTGCCGTTATTTTTCATCAACCGTGGCATAATGCTGCATCTTTTTATGTCTGTCTGTCTCCGATATATATAATGCATTACCAAATTTTCATCATATTGATTATCTTCTTGTGTATGTAATATTTATGTATGTATGTATGCATGTACTCATGATAATAAAAGCAAAATAATTGTGGTCAATGGTCAATACTCATTGATAACTGACTCAGTGATACCACTCTTTCTTCAGTTTCCGGCCGGTGGCTCGCGCCCGCGCGACTCCCGTCGGGTCAGGTTGAATTATAATTAACGTCTCGGTAAGGTGTCAGTACCATTAACGTCTCGGTAAGCTCTTACTGGTACTGGTAATGAGTGTGCCGCGCTGGCCGCGCGGCACACTCAGTACTACCGTAGTACCGCCACTCGGTAGTCGGTACCGCGGTACCAGCAGCGCGTGCCACTGGCCTGCTGCCTTATTCCGCCGGCCGAGCCGCGGTAGCTCGGCGAGACGCTTCTGTACTGGTACGACTGAATGTGCCGGCATCATTTCCGGTACCGCTTGACGCTTGTACCGTCTAGCCTCTGTGCCGGGACTCTGCTGCTTCGTACCGCTAAGAATGAATAATGTGTCGGCACCACTCGGCGGATCGGTGGCCGGGACGGGTGGCGGTCTGGCGGACTGGCGTCTGGCGGTGCAGTAACACTGCAGTTGGCCGGCATTTTACCATTGCATTTCTACTTCTACTACTACTGCTGCTGCTGCTGCATACCACTCAATTCTTACCATTACGAATTATTTTTTTTCATGTTAGTTTGCTATAATTTAGGTATTTCCCATCAGTTTTTAAATGGAACCACAATATATTATGAAGACGGCCGTGTGTCATTTTTTTTTTTTTACAAAAATATTTATGAAAGAACTGTGTGATTTGCTTTATGTAGATAGAAATGATAAATGCTAGATATTTAAATTGGCATTTTCCACACACACACACACACACACACACACGCCCGGTAGCTCAGTGGTTAGAGCGCTGGCTTCACAAGCCAGAGGACCGGGGTTCGATTCCCCGGCCGGATGGAGATATTTGGGTGTGTCTCCTTTCACGTGTAGCCCCTGTTCACCTAGCAGTGAGTAGGTACGGGATGTAAATCGAGGAGTTGTGACCTTGTTGTCCCGGTGTGTGGTGTGTGCCTGGTCTCAGGCCTATCCGAAGATCGGAAATAATGAACTCTGAGCTCGTTCCGTAGGGTAACGTCTGGCTGTCTCGTCAGAGACTGCAGCAGATCAATCAGTGAAACACACACACACGTGTGTGTGTGTGTGTGTGTATATATATATATATATATATATATATATATATATATATATATATATATATATATATATACGTGTGTGTGTGTGTGTAATTCACTGTTTGATCTGCTGCAGATTCTGACGAGACAGCCAGACGTTACCCTACGGAACGAGCTCAGAGCTCATTATTTCCGATCTTGGGATAGGTCTGAGACCAGGCACACAACAGGTGAACAGGGGCTACACGTGAAAGGAGACACCCAAATATCTCCACCCGGCCGGGGAATTGAACCCCGGCTCTCTGGCTTGTGAAGCCAGTGCTCTAACCACTGAGCTACCGGGCCGTGTGTGTGTGTGTGTGTGTACCGGTAGTATCGGTAACGGTGTCTTTTGTACCGGTACGTACCGGTACTGAAATTAGCGGTTCTTGCCCACCACTAATGATGGTGTCATGCGCTCGCGGCGGCTCGACGGGGTCCGTGACACAATAACAAGAATAAGAATAAGAACCAAAACCCGAAAAAACGAGAGAGAGAGAGAGAGAGAGAGAGAGAGAGAGAGAGAGAGAGAGAGAGAGAGAGAGAGAGAGAGAGAGATTGGGAAAAGGAAGAATGAGGAACATGTGGGTGAAATAGGAGGGAATATGCAAGGGGGTGGAAGAAGGCTACCCAAGACACAAGTCAGAGGCAGCTCTATCCAATGAAAAATGTACCATGAATAGAGGACGATATATGTCACTTTCGTTGGAAATATAGGTAGAGAAACTTCTTCATTGAGTGGGAAGCTGACTGTACCTATTGACTGATGCGTCATCAGAACTTGCCGGGCTGCCGCATTAGACTTGCCCTGTCTTGTAATATTACATACCAGGAATAAAGTTCAAATATTCTCATTACCTACTCACCACACCGTCTCTGCCACTAGGAACAGGTTTGTTGTAGTTCGTGGTGGTCCTGATTCACCTTGACCGCAGCCAGGTGTTAAAAACAGCACAGAAACCATCACGAGTGTGCACCATACATCACACAACAGCAGTACTGGCGGCTGGCAGGGCGAGTGGCGAGGCTCCGCTTAACTGTTTCGAAGCTGTTCGGTACTTTAACGATAAAATCAAATATCTTTTCACACTGCAAGAGTGAATGGGTGCTCACGTGAGAAAAATAATATTATAATGTATAAGTCTCAGTAGATTATTGCTCGTTTAATAACAATAAAATGTACAACTATTCAAATTGCAAAGTAACTTGCAGTGTAATAATTTTTCAATGATACCTATCTTCACTTAGCTAAAGACAGCTCAGGGCGAGGCAGTTGATGTGGTTTACATAATGCATTAGATATAGCATATATGCAATCTTAGATAATTGTTTTCCTTATGTACATCAAACACCATTATGTCTGTGTGTTTGATTTCATGACACACATTTAATCCGTAACTAACATATAAATAATAGGGAATGCTGCCCTCTGCTCCAAGCAGAGCTACATGTGTGTGTGTGTGTGTGTGTGTGTGTGTGTGTGTGTAATTCACCTCGGTCGTCTGCTGGTCACCCAGGCAGTCTTCCCCATTACGGAGCGAGCTCAGAGCTCAAAGACCGATCTTCGGGTAGGACTGAGACCGCATCACGCACAACGCACGCCGGGAAAACGATGCCACAACCCCTCGAGTTACATCCCGTACCTATTTACTGCTAGGTGAACAGAAGCCACACATTAAGAGGCTTGCCCATTTACCTCGCCGCTTTCCGGTACTCGAACCCAGCCCTCTCGATTGTGAGTCGAGCGTGCTAACCACTACACTACGCGGTGAGCAAAATCTAACAACAATAACAGATTCTGCGAAGTTACTGTGGTTTTAAGTGCTTATATTCTGGCGAGAGAGTGTAGCAGTAGTTATAATAGTAGTAGTAGCTGTACCATTATCATTACTGTGTGTGTGTGTGTGTGTGTGTGTGTGTGTGTGTGTGTGTGTGTGTCAGTCACTAATGATGTTTTTATTTGTTTCTTACACACACACACCTTACCATTATCATTATTGTACCATTATCATTATTGTGTGTGTGTGTGTGTGTGTGTGTGTGTGTGTGTGTGTGTGTGTGAGTCACTAATGATGTTTTTATTTGTTTCTTACACACTCACACCGCATACTGTAATACTTAGCACGCTCGGCTCATAACCGAGAGAGCCCAGGTTCGAGTCTTTATGTGTAGCCTCTGTTCACCTATCAGTAAATAGGTACGGGATGTAACCTGAGGGATTGTGGCCTCATTTTACCGGTGTGTGGAGTGTGGTGTGGCCTCAGTCCTACCCGAAGATCGGTCAGTATGAGCTCTGAGCTCTTTCCGTAGGGTGTAAGGGAAAGACTGGCTGGGTGACCAGCAAGGTAACACACACACACACACACACACACACACACACACACCGCGTAGTGTAGTGCTTAGCACGCTCGACTCACAATCGAGAGGGTCCGAGCTCGAATCCCGGAGGCGGCGAGGCAAATGGGCAAGTCTCTTAATGTGTAGCCCCTGTTCACCGAGCAGTAAATAGGTACGGGATATAACTCGAGGGGTTGTGGCCTCGCTTTCCCGGTGTGTGGAGTGTGTTGTGGTCTCAGTCCTATCCGAAGATCGGTCTATGAGCTATGAGCTCGCTCCGTAAGGGGGAAGACTGGCTGGGTGACCAGCAGACGACCGAGGTGAATTACACAATACTGGTAATGGCACAGCTACTATTACTACTATAACACTAACTACTATAACTACTATAACTATACTACTACACACTCTCGCATACTTCCATTCCTTATTTCTTTCTCCTGTCACAACACTTTATGCTTTTCAGGAAAGCAACAGTAGGAAACACTGAGAACTGAAGGAAATACATATATATATATATATATATATATATATATATATATATATATATATATATATATATATATATATATATATATATATATATATATATATATATATATATATATATATCATACAGTGATTTTAATGTTATTTTTTTCGTTAAAGAAAAATAATCCTAGACTCGCTTCTATTGCGGCTTGAAACTTGCTTTACTTTGCTAATAGCAAATCAAATATAAAAAAAATGCCAACTCCATCAATAAAAGATAAATATTGTTACCCTTATGTCAAGATGATTTTTTTTACATGTTTGATAAGTGACTCCACCTCCCCCTGCCTCATCCTCACATTCCATCTCTCCCTTCCAACTCCATCTTCACCACCTTCTTCCACACCCGGAGTCCCCAAAACACCAAGAAACACATGAAAAACCCAAGAAAATACACTTCAATAATCGTTTCAGCAATTCAGTGGCAGACGGTGTGGCAGACCGGGTCTGAGCTGGGTTGGTTGCAGGACGGAGCTAAAGCAAGACGATGGTTGGTGGAGAGGATGCAAGCGGAGGTGCCTGGGCGTGGGCAGGTGAGGGCCGGTTGGTTTAACAGAACGTAAAAGGGTCTGGGTGCTCAGGATACCAGGTGTCGTAGTCTTGTGTGGTGTTGTGTGGTATGTTATGATGTGTGTTGGTTGTGGTGGTGTGGTGTAGCAGTGGTGGTGGTGGTGGTGGTGGTGGTGATCTGGTGTAGTAATATGTTGTGTGTGATGGTAGTGGTGGTACTCTGGTGTGGTTTTGTGCGGTATGTTATGGTTTGTGATGGTAGGTAGTGGTGGTGTGGTATGACAGTAAGATGGTGTAGTATGGTGAATATTGGTGACTGCTACCAGCTGAACTAAAGTTGTGTGTGTGTGTGTGTGTGTGTGTGTGTGTGTGTGTGTGTGTGTGTGTGTGTGTGTGTGTGTGTTTGTGTGTGTCTGTGTGTGTGTGATAATAATTATGATGATGTTGATAGTAATAATATTAATGATGATAGTAATAATGATTACAATAATAACGAATTATAATATTATTATAATGATAATAAGAATGATTAACGATTTATTAATACAAAAGGCAGATTAGAGGCTAAAGATATATATTGAAGGGACACAATCATAATAAAAACAAATAGTTTTACAGTGTATATAAAACTCCAGACGTTACATAAGTTAGTTAAAGATTACGTCTGATAGAGGTCATTAAAAGCCTTGTAATTAGGAAGCTAGGGATGAATAAAATTAAATCTTTAGGGATTCTGTACTTGAGAGGCAAATTAAAGCATGGCTCCGAATGTCCTATATGTAACAAAGTTGATTAGAAATTAATAAATTTGATTTTATATATTTTTCTTTGCAAGAGGGAGAACTGCCAAGGGCAACAAAATATTAGAGTATAAAAAGGCCCCTGGACCTGCAGTTTCCCTAAAAGATCTGAAAGAATCAGCCAAAAGCCAGGGACAAATGTCCTGTCACCTCTCTCTTAATAGAAGTCAAGTCGTAGGAGGATGGAAATGCAGAAGCAGGTAGGGGGTTCCAGAGTTTACCAGTGAAAGGTATGAATGATTGAGAATACTGGTTAACTCTTGCATTAAGGGGTTGGACAGAATAGGGATGAGAGGAAGAAGAAAACCTTGTACAGTGAGGCCGCAGGAGGAGGGGAGGCATGCAGTTAGCAAGATCAATAGAGCAGCTAGCATGAAAATAGCGATAAAAGATAGAAAGCGATGCGCCATTTTGGCGGTGATAAAGAGGTTGAAGACAATCAGTCAGAGGAAAAGAGTTGAGAGAATAGCTTTTTGACTCCACCCTATCTAATAAAGCTGTATGAGTGGAACCCCCTTCCCCCAAAAATAATTGCGAAGAGTACTCCATACAAGGACGGTTAAGGTCCTTGCACAGAGTTAACAGCTGGAAGGGCAAAAAAAAAAAAAAAAAAAAAAAAAAAACTGGCGGAGACGCCGCAAAACGCCTAACTTCATAAAAACCGTTTTAGCAAAAGTTAAGATGTGAAGTTTCCAGTTAAGATTATGAGTAAAGGACAGACCGAAGATATTCAGTGTGGAAGAGGGAGACAGTTGAATGTTATTCAGTGAAGAAGTTGTCTGGAAGGTTGTATTGAGTTGATAGATAGAGACATCGAGTTTCTGAAAACTACTACGTTTACTCTGTCCTAATCAGGAATCTTAGAAAAATCAGAAGTTAGGAGTTCTGTGACGTCCCTGCGTGATCTGCTGACTTCTTGAAGGGTTGGTCGTCTCTGAAAGGACGTGGAAAGATGTAGGTAGGTATCATCAGCGTAGGACTGGATAGGGCAAAAAGTTTGATTAGGAAGGTCATTAATGAATAATAAAAGAGAGTGGGTGATAGGACAGAGCCCTGAGGAACAGCACTGTTAATAGATTTAGGAGGAGAACAGTGGTCGTCTAACACAGCAGCAATAGAACGGTTGGAAAGGAAACTTGAGATAAAGCTGTAGAGAGATGGATAGAAACCGTAGGAGGGCAGTAGTTTTAAAACCAAAACCTGTGTGCCAGACTCTAGCAGAAGTTTTTGATATGTCTAACGAGACAG
>NC_059292.1:24135703-24138203 GCF_017591435.1 Portunus trituberculatus | reverse complement strand
TGTTAACTGAAGGGTTTAGAAGTTTCTGTGACAGTTTTCTCCCAGCAGCAGCTTAAAAGAAAGAGATTACAGGAGTTTAGATCAAAGTGCAGCAGAAGACTAATGAAGATGCCTTTAAGACATGTTTTGCAACATGTGAATGGCAATTGTAATTGTCTGACAGCAAGAAAACTTTAGGTACAGTAAATGATGAAAAGGAAACTTAATTATTATTGCTTTACTCTGTTATTCACAACGAAAGACGATGGCTTGGTGTGGTAATGAGGAGTGACACACTTCAGAACTTCCTTCTCTATGTACAGTCTAGTTTCTAGAATTTACAGAAATAAGTATAGGACTCTTAGAAACTCCTGGTACCGGCATAGAGTGAATCTGCAACGTATGACCATTGACGTAGGATTTTATGTGATCTGCATCTAATTTCTCCCTCCACTTCATGTCAATATGTTTTGACAACACTTCTGATTATATTAAATTGATGACTGGTCTCCTGAGACATCCTAATATCCTGAGTATGGGCTGACTTATCCAGCTGTGCATGATACTCCATTGTTGCCTATCCTCTATCCCCCAGCAAGGTTTATCACACATTGATGATTATACGATGCAATATAACGGTGCGTAACAACAGTGTTAACCTTGTGTCTTCATGTGTTTCAGACATGCCATCCATGGAGAACATCAGTTCAAATCATTACTTCATGGCAATTTGGGCCTTCCTCACACTGAAATGGGGAGCCTCTTTGTTTGGCTTCTCACATTTATACCGCAAGAGACTGTTGGAGGAGTACCATCCTCTTTTGGCTTGAATCAATTGAAGGTATCTTAATATTTTTTTTATTTTTTGCTACAGTGTTAGTATCATCTCCATTTTCATACATAACTCTACCACAACACATTATAAAATGTAAACACACACATACACACATGCAAAGGAAGTGATAATGTGTGATAGTCTACAAAAAGGAAAACATTAAGAAACCATATTCAGACATACAGGATGTTGAGAAGTAATGGAATAGATTTTTCCTTCATGGAGAAGTAGAATGAGATCAAACATAGAATATACTGTTTCTTTGTAGTCACTGTACAAGAAATGTGAAAAAAATTCTAATAATGCAGAAAATTGTTTATTGGATGAAGCTAGAAGGATGAATTTATGAAGAAAAGTTAAAAGAAATAAACTTCTTAACTTTTGAGCTACAAAAAAGAAAAATACTTGATAACAACCTACATATTGTTGTGAATAGGAAAGAGAATTGTGAAACACAGAAAAAAAATTAAAAACATGAAAAAAATGGGGCTGAAAAGTGGCAGATGCATGAATTGTCATGATATAAAAAAAAGTTTCTAATTACAAATACATAAGTTAAGGATAAACATAGTGAGAAGGTAATACTGTATTAACACAAAAGTTTTCTCTCATTGAATGGCATTCTTGATAAATGCACATATGGAGATGAACTTCATGAATGATGCTCAGATTCTAAATTATACACAATACACACACACACACACACACACACACACACACACACACACACACACACACACACACACACACACACACACAGAGGATGATAGTCAAATACAGAAACATGTACATTTTTTTTCAGTTGAATACCTAATAGATCCAAATAGAAATATTCAAGTTTTCAATCAAATGCAAATGCAAAACTTCATGTGTAAGTAAACTCTCTCTCTCTCTCTCTCTCTCTCTCTCTCTCTCTCTCTCTCTCTCTCTCTCTCTCTCTCTCTCTCTCTCTCTCTCTCTCTCTCTCTCTCTCTATATATATATATATATATATATATATATATATATATATATATATATTAGCAGATTTTGTACTAATTTCACACCAATTATCTCAGAAAATTGCTCCCCTGATATTAATTAAAGAATCCTTCAAGTAAAATGTGGATTCTGGGTAATGAAAATCAATATTTTTAAGAATTTCACATTTGTGTCTCATCAATGTTATCTCCACTTTCTTCTTCAGAATAGAGAAATGAATATATTTTTTTGTCTAATGTTAGGACAAAACATTGATCTGAAGTTTTTTATCTTTTTATTTTATTTATTAGTTTTTAATGTTTGATTATTTAACAGTACTTTCTGTTTTGTAAATGTATGTATATCCAATAGTTCACTGCTTAAAGTGGTCAGACAGGATCATTATTCTACTAGAGGTAAGAAGTATCAAATGGTAAAAACAAATTCATTCTTAGATCATTTTAAACTTCACTCATGTGATCACATGAGGTGAAAAGTCTCTTATGAATGCTCTTGATCTGCTTGATAGTATGTAAGGCTTTTTTAAAAGATATAGGCTTCTTTCCTTTTGTTTATGATAACTTATATCAATGTTCATGTTCCATTTTAGAGAAACATGTCAAATACGAAGTTTACATGCAAATACTGTTTAGGCATACAATTAATTACTGAACACACACACACACACACACACACACACACACACACACACACACACACACACAC
>NC_059292.1:24120703-24133203 GCF_017591435.1 Portunus trituberculatus | reverse complement strand
GATAAAATGGAAAGCCTTGTGGAGATGTGGTACATAAATTTTGTATGCGGTACAATGATGCGCCCTTTGTTTACATTCCACAGCTTGCCAGCTAGCGTATTTCTGGCTCCACTCTCCCTCCCTTCATAAATTTAAGATCATCAACATTATAAAGTTACTTACATACATACATTAGTGTACATTATAATGACCTAGTCTTAAATTAAACTGCTTAAATGTTTAACTTCATAATTTTTACTTTCATTAAACCTTTCACTGTACTATGATGTACTCTCACTTTGTTTACTCTCAATGGAAGTTCAGTGAGGGTCAAATGTAAAGATGCCTTAAAGAATGCAGTGCAGGAATGATAGATATGAGGCCCTTATGGGAGGCTCAGGGGGTCCATCATGGTGGGTCCTGGTCCCAATCTTATTTATAACATAGAGTTTTATTATTCTATTAATGGGTTCACGATATATGCACACGTTTCCTCTATCCCTTTCCCACGCAAGAAGGAAGGACCTCAGTATTTTGAAATATTTGGAAAAGCATAACAAAAAGTGACTGATTATGTATATTAGCATGGAAATAAATGGTGGTGGTGAACTAGTGCATCTTTCCTTCCGCCACATGAAGTCGCTTCTACCAAAGACACCTTTGCCTTCTCTACCATTTTGAAGGAAGCATCTGACAAGGCAGAACAGTGTAAAAATACCCTGGTAACCCCCCATTGGTGCCACCAAGAGGAAAAAAAAAATGCAAGGAAAATGCAAAATTAATAAGAATTATATTTTTTTTTATGTAAGAGAGGAAACTAGCAAAGGACAACAACAAAAAAGTCCACTTAATTGCCAGTTCCCTTAGAGATCAATAGAGTGAGCCAAAAGATAGGAACAAATGTCTTGCAGGGCGATGGAAATACAGAAGCACGAAAGAAGTTCCAGAGTTTACCAGAGAAAAGGGTCGCCGTGGAGTGGAGTGGAGTGGAGCATTAGGGAGGTGGACAGAATAGGGGTGAGAGGAAGAAGAAAGCCTTGTTCAACGAGGCCGCAAGAGGAGGGGAGGCATACAGTTAGCAAGGTCAGTAGAGCAGTTAGCAGTAGCAAGAAAATAGCAGTAGAAGATAGCAAGAGGTGTAACATTACGGCAGTGAGAAAGAGGCTGAAAACAGTCAGTCAGAGGAGGGGGGGTTGATGAGAAGAAAATGCAAAATGAAGGAAGTGGTTAGTGGGGTACCCCAAGGATCAGTGCTAGGAGCTCTTCTTTTCTTGGTGTACATTAATGATTTAGATATAGGAATTAGTAGCAAAGTATCAAAGTTTGCAGATGATACTAAGATAGCATGTGCAGTACAGGGTGAAAAGGACAATTACAGAATACAACGAGACCTGGACAGGCTGATAGCATGGGCAGACAGGTGGCAGATGGAGTTTAATTCTAAAAAGTGTCAGGTTATGCATTTAGGTAAAGACAACACAAACTTTAACTATGAGATGGAGGGATGTTGGCTAGAGGCAGTAGAGGAAGGAAAGGATTTAGGAGTAGTGATAGACAGGACTATGAAATTTTCAAAGCAATGTTTAGAAGCAAGAAATAGGGCAAATAGGATCCTGGGTTTTATAAATAGAAATGTTAGTTATAAAAGTAAGGAAGTGGTGCGTAGCTTATATAATTCCTATGTTAGGCCCCATTTAGAGTATTGCATACAGGCCTGGTCACCCCACTATAGGCAGGATATCAACATGTTAGAAGCAGTTCAGAGAAGAGCAACTAGGATGATACCAGCATTAAAGCGCCTGGAGTATAGAGATAGATTAAAGGAATTAAACATGTTTTCATTTGAGAGGAGATGTATAAGAGGGGATATGATAGAGTTATTTAAAATGTTCTCAGATACAAACTACATAGATGTGAGATCTTTCTTTACCTTAGAGGAGGAAGTAGGACTAGAAATCATGGCAGGAAGATTAGAAAGCAAGGCTGCAGGTTAGATATAAGAAAATATTTCTTTAGTCATAGGGTGGTAGACTTCTGGAATGCATTGCCAGAGACAGTTGTAAATAGCACTAGTTTGACAATGTTTAAAAACAGATTAGATAAGCACTTAAATTTATTAGATTTATAATTATGTATAGCGCTGCATGATAGTTTTTATAAGAAATTTACTATAGTTAAACAAGACATGATCCCCATGTATGGGGACCACAAATTGTAGAGGATTTCGCTGCAGGACTTAGCCCTGTTAATGGGCCAAATATTTAGAATTAGTATATAATGTATTGTGTACTTGTAAGTGTATCTTTAAGTACTGATGACGAGGTCGCTGTGCGACTGATACAGGATAACCTAGATGGGCCCTGGTGGCCCTTTGTTATCCTGTTATTTATGTTATGTTATGTTATATGTTATGAATAAAATACCATGCACATTTATCAACTGTTCATTACCGTAATTATTCTACTACTCAGGTTTCTTTATTAGTACTAGTACTTTTGTTAGAATAGGAAGTGGAGTCGTCGGAGATTTTTGTGATCTGGCAGGCGGACGTCCATGCGGCCCATGCCCTACCCACACCCTTGCACCTTTTTTTGTGGATGCCCATGAGTATATATATATATATATATATATATATATATATATATATATATATATATATATATATATATATATATATATATATATATATATATGTATATCAGTTTTCTGATATTCTTGATCTTTGTATGTTACGGTTTGTTTCATCAAAATTTGAATCCAGATACTGAACAACAGAGGATCCCCGACGAGCTCTTTTTATTTTTTTTTTTTTCTTTTGTTTCAGTAGTTTTATTTGACCATTGACTAACATCCCTCATGTTCACAGCTAGCAACACAAGTTTTCGTCACCTCTGAAGATCTCTGTAGCTACAGACTACATCGTACCGTGTGTGTGTGTGTGTGTGTGTGTGTTGAAGCCATCACGAAGCCCCATCCACTGAGCTCGTTTTGGGAGGGTTCGAATCTGGACACTTTTTCCGATCACTGTGTCACAGTCATTCCTACTGCATAAATATCTTACCTCATTTCATATTAAACAATTTCATAGATGTAGATATGATAGCAAAACGACGCCTACCTACTATACGATTTGGTTAAATTCATAAGGCAAACTATGTCTAGTTGCGTTTTATGTCGCTTCGAGGCTTCATACGAATAGAGATTAACAAAACATGCATTACGGAGTCGATTACTATTTGCGCTGATGGGAATAACGTTGGGCACATTGTGTGTGTGAAGGCTGCAGTGGTGGTCTGGGATGGACCTTTAAAACAAGCAGCTGTGTGATTGATTCATTGAGTCGCCTCAGTCGTGCACGCTGTTTATAATGGAGAAAAGGGGCATCAATTAACATTACATTGAGTGTAGAAATGTCAGACTATAACAGAACAAAGACTCTATACAGACATAACAGCTGAGTGATTGATTTTAGTCACCACACTCCTACGCAGTGCATAAGAGTATTAAGTAATGTTGTGTTTAGTAGGTAAGTGTTAATCCCAACAGAGAAAGAAATCTATTTTCTTACTCGAGAACCCATAATGAGTCAAGAGGTTAAGGAAGCATCGAATTAATCAAGAGACACATTTAGTGCAATACTGAATTTCGCTTGATACTTTGCCAAAGGGACGGCAAAGGAAGTAAATGTGTTCCCTACGGTGTTTGTGTTGTAACCTTAGTGTGATGGAAGGTGTTCGAGGGCTGAAGCGTGGCATGATGAAGGGGGAAGGGCTGGCTAAACAGCTCCCTCCAAACAGAGCCTCGTCCATACCACGACCAGCCTCCTTCAAGGTGTTAGGAACTTAGGACTGGCCAAACATCACCACCACCACCACCATCCTTCCAGAGCCTGAAGAAGTCTTATATTCCTCTCCATCTCACGTATCAAGAAAACTTCACGAAAAGGGTAAATATTGTTTTTGTACTCTTTCTTTGGTTACGGGTTCTTTATGATTTATATATGTTAGTCTGTTTGTCAATTTAAAGTGGAGATAACGATGAATATTGTGCGCATGAGTGATTACTGATTCCATATTCTTCTTAACAATGCCCGTCTTAACACATTCCATTCTATAATTCTGTATAACACCGTTAATTCTATGTCTTTTGTTTTAACACCATCCAGTTCATATGCTTAACAATGTCCATCATTAATTGTTACGGCGTCAAAACAACACTCAGGTATGACTAAGAAGCGTGATTTTAATCCTAGCCGCGCAGCAAGGAATGGATAGATAGCCTTGATAGTCAGGGAGGCACAAAGTAAGGGTGTGAGGCAGGAGATCTTCAAGCGCATGTATAGGTTTATTGCTTTAAATGTCACATGCAGGAAAACAAGAGTCGCAGTGAAGGTAAGCCAATAAATCATCAGAATAATGCAGGAAATAAATATTACCAGAGAGAAGGTATGCAGGAGAAAGAGTTGTGTAAGTAACTGGATAGAAGTTTATTATGGTAATGTTTCATAACGCGGGAATAGGAAAAGTTGCAATAGAACTGAGAGTTTAAATAATTATCAAAATATTGCAGGGCTAGACATACAGATTGTTAGGGAGGAAGACAGTAGGATAAATAAAGAATTCTATGAGTAAATGGAATGAGATTTGTTGAACTAAATGACAGGAAAAATGTAATGGACAGTGCAAGTAATGATAAAAAAAAAAAAAAAAATACAGGAGAGAGATACATGACCAGCGGAGGAAAGCTATAGGGCAAGGAATTATGAAAAGTTTATTATAGTGAGTAGTTAAGTATTGCAGTACAATTAAGAGAAACATATTTTCGTGATCAGAGGTCGTGCTCGTGTAACATTTTGTATTCCTAACTAATACGATGAACGTTTCCCCCTCTGTCTAATCTACGGACAACCTCCTTATAAAACCAGGAAACTAGTAGACTGTCGTAGTGACGTAGAAATTACTTGAATGTGCATGGCAATGAGTCAGAAGTCGCTACACTTGTGTGTGCAGCCAAGAACAGTGATGTCTTTTTGTACAAAAAGTTCGACAGAAAATGATCAAAGGAGAATTTCATGCCAACTCCTCTTCTGATCTTGCTAACGGCATGTCTCCCTTTCTCCCAAGGCATGGCTGCACAAGACTTTCTTCTTTCTCTCACCCCTATTCTGTCCACCTCTAACGCAAGAGTTAACCGTTTACTCTCAATCATTCATACCTTTCTCTAGTAAACTCTGCATGAAACTCCTTGTCTCTCTGCATTTTCACGTACCTATGATCCAAACTCATTTAAGATGGAGGTATCGAGACATTTATCCCATTCTTTGGGGGAATGGCACCTCAATGGGCCTTTTTTTTTTATTTGATTACACTTTTTGTTACCCTTTGCCAGTTATCCCCTCTTACATGAAAAAAATCTAAGAACCAACACGTATAGACCTGGTGGCCTCTTGCAGCTTCCCTTATTTTCTCATGTTCTTATCTACACATAAACGGTTCTTCTTTGTCTTTGCTAATTCATTCAGCGTTACAGGTGATTGTCAAGCTTTCAAAGAACATAACAGCACTTAACGCAGGAATGATAAAAACATTTAGACATTTAGGTGTATATGCTTTTATTTTCGTCAATAGAATCATGCATAGTTACTTAATGATAAGGTAAATGTAGTATTGTCATAAACAGTCATAAAGTTTACAGTACAAAGCGGTAATGCATAGGATAGCACATGTAATAGTAGTGATAATAATAGGTACAGGTCGTGCCTTGGTAAACTTAACGCTGGATAAGAATAGATAGGTACAGTAATATTGATATCATGACTCGGCCAAGGAAATGTGATCGTGAGTTGTTTGAATCAATATTGGAGTTTTATAGAAAGTAAAAAAGACTGACAAGAAGTGATGAAAAGGACTTCGAAACGATGATGAGTGAAATTTAAAGGAAACGATTATAGTGTCACGTTGAATGAAAGTTATTGAAATTTGTGACATCATTTCTACATCATTGCTGTACCAAAAAAAGACAGGAAGATCTGCATCTGAAGCACGAAAATTGATTGACTCGTGCGATCACTTTTCCTTGGGTGAGATCAGTAGTTATCGTAGACTTTGGACCAACAATTTTATTATGAGTGTTTAGAAAGGCGTGGAAGAGAATTTTTAATACATAATGAAATAAGGAAATGACAATTGCAGTTCCGAAAAATAATGATGATAGTAATAATTGCCACACCTACCAAAGTTTCAGAATGTAAAGATTATATAAGTGAAGTTTAAATAGTGAATAATACGTGAATTAATAGCATAAATAGCAATGGTAACAATAATAGTAATGATAATAGTAATAATAATAATGATAGTAATAATAATAATGATAGTAATAATAATAATAATAATAATAATAATAATAATAATAATAATAGGGATGAGAATAAAACCTACACTTAAAATTTGACAGCATGTTGGATTATTATGCCGAAGAAAAATTTGAATCTAAAATGCATGACTTGTGAAAACATTCGAAGGCAAATTAATCTTGTCACGCCCGACCTCCACACGTTTCCTTCCTGTGTGCCGAGCTAGCTTCATTTTGCCATTCACTCACCGGGAGACGAAGAAAAATATTTGCTTCGCGTTACATCAAATGGAGTCCGCTCCCCTCCCCCCCGAAAAAAAAAAAACGAATGAAAGAAGAAAAAAGAAAGAAAGGAAACTCGCATGGATTGGAAAATATCATGATGGTTTATCTCTCTCTCTCTCTCTCTCTCTCTCTCTCTCTCTCTCTCTCTCTCTCTCTCTCTCTCTCTCTGAATGAGTGAGTATATGATGAATGACATTTTTTCATGAATGTACGTTTCTTTTCGTTTTCTTTCGTTTTCTTTTTCTTTAACGACCTGTGAGTTCTCTCTTCCAAATAGTTCTGACAGTGGTATAAATGTTAAGAAAAGGCAGCAAAACAGTGAGTCATCTAAACTTTTTCTCATCAGGATTGTTTTCAAAGGCAACGGAGATGATTCGCCTGGTGGTTCTCAAGCGTGTTTTCACATCAGTAGTGTAGAATCCATTAACGTATTGAACTACCACTAGAATTACGAAAACTCCTTTGCGGTTTATACTAACGTGACTGTTGTTTTAGATAAGACGCTGAAATTGGCAAGAATACTGACCTGATGCATAGATAGATAGACAGATGAATGAAATGATGAAAACACCCTTGAAAACCATAGACAGATGAATGACATGATGAAAACACCCTTGAAAACCATTTTGACTTTCAATTTTAGAACTTCTTAAGACTAATCGAGATAAGATGCTGGGAAAAAGGAGAATATGGACCTAACAGATATAAACTGACATATACGTAGGTGGAGATAGATTGAAAGAAAAAAAGAAAAAAAAAAACGCCACGAAAGATCTGCTATAGTGTTTCCTGTGATGGTGGTGGTGGTGGTGATGGTGACGGAAGATACAGTGTGGGCTGGTGACGTGGTGCTTGCCTCGTGTTTCAATATACCTGTCAGCATTCTGTAGTGGTTATTCCTCCTCTTCTGTGAGGGTGTGTGGGCGTGAACGCGAGACACGAAGACGCCCATGAAGGCCGCCATCACGCCGTCACTTGCCCCCCGCAGCCAACACCTGTAAGAAGACGCATATTTTTAACTAGATTTTCGCGTGGGGATTGTCAAAGGCTAAAGAGATGGTCATTTGTGTTGGATAGTTATTCGTGTTTGATGGTCATTCATGTTTGATGGTCATTCATATTTGCGTGGGGTTTGTCAAAGGCTAAAAAGATGGTCATTCGTGTTTTCATGCGTGTTTTCTCCCTCTATAGATGCAGATGTGTTCCTAGATTATCAATAGGCTTATAGATATGGACTTACAAAAAAAAAAAAAAAAGTAACTTCTTTTAGAGGCTGTTGAATATTGTTAAGGTCTTGAAGGAGGATAGTGAGACATAAACTGAGTGATTGTTGTAATATTTTTGTCTTGAATTTTCTTTAATGTTTCACTAAAAGAAAAAAATATCAACAGTTAGGGAATTACTTAAATCAGTCAGTCTTTATTCATTGTTACACCCGCCCAAAGACCTAGAACCATCCACTATACTATACCTCTCCAAAACACGAATCAGAAGGCATCCATTCATTACCACAATCCATACAAAACAAAAACCAGAACCAGTCACTATCCCACTCCGAAATGACCCCAAAATTCCAATGCCCTGGTGGCAGCCGCGTCAGTACCTCAGGGTTGGGTGTTCCTCTTGCCGTAGTTATCCATCTCGAGGTCGTAGCTGGCCGCCTTGGGTGCTCGGAAGACGTAGGTGTAGAGGAGTGCCGCGAGGATGCCGCCAGAGATGGGACCAGCCCAGTACACCTGTGGATGGGGAGTGGTTGTTAGTGGATATAGGTGGAAGTACAGTAGGTAGGTGTACATTTTAGCAAATACTATAGAGACTGCCACGTGTAGGATTGATGGTTTCTCTCAGCTTCTCTTTTCTCCGATTCTTTTGTCCTTGTGACTCACGGGTTAGGTAGGTGGATACGTAGGTGAATGGATAAATAGAGATAGATGTTCATTAGAAAAGGTAGATTGTGTTTATTGCACGATTTTTTTTTTCTGGTGGACAATAGCAGTTAGATAAGAAGATAATATGAAAAGACAGATACATACATATATCTTTATGCAATATACTGAAGAAAATCCATAGATTATGCATGTCCCTCTCTTTCATTCCGCTAATCGGGAGAGAGAGAGAGAGAGAGAGAGAGAGAGAGAGAGAGAGAGAGAGAGAGAGAGAGAGAAAACAAAACAAAGGAAGCAATACCCAAGAGGCCATGAAACAGCAAGACGGGAGACACAACACAGGCACAAGCAAGGCAGTGTCAGCATCAACAGAGAGAGAGAGAGAGAGAGAGAGAGAGAGAGAGAGAGAGAGAGAGAGACTGCTGATTAATTACATAGTTCGTAGACTTAATGATGATAACAATTTCAATTTCTCTGCAACTAAAAATAAAAAAATAAAAAAACATTCCATATAAGCCATACAAGCCTACTAACTAAATCAGCGTATACGAGCTTAATATATAACCAAAAATACACAAACCGTCTTAAATTAACCTCAACTAATGTACAATAATTTTTACTTGATTTACGGTAACAAAATTTACTCCACATCATGAAATCAGAATTATATGAAGGCGTGCAATGTTTATAATTGTCTGCGTTAGTGAGACGGAGAAAATGTAATGGCCGGTGTTGAAGGAAGCACGGGATACAGACAAGGAAGGGAAGAAGGAAGGAAGGGAGGAAGGGAAGAAGGAAGGAAGGGAAGGAGGGAGGGAGGGAATGCAGACTGGACTTACTGAATGACT
This sequence comes from Portunus trituberculatus, assembly GCF_017591435.1. Taxonomy (NCBI): domain Eukaryota; kingdom Metazoa; phylum Arthropoda; class Malacostraca; order Decapoda; family Portunidae; genus Portunus; species Portunus trituberculatus. The sequence continues at coordinate 24,123,854 of NC_059292.1, read as the reverse complement.
TATGTTCGGACGCCACAACAGGAGTCATGAAAGAGAGAGAGAGAGAGAGAGAGAGAGAGAGAGAGAGAGAGAGAGAGAGAGAGAGAGAGAGAGAGATGGTGAAAAAAATAATGAGTTGTGAGGAGAGGAGCAGAAGTGGTAATGAAGTGTGGCGATGTTGTGTACTGAAGGAGGAGGAGGAGGAGGAGGAGGAAGAGGAGGAGGAGCACATGAAAATATAACGGGAAAACAAACCGCAACAGATCTTTTGGCCCTTTGCTAGTTTCTTATGATGAAGAAAATTGGACATTGAAAAAAAGATAATTAGAAAAAAAAGAAACAACATTATAAAGGAGAGAGAGAGAGAGAGAGAGAGAGAGAGAGAGAGAAAAAAAAAGGCAGTGTTTGCATAGGGATGGGATTGCAAGGGTAAGATTGCAGGAATGAGGCAAGAGTGAAGGAATGAGAGGTACGTTACAAGGCCAGGATGAAGATTAGTGTGGGTAGATGCAGGTTGCTTAGGGCAGTGGAGTGTGGACAGAGTTAAAAGTATGTAGGAGTGTACTAAATTTTTGAACCGCTAGTCTGGAATACTTTCGCCCCACACCTTTACTATTTCTGAGCAGGCTCAAGATGATGTGAAACGAGTCTTTAAGAATGCTTCTTTTTTTTTTTTTTTTTACGGTTTTAGTGACAAATCAATAAAATCGATACATTATTAACAGGGGAAACAATCTTGAGAATTCGGTTAATTATCTTTGTGGCCTTTGAAAATAGTCATGGTGAGAGAGCAAGGCGGTTCAAAATAGTGTGGAGACAGACACTCACCCAGTGGTTGGCCCAGATGCCAGTGATGACTGCAGGGCCGAAGGAGCGAGCGGGGTTCATGGCAGCTCCGGTGTAGGGAAGCTGTGGAAAAAGAAACAACATAAGAATATAAGAAAATGAACTCCAGATTAGGCGCAGAAACCTTTACGAACAAGAGCTCCTGCCATGCCGTTTATAAAACTTCAATCCTTGTCTTTCTCCTCCACCACACCCTTGAAAGCCCCAATAATTTCCTGTGCAGCCTTTCACATAAACACGAGATATTACACTGAAACGGTTAATAAAGAACAAGAACTGCATCCCAAGTCTACCCTTCCTCTTCGCCTTGCCTTTGACCCTTTCCTTAACCTTCACGTTCTTGAAAATCTAAAAACTTCTAGTACTGCAAATCATAAGAACTCAAGATAAGTACTGAATTACTCAAGCTCAAGAACTTCATCTCAAGTCTTCCCTTCCCCCTTCCCTTTGATCCTCGTCTTTGCTTTTATCACAGCCGTGCGTCACCGCCTCCCAGTCCGGCCCCTTCATCTGACCTAGTGAACTCTCAAGAGGGTATAATGCTTGCTTTGGTTTAAGAGGCAAGGGGACCAAAGAACGATGCCGCTAGTGCTGGAGCTGTCCTTGGCCAAATACTTAAGTGTTTTGTTGACATTTTATACGGATAATGTAAAAATAACATTAGCGTTTTCATCTAAAGAATGCGTTAGATGCAAATAATGGCATAGTAACATCGGAGAAAATATGATTGGCAAACAGAGTGACATATAACTAGATAACAAAAAACAGAAACAGAAAAAGGAAAAGAAAAAGAAGAAATGGAGTTCTAGCGTCACTTAACTATAAAACAGAAAAGAGGGAGAAAATATGTGAAAATAGAACAGTACTTACTTAGAAGATAAAAGAGAGAGGAAAACAAAGTAATACAAGAAAGAAAAAGAAAGAGGGACAAAGTAACGCATAATAAAAGAAAAAAAAGTAGAGTTTCAGAATCACTTATCTGGAAAACAGAGAAAAGAAAAGAGATGCAAGATAGATTGTTCCAGAGTGACAGAAGACTCTTGACCAGAGAAAGAAAGCAGAAAGATAGTCATTTATCCATAAAATAGAAAAAAAAGAAAAAAGAAAGTTAGAATGTTCCACGGAATGTCACTTAATTAACCAATAAAAAGAAAGACAAAACAAATAACAACAAACATGCTCATAAAAAAAGAAAAAAAAAGTAAGAGAGAAAGAGAGAGACAGACCTCCACCTCCAGCTAACCAGACAAGAGAAAGAAAGGAGAGAAAAAAGAAAACAAAAGGAAAAGAAGAGCAATAGATTGACACTTACTGCCCCGAGATGGCTGGCGGTGACGGAGAGACCGATGGCGAGAGGTCCTGTCCCTTTGACATCGTTGCGTCGCTCGTCACACACCCCGAACACCGTCAGCACGAGGATGAAGGTAATGAGGAGCTCCACCCCGAAGGCCTGGCCACTGTTCACACCCTCACCCAGCTGCGTCATTCCCAGGTTGCCTTGTTTGTCCGTCGGCGTGAGGCCCTGAAGGGGAGAAAGAGAGGTTAATCCTTTAACTATTTTTTTTTTTTTTTACTACTGTGGTCGTTCCTCCTTGACCGTATTAGAACTAAAGACAGGAGAGGAAAATAAGAATGTGGGCTTCATTTTCTTTTTCTCACATGCCCTAGCACTATAAAGATAGATTGCTTGGGATTCAAGAGAGGGAAGTATGAATAGTTTGTTAATTTCGTATCTTTACTGTCCTAGCACTATAAAAAAAAAGGTTTGTTTTGAAGATACATGAGAAAACAATAAGAAAGTAACTTTTTATTTTCTTTTAATGGTCCTAGCACTGTAAAAATTGTTTGCTTGGAGAAATAGGAGAAAATTATATGGAAATAACAGATAAATCTTGTTTTTTAATGGTCATTGTACTTAAAAAAAAAAAAAAGAATGTTTGGATATACAGGCGAGGAAAATAAGGAAAAAAAAAACAGCACTGTAGAAGTTGTTTGTTTGGAAGTATAAGAGAGAAAGATATGGAACTAACAGATTAGTTTTGTCTTTTTACGGTCCTTGCACTGTAAAAAATAGCTTGCTTGGAGTTACAGGAGAAAAAAGTGAGGAAAAACATTAAGTAGTAACAAATATTTGCAAGAGTTTAGTACCAAAAGTCTTGGCCATAAAAGATGTAGGTAATAAAGGGGGGAAATTATTCTTGTATAGCAATAAAAAAGATTGGTTAAAAATGTTTATAAGTGTCAAAGTTACGCATTGTCCGCCATAAAATTGTTACCTTATAAATCAAACGGCTGACAGTACTCACAGCGCCTCATAAAGTGTTGT
>NC_059292.1:24108203-24115703 GCF_017591435.1 Portunus trituberculatus | reverse complement strand
CTCAGACTCAAGATATTTAAGTTGTGCGGAGATTTAGATACATAATAAATGTAAAGCATAACTTGTCACTGACACCACTATACAAAATACTAAACAGAATATGATCTGAACGTGGATTTTTCTTGACTTTTCTCGTACCTAAATCTACAAACCATCGACTCTAAATATTAAAACGTTCAAGATTCAGAAAAACCATCAATTCGAGATATTAAATAACTGAAGATTTAGAAACCATCAACTTGATATTTGAAATGTTGAAAATATACAAACTATCTTGAAATATTTAAAATGCTGAACGAAAAAAAAAACACACAAAAAAAAGCTTCGACTTAAAATATCTAAGCGAGAAAGATTCGAAACATAAAAATTCTAAGAGAGAGTAATTTATGAGCATGTGAGGCTATGAAGTGGTGCCTGGTGACCCACGGGCAGAGGAGCGGCTCGGGTGGCTTGGCACTGAGGCAGAGGGCGCCGCGTGGGTCTAGGCACGGGAGGGAGAACTGCCAAGAATTACTACTCCATTCAAGACACAATACGATGCGAAAAGTAAAAGTAAACATGCTCAGCTGGCCTCTGAATAACTCTAGTCTTGTTTTCCGTCTTTTGTGCTTTGGTTTGATTGTGTGAGTGTGATTATGCTTGTTATGGTAGTGGTGGTGGTGATGGTGGTGGTGATGATGATGATGATGAACGACAGGATGGAAATGAGGAATTCTATAGGAAAAAAGACGTTGCATTAGGGAAAGGAACTAAAAAAATGTAATAGAAAAATTGAGGAAGCAAGCTAACCAGAGAAAATGTTATGAGTTGGTAATGCAGTCACATGATGTGCGATAATAGCGAGGAACAATCGGTACCGTAACCCTAATGAGTGTTCTGGGCCACATCTTGACCTGCACCTTACATGATAACTCAATCAGACCCTGCTTGTCGCCTTATCAAGACCTTATCACTTTCTTAAAAACTGGTTCATCTCTCCTGCCCCTCTTCCCTACTCAATGTTTTCCCTTCCCAACCAAACATAACCTGCATAGTATTTCCTCTTCCTGTACCTCATTCTTTGCTATCATTCTCTTCCCAACACATAATATTCCTCAGTTAGTTTTCTCAATCTTTTTTCAGTCTCTCTTTACCTTCCTCCTGCATTTATCTATCTTCTCGTTTTTTCTTCCTTCTCTTTAAACTTCCTCTTGCACCTGTTTTCTGCTCCACTGTCCTCCTCACCATAATATTTCTCTATTCTACATATCCCCTACCATTTATCTCCCTTTCTTCCTCCTCCACCTTCTTCGTCTTCTTTCATTTATTTCTTTTTCTTTTTCTCTGCTTTCCTTTTATTCTCTATCATACTTTCCATTATCTTCCTTTTCTTCCTCACATTTACTATTCTCTTACTAAACACTCTTTACCTCCTCCCTGTTCCTCCTAAACCCTCTCTTCTCCTCAACCTCCTCTTTCCTTCCCTCTTTCTTTTTACACATCAATTTGTTTCCCTTCCTTGCTATGACTTCTCCTCCCCTACCTCTCTTCACCCCATCTTCATCCCCCATTCCCATCTCTCCCCTTGTCTCATACAACTGCAGTTCTCCTACGTAACTTCTCTCTCTCTCTCTCTCTCTCTCTCTCTCTCTCTCTCTCTCTCTCTCTCTCTCTCTCTCTCTCTCTCCCAATCATCTCCTATCCCACCCAGTCACTCCCTCGCTCTTCATGCCACCCACACTACGCCCACCACCACTCCCTCCCGCACACCCCGCACCCTCCCGTCCACATTCCCTCCCTCCTTCCCGCCCTACTTAGCTCTCCTAGTTTCTACATAAAGTAATTGATAAATGAGTGTTCTTAATGTCTCGCTCTCTTTATTTATATGCATGTACGTAACTCCATTTAATTGAATTCATGGTTGTCTTTACATGTGTGGTTTGTTTTTATTTTGTACAACGTTTTATTTGTTTTCCTTCTCCTCCTCCTCCTTCTCCTCCTCCTCCTCCTCCTCCTCCTCCTCCTCCTCCTCCTCCTCCTCCTCCTCCTCCTCCTCCTCCTCCTCCTTCTCGTTTTCCATGTACGTATTCATCTATTTTCTTCTCTATATTCATCCTTTACCACTCCTATTTTCAACCACCCTGATGTAATTTTCTTTAATTCGTCGTTATTGAAATGTTCACAGTTTGTTTGACTAGTTGTACTGTTTTTTTTTTTTTTCTTTTATCTTCCTCGTTCACATTCATCCATTTTCCCTTCTCAAGATATAGCCTACTGTCCTCTCTCTCCTTGCTCTCCTTGCCACTGTTTTCCTCCACTCTACTACTGTACTTCTCACCTCTCTCCATCACTGCTGCTGCTGCATAAAACTCCTTCTACGCTTGCTTAACTGCCTCACTAACTTTTTCCTCCTCCTCCTCCTCCTCCTCCTCCTCCCAGACCTCTGACCAGTCCTTGCCAAGACTCAGGTTTGCTCCCCAACACTTGCTACCAATATTGTGACAGTGAGGAATGATGCAGCTGTGTTCTCTCTCTCTCTCTCTCTCTCTCTCTCTCTCTCTCTCTCTCTCTCTCTCTCTCTCTCTCTCTCTCTCTCTCGATATGTAAGTAGATAGAAAGATAAATAGAGTGACAGATGACACGACAGATGAACAGGTAGTTAGACAAGCAGACAGATAGATAAAGCACATGTGTGAGTAGACAGGTAGATATAGATAGATAGATAGATAGATAGATAGAGAGAGAGAGAGAGAGAGAGAGAGAGAGAGAGAGAGAGAGAGAGAGAGAGAGAAAAGACACACTGATAGACAGACATACAGTACATATAGCTAAATTCAACATCACCTCACACAAGAACAAGGACATGAAAAGACGTTGTAATGAGGAAGGAAGGTAAAGAATTCGTATCACTTGTAAACCAGCATTTCTAGCGGCAATTCAAGGACACGAAGACCCCTATGAACTTAAGAAAGTATAGAGAAAAACCCGCGAGATAAGAGGAAGGAAAGATAGCCGGCAATAAACTATCCATAGCCTATTCACTAACGCCACCTGTTGGTCATGTCTTAAATCACATACCTGGAAAACACTTGGTGGTTTCCATTAAGGAGTGGAGATAGTGATAGGAAGAAAGGGACACTTGGATGGGTTATGTTTTAAAGTATATATGCGTTATCAATTATATGAAACGAGCTGGTTGATAAGATTGCTAGGTATAAGAAAATATGTTAAATAGATAAGTAGGACAGTGATATAAGTAGATTTTATTATAATCAGTATAATATAATTCGTTACCAGGTACATCTATGAGAAGAATTAGATGATAAGATTGTCAGTCAAGAAAGCACCTTGATTTTAAGAAGAGTAGGTTAGTGATATTCGTCATCGTCATTAGAGATATTATGGCAACAACTGGATGAAATTATCAGATAAGAAAAAGACAAGCGCCACTACACACACACACACACACACACACACACACACACACACACACACACACACACACACACACACCATAAAAGTAGGTATGGAAACAGGTCACTATGAACCCCGCTCGAACCGTGTAATATACAACTAGGTAAACACACACACACACACACACACACACACACACACACACACACACACACACACACACACACACACACACACACACACACACACACACACACACACACACACACACACACAGAGAGAGAGAGAGAGAGAGAGAGAGAGAGAGAGAGAGAGAGAGAGAGAGAGAGAGAGAGAGAGAGAGAGAGAGAGAGAGAGAGAGAGAGAGAGAATAAAGCACTTAAATGAAAAAAAATATTTACAGTACATGTTTATATCACAGAAATTTTTTTATTAGAATTACGGTAAGACACCATTTGCTCTCAGACTGACTGATTGGTAGATGAATGGAACAGATTCAGTAATCAAATTGTTAGTGCTGAGTCAACAGGGACAATTTATGGGTAGGAATGACAGAGGGAAATAGTTGACAAGTTTTTCTTTTCTGCATACAAGGACTGCCACGTGTAGACCTCATGACTTCTTTATCTCTTGCCTAATGTTCTTATGTTCTTAACACAAAGAGATTAACGCTATCATGTAAATTGGAAAGAACAATTAACTACTTTACTGACTCTCTCCTTCTTTTCCTCCTCTTCTTCCTCCTTCTCTTCCTCCTCTGAGAGATGCACGAGGAGAAGGCACCACTAGAAGTAATTATGTAACTCCGTATCCTCCTTGTAACGTCTAAGGTAAACACGAACACACACACACACTCTCTCTCTCTCTCTCTCTCTCTCTCTCTCTCTCTCTCTCTCTCTCTCTCTCTCTCTCTCTCACCTTCAGGATAGCAGAGGCAGCCAGGGCACCAACACACTGGGCCATGATGTAGAGCAGAGCGCGAACCACTGACACGTAGCGTGCAACCAGCATTCCTAAGGTCACTGCAGGGTTGATGTGACCTCCCGACACGTGACCCAGCGCCTGGAGGGTCAAATGAACAGCGTTAGAGGGGTGGTGGGTGGAGGAGTAATAATCAAGATTATAATTAAGTGATGTGTGTGTGTGTGTGTGTGTGTGTGTGTGTGTGTGTGTGTGTGTGTGTGTGTGTGTGTGTGTGTGTGTGTGTGTGGTGTTGTTGTGGTTGTATGGGTTGTGGAGATGGTGGTGGTGATGGAAGAATTTTAAGAGGAGAAAGTGGAGTAGGACGATATTACTACTGCTACTACTACTACTACTACTACTACTACTACTACTACTACTACTACTACTACTACTACTACTACTACTACTACTACTACTACTACTACTACTACCACTACCTCTATTACTACTACTACTACTACTACTACTACTACTACTACTACTACTACTACTACTACCTCTACTAGAACAACAACAATAACAACAACAACTACTACTACTACTATCATTTCGACCATAACTATATTCATAATAACAAGAAAAATGATGATAAAAATAATAACAGTCATGATGATAATAATAACAAAGATAGTAATGATAATAATAATAATAATAATAATAATAATAATAATAATAATAATAATAATAATAATAGTGATATTGATAATAATAATAATGGTAATAATAATAATATACACACACACACACACACACACACACACACACACACACACACACACACACACACACCACTCTTAATAACACAACATAAGGAAATACGTGAGAGAGAGAGAGAGAGAGAGAGAGAGAGAGAGAGAGAGAGAGAGAGAGAGAGAGAGAGAATTACTGATAACAACAAAACTCTCTAAAGCAAGAGCAGTTTGGAAATGAACACAAAAGCCAGAAGAGAGAAGATTATTGATCACACTATAACAATCTCAATAACAGAACTTCGCGACGGCGGTGTTTGTGAAAAGCTGAAAGAGGAGGAGGGCAGGAGTTGCGAGGCATGAAATAAAGGATGTACGGGGCGTGAATATGTAATAGTCTTTCGTGTGTCAATCCTTCACCCTATAGTTACATGAAGTGAGACATGATCCTACGAGTGACGTGTGTGTGTGTGTGTGTGTGTGTGTGTGTGTGTGTGTGTGTGTGTGTGTGTGAGTGTGTGAGGGGAGAGTCCATGGCAGCGCGTGCAGGACTCGATGGGGTCGTACGGTGGAGAGCCATCTGCATTGTTATGGGAATGTAGCATAAATTAGCCTTGACCGAGAGGGGTTGTTGTGGTTGACGCATGCATTGGTCTCGCCATTCATCAGGCATTGCTTGGACTTGTGTGTTGGCCTTGTATCTTTCACCACTGCGCGCTGTAGCTCCTAAAGTGTGCTGAATGACAAGTGGTAGTCGTAATCGAAGTAGTAGTAGTGGTAGTAGTAGTAGTAGTAGTAGTAGTAGTAGTAGTAGTAGTAGTAGCAGTGGTAGCATTAGTGGTGGTAGTAGAGATTTTTTTTTTTTTGTGGCATAAGAACAGGAGATACGACGAGTATGTGAGGAGGAGAAAAAGAGAAAGGAAGATCTGAGAGAAGATTCAGGGATACAGTGAAAGGAGAGACGCTCGTAATGGGTGTGACTGAGGAAGGCACAGAAGACAGAGAGGGTTGTAATGGTAGTGGTAGTGGTGATGGTGGTGGAAAGGTTTTATTGTGTGAGTCAAAGCAGTGTTTCTCTCGCAGTCATAACTCAATTAACACTCTCGACAGCGTGCGGAAAGAGTGACCTCCGGAACTCACAGCGGAGAATATTGATGCTTCCTCTCGACTCGCTCATTCGTATTAGAAAGTTAGATAAAGAGAAAATATACTAAGAACAGAAGGATCTAAGTGTATGTAATACGATACGAAGAAATAATAGGAAATGAAAATGAGAATAATAATAATAGGAAGAGATAGGGAAGAAGAAAAAAAGAACAAGATCTTTTTTCGGTTAACTTTTTTTTTATATTTGTTTCTGTTTCGCTTATTCCTTTACAACTTCCTCGTTCCACACTTAACTTCCCTACGATGCTTCTCGTCTATCCTTTCACAACTTCCTTTCAAATGCAGTAATTCACTAATCTCTGCAATTTTCACACCGCACTAGTGTACTCTGGAACTTCTTGCCTGTTTCTGACTGTTTCTTCTCATCATAAGCAAAGAAATAATGGCCATGGAACCTGCTACACACAATTCACTCTAATTTCATTCTTCATTCTCTTACGATTCACAAGCAAGGAAGTCCGTGGACTCTGTGACTTTTTGGGGCAAACTTTCATACACACCTTCTACTTAGCATTCACTCCCCGTGCACCAAACAATGCTACACGTAACGGAATCCTTATTCATTCGCTTTTCTTTCCATCGCCCGAGTAATGACAAGCAGTGGCTCACGAAGCAAAGGATGAAAGAAGGTAGGGTGACAGGAAGCAAGCAAGGAAGAAAGGAAGTGATCTATTAACCTAGATAGATGTCATTCTTGGTTACCTTGACAGAGAGAGAGAGAGAGAGAGAGAGAGAGAGAGAGAGAGAGAGAGAGAGAGAGAGAGAGAGAAACGTCACTCAAATGTTTGGGCCTCATTGCTGTCCCAGAGTCACCAGTGTCAGGTAGAGAGAGAGAGAGCTGCATGTATGTATGCGCGTAGGTATGTAAATAAGAATGCCCTTCGTGTAAATTAGTGTATCATTGTTTAACCTTTTCTTCCTTCCTTGTTACTTCTCTTCCTTCTTTCTTTGCTTGTTTTCTTCCTTTACATTTTCCTTCCTTTCCTCCTTCGTATTCTACTCCTCCTTTTCATCCTCTCCTTCTTACCTTCCTTTTTTCCATCCCTTCTTCCCTCCTATAAAATCTTCACATTTTCCTTACATCATTTCTCTTCTTTTTTTTTTTTTTTCTTCCATTCCATTTTTATTTTGGCCTTTCATTCTTCCTCCCTACCTTCTCATTTTCCTTTCTTTCCTCCTTTCTTTCCTGGGGTTCATTATTCTCTCTCTCTCTCTCTCTCTCTCTCTCTCTCTCTCTCTCTCTCTCTCTCTCTCTCTCTCTCTCTCTCTCTCCACGCCTAGTCCCTCC